>NC_034604.1:36028154-36065352 GCF_900095145.1 Mus pahari
TTTTTTTTTTTTTTTTTTTTTTTTTTTTTTTTTTTTTTGGTTTGGAGTTTTTTAAATGACTTCTTCTCTTTCCTTGTGTGATATGGGACTGTTTAGATTGCTTACCTGTTCTTGATTTAACTTTGGTAGATGCCATCTGTCTAAAATATCATCCATTTTATCTAGATTTTCCAGTTTTGTTAAGTATAGGCTTTTATGTAGGATCTGATGATTTTTTGAATTTCCTCCACTTCTGTTGTTATATCTTCCTTTTCATTTCTGATTTTATTAATTTGGATACTACGTCTTGGCACTTTTGTTAGTTTGGCTAGGGGTTTATCTATCTTGTTGATTCTCTCAAAGAACCAGCTTTTGGTTTTGCCTATTCTTTGTATTATTTTCTTTGTTTCTATTTGGTTGATTTCAGTCATGAGTTTGACTATTTCCTGTCTTCTAATCCTCTTGGGTGAGTTTGCTTCTTTTTGTTATAGAGCTCTCAGGTATGCTGTTAAGTTGTTAGTGTAAGATCTCTCCAGTTTCTTTATCAAGGCATTTAGTGCTATGAACTTTCCTCTTAGCATTGATTCTATTGTGTCCCATAGATTTGGGTATGATGTGTCAATATTTTCATTAAATTCCATGAAGTCTTTAACTTCTTTCTTTATTTCTTCCCTGACCAATTTATCATTGAGTAAAGAGCTGTTCAGTTTCCAGGTGTACATGGGCTTTCTATAGTTTTTGCTCTTATTGAAGACCAGCCTCAGTCCATGGTGATCTGATAGGATGCATGGTATTATTTCAATCTTCTTGTATCTGTTAAAGGTTGTTCTGTGACCAATTATATGGTTGATTTTTGGAGAAGGTATCATGAGGTGCTAAGAAGAAGGTGCATTCTTTTGTTTTAGGATGAAATGTTTTGTATATATCTGTTAATTTCATTTGGTTCATAACCCCTCTTAGTTTCACTGTGTCTCTGTATAGTTTCTGTTTCAATGACCTGTCCATTAGTGAGAGTGGGGTGTTGAAATCTTCCACTATTATTATGTGGAGTTCAATGTGCATTTTGAATTTTAGTAAACTTTCTTTTATGAATTTGGGTGCTCTTGCATTTGGGGCATAGATATTCAGAATTGAGACTTTCTCTTGGTGGATTTTTCCCTTTAATGAATATGAAGTGTCCTTCATCACGCTTGATAATTTTTGGTTGAAAGACTATTTTATTGGATATTAAGATGACAACTCCTGTTTATTTCCTGGGACCATTTGCTTGAAAGACATTTTTCCATCCTTTTATTCTGAGATAGTACCTGTCTTTGTTATTGAGGTGTGTTTCTTATATGCAGCAAAATTCTGTGTCTTGTTTGCATATCCAGTCTGTTAGCTTATGTCTTTTTATAGGTGAGTGAATCGATTAATAATAAATTAATAGAGATGATTGTTGGTTTCTGATATGTTTGTTTTGTAGATGGCTGTATGTGCTTGTGCTTCTGGCTTTGTTGTGAGATGCGTAATATCTTGTCCTTTCTTTGGTGCAGGTACCTTCCTTGTGTTGGAGTTTTCCTTCCAGGATCCTCTGTAGGACTGTGTTGGTAGATAGATACTGTTTGAATTTGGTTTTGTCCTGGAATATTTTGGTTTCTCCATCTATGTTGATTGAGAGTTTTGCTGGGTATAGTAGCCTAGGTTGCCATTTGTGTTCTCTTACAGTTTGCATGACCTCTGACCAGGCTCTTCTGGCTTTCATAGTCTATGTTGAGACATCTGGTATAATTCTTACAGGTCTTAGTTTGTATGTTATTTAACCCTTTTCCCTTGAAACTTTTAATATTTTTCTTTGCTCTGTGTATTAAGTGTTTTAATAATTATGTGATGAGAAGACTTTCTTTTCTGGATCCATTTATTTGGTGTTCTATAGGCTTCTTGTACCTTTAAGGCCATCTCTTTCTTTAGGTTAGGGAAGTTTTCTTCTATGATTTTGTTGAAGACATTTTCAGGTCCTTTGAGCTGGGGCTCTTCATTCTCCTCTATTCTGATTATTCTTAGATTTGGTCTTTTCATTCTGTCCTGAATTTCCTGGATGCTTTGGATTAGGAGTTTTTTATGGTGTGAATTTTCTTTGACAATGTGTCAGTCTCTTCTATGGTATCTTCTGTACTTGAGATTCTCTCCTCTATCTCTTGTATTCTCTTGGTAATACTTACATCTATAATTTCTCACCTATTTCCTAGGTTTTTCATTTCCAGGTTTGCCTCCATTTGTGTTTTCTTTATTGTTTCTACTTCCAATTTTAGGTCTTAGATCAATTTATTCAGTTCCTTCACCTGTTTACCTGTGTTTTCCTGTATTTCTTTCAGTGAGTCATTGATATCCTCCTTTTTGTTTCAAATTTTTATTAGATATTTTCTTCATTTACATTTCAAATGCTATCCCAAAAGTCCCCTATACCCTCCCCCCACCCTGCTGCCCTACCTACCCACTCCCACTTCTTGGCCCTGGCATTCCCCTGTACTGGGGCATATAATGTTTGCAAGACCATTAATATCCTCCTTAAAGGACTCTATTATCTTCATGACATAGGATTTTAGGTAAGCTTCCTGATTTTCAGGTGTGTTGCTGTATTCAGTGCTTGCTGTCATGGGAGAACTGGGTTCTGATGATGCCCATGTATTTTGGCTTCTGTTTCTTACGGTCTTGTGCTTGGATTTTGCCATCTGGATAACGCTGGTGTTTGTTGGTCTGGGTGACTGTATGGAGTCTGCCTCTTTTGTCCCTGGGTTGCTTCAGGTCTCCAGGTAGGCCTATAGCCCTGGCTGTATCAGACCACCTCTGGGGACTTCCAACTGGGGGCTCTTCACAGTGGCAGAGAAGCTACTGCTCTGTTGCCCTGGCAGCAGTAGATCTCCTGGGAGGCCTTCAAACTGACTTCAGTGGAGCAGTCAAGCTGTTGTCCAACTGCCCTGAGTGTAGCTGATCCTCAACTGCTCTGAGTGCAGAGGGTCCTCAACTGCTCTAAGTGCAGCATATTCTCAACAGCTCTGAGTGCAGCAGGTCCTCTAGGATGGATGAGAATTTGGAGTCTTCATGGGAACAGACCAACTAGGAGTCTTCCCTAGCAGAAAGGACCAGGAAGAAGGGGTAGAAGGGACTGGTATTAGGGAGGGCAAGTGTTCTGGTGGGTGATGGGTCCTGAGTCTACCAGTCTCCCAGCAGCAGCTCCAGGACTCAGCAGGAGGATTCAGCATCAGATGGGCAGGGGGAGTTTCTTATCAACTGCTCTGAGTGCAGCGGTTCCTCTAGCATGGATCAGAATATGGAGTCTTCACAGGAGCAGTTTTCCATTTATTATCCTTTGTAGTGCTGGAATTGTGGAGAGATACTGTGTAAATTTGGTTTTGTCATAGAATATCTTGGTTTCTCCAGCTGTGGTAATTGAGAGTTTTGCTGGATATAGTAACCTGGGCTGTCATTTGTGTTTTCTTAGGGTCTGTTTGATATCTGCTCAGGATTTTCTATTTTTCATAGTCACTGATGAGAAATCTGGTGTAATTCTGGTAGGTTTGCCTATATATGTTACTTGACCTTTTCTCTACTGTTCTCAATATTCTTTCCTCTTTTTTTTTTTTTTTTTTTTGTGCATTTGGTGTTTTGACTATTATATGACAGGAGGAATTTCTTTTCTGGTCCAATTTATTTGGAGTTCTGTACGTTTCTTCTATGTTCATGGGCATCTTTCTTTAGCTTAGGGAAGTTTTTTTCTAAAATTTACTTTAATTCCCTTTAATTTGGGAATCTTCACTCTCTTCTATACCTAATATACTTATATTTGGTCTTCTCATTGTGTCCTGGATTTCCTGGGTGTTTTGGGTTAGGGGCTTTTTGCATTTTAGCATTTTCTTTGACTGTTGTGACAATGTTTTCTATGGTATCTTCTGCACCTGAAATTCTCTCTTGTATTTCTTGTATTCTGTTGGGGATGCTTGCATCTATGATTTCTGCTCTCTTTCCTCGGTTCTCTATCTCCAGAGCTGTCACCCTTTGTGATTTCTTTATTGTTTCTATTTCCAGTTTTAGTTACTGGTTGGTTTTGTTTAATTCCTTCACCTGTTTGGCTGGGTTTCCCTATAATTCTTTAAGGGATTTTGTGTTTCCTCTTTAAGGGCTTTTAGCTGTTTATCAGTGTTCTCCTGTATTTCTTTAAGGGGGTTATTTATGTCCTTCTTAAAGTCCTCTATCATCTTCATGAGATGTGATTTTAAATGAGATCATGCTTTTCTGTTGTGTTGGGTTATCCAGAGCTTGCTGTGGTGGGAGAACCAGGTTCTGATGATGCCAAGTACACTTTGTTTCTGTTGCTTTTGTTCTCACCCTTTCCTTTTGACATCTGGTTATCTCTGGTGTCAGCTGGCCTAGCTGTCTCTGACTGTGGCTTGTCCCTGCTGTAAGCCTATGTGTCAGCACTTCTGGGAGACCAATTCTCTTAAGGAAGAATTTATGTGTGGAGAGCTGTGGGATAGGGTCATCTGTTCCTTTGTTCCTGTGTCCTGATGGCTCCAGTACCTGTTGAGCTAGGAATTTGAGCAGAAGTGGTAGTCTCACCTGTGCTCTCAGATGTGTCAGCACTCTTGAGTAACCAGATCATTTCTTGTGGGACATAGGTATGGAGAGCTGTGACACAGTGTCAGCTTTGAGCACAGATGGAAACCGGAAGGAACTAAACATAATTTCAAAATAACTTAATAATGCATTGTAAGTACTAATTATATGTTCACATAAATACAAGTCTCTATGACATATCTACAGTCCTTAAAAGTTCACAATATTAAGTATTTCAAACACTTTTTCTAGAATACAGTAATGTTAAGTTTCAGTTGATTGAATTTAGGATATGTTACTTGAGTAGCTCAAGTGGTTGAATATAACTACTTATTGTCTATGGACAAGGGCCATATTAATAAAAAATTAATCATTTTTCATGCTCCAGTAGATAAAGATATTTTCTTATAGATGGCAGCACTCATAGTGTGTATATAGAGACTTTATGTATTGATGAGTTATAACTTCTAGATGTAAAATCATTTCATGCCTTTTATTTCTTCACAAATATGAAGTTCCACAGTTTCAGGGAATATTTTTTGCTATTTTATTTTTGTTGTTTAGCCAATAGTCTTTAACACTACATATTGTAGACTGAGTAAATGATACTCTGAACACATCAGAAATATTGACTCTAATATTTATTTAAAGTGATTCTTTGTATATTTAACTCTTAAATTGTCATAATGCAGTAATTATTTATAAGCTATATAATAAGGGCTGTAATTGTGTCCAAATGTGTTTTGTTGAACTATAAATTTTTTGAAGACAGGTAATAGGGTAATAAGAAGAATATATTTATTAGACCATAATGAGGTCTTCATATAGTGAGAGAGTTAGAAATGTAGCTCCATCAGAAAGCATTGATCTGAGCTTTGAGTTCCTCATAAAGTCAACTCTGTATTTTTTAAAAGAAGGTATAGTGCCTGATTATATCTTAGGCTTGGTTCTTGAATATTTATAGACTTATAATAGAAGATTCATCAGTTAAATATTGAAAGACAATGTCAAAACATGCTTTTACTGTGGAAAATACTTATAATATTTATTTATACATTCTCAGTGGATGCATTAGAAGTACCCTCCCATGAACTTATTGAGTGAACAGAGAACGGTGTGCAATTGTTCTAAAGAAAGATGTTTTTGTAAATTTTTATTTCTTCATGGGACATAGAATATCATATTTCCCATTTCTTTTTCAGAGAAGATAAATTTTCTTTCTTTATTTTATTTTTATCATTTGTGTTTGTACTTCAGGCCTGAATCCCCTCAATAGGAAGAAAACAGGCTGGAACAAAGAGAGTTGCCTATTTGGTGGGATTTTTTTTTTTCTCAAAAGTACATCCCCTACCCTGAAATAAATCCATTAGCATTATGCTCATCAAAAAACACTTACTTTATGCAAGTATCAACACGTGAAAGACATTTTTTGTATAAAGCAGAAGTCAACAAAATGTTCACTCTTAGTTTTGTAGAGCAAGTGGCATCAAAATCTTTGTCATCACATACCAAAAAAAATATTATCCTAGTTTTTGTATACTGATCATTTTATTTTAATTGCACCTAATGCAACTTTTTGCCTACTAGTAGTTCTATAATCATAATCATAATTATTCCAATTTATATCTTATTCCTGGGTATTTAAGTTATTTCCACTGTTTTGTTACCAAAATCTCTTTTCTAGTGAAATAAGTCATTTAGTAAGTTGACATTTACATTAGTTTTTCAGTGATTTTTTTTCACCTCAGATACACCAGAAATTGCAAATGCAATATTTGAGTAGGGTATGATGTCCTAATCTCTGTGCAACAGAGTTCAAGCTTTTTTTTTTTAATTCTGCTTTTTTTTTCTACATCCATATATGTAACAGTAAATTTTACCATTAAATGCTTTCATTAATGAAGTATATGGTCAATGTTTTTTGTTTTCCTTAAAACAACATTGATATTCAACATCTCCCCCAACTCTTCCCAGGTCCTCCTCCCCCTTCCTACTCACCTTTATCCTCTCTTTCTTGTTTGCTAATTTATTATTATTATTATTATTATTATTATTATTATTATTATTATTATTATTATGTATATACATTCATACAATAGCTAAACAAAACCTGATGAGTCAATTTAGTGTTGCTAGTATGTGTATGAATTTATGGCTGACTGCTTGCTATTTTCGTCATTTATGAAGCTCATTCATGGGGAAGACAGACTCTTCCTCTCTTAGGGATCAGAAAGACTGTAAAAGCCACAGGACCAAGGCATCTACAGTGAGATTGCTTCTTCTGTTCAGAACAGGAAAGATGTACCCATGAAATTTTAACAGTACTGTAGCCTAATCAAGATTGGAACAGTGAGATTACCAGCTGACATGCAAATGTAGGTTGGAAAATATGTAATGGGGCATCACCCTTAGATGAATCTTACAGGCAATCAGAGCTTTTAGATTTTCAGTCACTCTTCTTGCCAGATGAAGTGTATTAGTTAATGAAAATAGAGCAATGTCCTTGTTGTCATGGACAGCTTCACTTTCTGTAGAATTCCCAGCTTCATTAGTCATCTCTGTCTATATCTCAAAACATTTCATTCACTTTTATTTAAATGATATCATTTTTTTTGAACAATGTTAAATTGTAAAAGATCTCTGAGGGCTTCCTTTTTTGGTGGTCACTAAAAGTTTGAGTAAAAAGAATAACAATCTGAAGATCATGTGTAACCTGTATTTCAATACTCTAGTCTCAAGTTCATGAGTAAGCACAGCCCTCACGTTCTATTACAAAGGTAGAATGGGCATATAAAACAAGGTTACTTTGCAAATACAAAGGGACTGAAATTGCTATAATGTAAATTCTAATCTTGCTGTTAGACCATGATCACAAAATCATTAATGTTTATTTGCCATTAATAATATTTAGTATAATCTAAAATAAACAAAATAGTCTAAGTAACCCAATAGTAACAATGAATCCTATCTGACTTTCACTAGGTACCATTTTAAACCTGGCTGATAAAATATTTATGACAAAAGTACAAGCAGAAGTCTATTGTTTGAACAATGAGAATATAGTAAATGTAATGAGAACACAATCTGTTGGTATTTATTTTATATGTAAGTGCAAGATATTTGTGAAGAAATACACATATAATACTTTCCACCCTCAAAATACTCCAAAAGAATTAGCAAGACATACTTATAATGATGTAAAATTAAATAAATATATATCATATAATTACAAAACTACTTCAAGAAAAATTAAATATTTGTCATCAGCAAGCACACTATCATTATAGCAAATAGCTTTCACAAGTACTTGCCAATGTTTTTCAGTTTCCAAGGAGATAACTCATTTGAATTGGCACTAGGTTAAGAAAATCTAGAAATGCTTCTCTATCATGTACAGATATATTCATGAGGTTAATTAATGTCTTCAGGAAGATATAGCACTTCATGCTGTGACTTTGTTATTTATCTCTTATATGTTTGTAATCAATTAGGCTCTTTCTATAAGGTGGCATACCTACATGCATTCAACCACACTTAGACTTAACAGTTAGCAGCTTCTTCCCACGTAACAATTCCTTGTGATGGTGAACTGTTATTATCATTAGTTCTTTTAGAATTAATAAGTGTTTGGACCAAATTCTCCTATCTTCCGAGAACAAATCTTCCTTCTCTATACAGCCACCCAACATTATATCTTCCCTCCTTTCTTATTTACATACATCAAGTCTAATCTGTGCTGCCCATGGATTTCTGATTATGTAGCAATCTACTGGTATATGGTTCACTTACAAGGGGTTATATTATTAAAGAAAAGTGACTTGGTAAAAGTTTCAGATTAATCTTGCACTGGTTTATGTAAGTAAATAAACCTCCTTTGAACATCAATTTCTTTATGTATAAATAATAAAAATCAAACATAATTATGTCTGCCTGTAATCTTAGCACTTGGGCAGCTGAGGTAGCAGGACCCTGATATCAAGCCCTGCTTGGACTAACCAGTAAGTCTATATCAGTTCAGATCTTACAGGGAATTTTATCTCAAAAACCAGAGGGAGACATAATGCTTACTTCTCAGTTTTATTGTAGAGAACTTTAGTTAATATATGTGGAGCAAAGAACATTCTACATACCCAATAAATCACAATTATTAATTCAAAATTCTCTGTGGAATACTTTTAGAAAAATATTCAGATAAAATTTCTCTCCCAGAAATATTAGTAGAATTGGTTATTTATATCACATTTATATCACTAATCCACAACTCAATTGCTTCCTTAGTATATTATTTATATATTAAAACTGAAGAGTCAAGTCTCTCACAATTTAGTTAATTTGATTCAACAAATATGATTTCACAAGTGATAAAAAGCTGAATTTATTTTGGGGAAACTCAGCGATCTCCTGTCATCCAAAAATGACTAAGACACTTTTTGGAAATTCATTATGTTACACCGAACGTTCATACAACTATTACACTAAAGAAGACTGCCCTTCTCATACTCTCAACACTGTTTAGTTGCCTGTAGTGCTTTGCGTATGGTGAGGACTCAAGGGCACTAAGATCAACAAGTAATCACTTGGGCTCCATGAAGCTGAAAAGCTTCCGTGGGACAAAGGACACCTTCAATAGGACAAAATAGCAGCTTCCAGAATGAGAAAAGATCTTCTCACCAACTCCACATATGACAAAGAACTATATCCAAAATGTACTTCAAAAATTCAAGATATTAGATATTAATAAACCAAATAATAATATTAAAAATAGTGTACAGTGAGAAACAGAGAATTCTCAACAGAGAAATCTTTAGTGGACGAGAAGGGCTTAAAGAAATGTTCAATATCCTTAATCACTTAGGGAAATGCAAATCAAAATGACTGTGAGATTTGATTTTACACTATCAGAATGGCTAACATCAAAAACTCAAGGGACAGCACATTCTGGTGAGAATGTGAAGAAAGAACAACACTCCTCCATTGCTAGTAGGAGTGCAAACTTGTACAAATTGCTTTGGAAAGCAATTTGGTGGTTTGTATGAAAAATGTCAAAAGATGTACCTCAAGTTTGAACTATACCTCTCCTAGAATAAACCCCAAAGATGCTCCATTATACCATAAGGACACAGCTGGGCGGTGGTGGTGCACACCTTTAATCCCAGCACTTGTGAGGCAGAGGCAGGTGGATTTCTGAGATCAAGGCCAGCCTGGTCTACAGAGTGAGTTCCGGTCCAGCCATGGCTACACAGAGAAACCCTGTTTTGAAAAACAAAACAAAACAAAACAAAACAAAAAAAGAGACACTTACTCAAATATGTTTATATGAGTTTTATTCACAAATCACTTTTGTATTATGTACTAGCTGGTACTTCCTGTCAACTTGACACAAGCTGGACTTACCACAGAGAAAGGAGCCTCCCTTAAGGAAATGCCTCCCTTGAGGAAATGCCTCCATGAGATCCATTTGCAAGGCATTTTCTCAATTAGTGATGAAGAGTGGGAGGGCCCATTATGGGTGATGCTATCCCTGGGCTGGTAGTAGTCTTGGGTTCTATAAGAAAGCAAGCTGAGCTTGCCAGGGGAAGCAAGCCAGAAAGTAACATCCCTCCATGATCTCTGCATCAGCTCCTGCTACCTGACCTGCTTGAGTTCCAGTCCTGATTTCCTTTGGTGATGAACAGCAATGTGGAAGTGTAAGCTGAATAAACCCTTTCCTCCTCATCTTGCTTCTTGGTCATGTTTTGTGCAGGAATAGAAATCCTGACTAAGTCACATTATTTGTGCTCTTTTTTTCTCAAAATACCTTCCTGTATTAATTATAGATATGTAAAATGTTGCTTAAAATGTTGATGAGACAGAATGACAGTATGGTCAATTATTTATCATTGAATCCAATTGTTATGATGTTGCTTGTGATATTTTTAATTTCAAGTGACAAAAAAATAAAATGAGGGATGACCTAGTTAAAAGAAAGAAGAAAGGGGAAAGGAAAGACAAAAGTCAGAGGAAGTGGAGATTTATTAGCTTGTGCAACTGAAATAGTAAAAGCCAGATTACACTAAAGAAGGCTACATTAAGGCATAAAATCAATGCTGTCTCTGACTCTCTCCATATTTTTTTTATTTTTACTGGCCAGTTCCGAGGTAGACTTTCCTTTGACTCTAAATTGAAGAGGACTATCTCTGAGGTTGTATTCCGCCTATTTCCACGCTCTAGTGAACTGTGGACTTTATTTTTCCATAATAACTCTTAGGGTTAAATGTCATTGGCTTGTTCGTGTCTTATGTCCTTCCTTAAATTAGTCTTGAAGGATGACCTGACGTAATGCTCTGAGAGATTATATATAGACCATTGTTTTTCTCCTGGGAATGAGAGATAGGGTCAGGCAGAGCTGACCTTCATGAACCACAGGCATCCAAGGCAGAAAAACTGTCAACCTAAACTGATAAGAAAGAGCCTGTTGGTTTAACAAAATAAATACGTGTGTGTGTGTGTGTGTGTGTGTGTGTGTGTTTATGTGCCTGTGTGTAGGTGTAGGTTTTGCATTTGTGTGTTTGTATATGTGTGTGCATGTGTGTATATTTGTATAAATGTATGTCTTTGTGTGTGTGTCTATGTGTTTATTTTTATGTGTATGCACATGTTTGTGTATGTTTGTGTGTATATGTGTCTGTGTCTGTGTATATGTGTTTTTGTGTGTATGTATGTGTGTATAATTATTGTTGGCTTATATATATCTAAATGTGTATACATATATATATACATATATGTGTGTGTGTATGGGTGTATGTGTGTATATGTTTTTACATTTGTGTGTTGTATGTTTGTATATGCTTATGTGTGTATGTGGTTTTTGTATATATGTGTATGTGCTTATATATGTGCTTGTAAGTATATATGTATAGGTGCATGTGCTTTTTTGTGTGTGTACTCTTAATTTTCTTGACTCTGAAAGTTAGGAATTTAAGAGAAACATTACCATTCAAAATGCAAATTCAAAAATCACTGTGAAAGAACTTGATAGACAAGTATAGTCAAATTTTAACACATGACAAACACATTAATATAATAAATACTTTAAAACTTGACACATGTCATCTATCACCATTTTTGAGTCTTCTTCAATATGACCATTTTGGTGACATTTCCCCATTGAAATTGATATTAGCATTTCCTGTGTCAAGGTTGACCAAAATTCTAGCAAATTACCATGTTCAGATGCCAGACACTAAAACAGACTTTTCTGATATACAACCTGGAAGAAGTTAGAAATGACTGCTGACAGTAGGATTTCACCCCCCATGTCTCCATGGACTGACCTGGGAAGATTTTTTTTCTTTTCCCTGAAAACAATTCAACATTGATGCTCCTTTTAGGTACCTGACATTCTGGAAAACGTAGCACTAGTCTAAAATTGCCATGTAGCATAAACACACACTATTTGGGGGCAACGAAAGGCTCTATATCACATGTATTATTTAACAGTATACTATAAAGCTAGGTCAAGAATGCTGACAGATTAGGAAACTGGTTGACTGAACCAGGAAGTTGAATGCATCTTTGTTTTCAAAGAGACTTTTGTTCATTCATATTTTTGATGACTCCAAATGTCATGCATTTTTCCTTTATTTGCATTCCAACCTGGACCCTTCCAAAATGAACTTGGATTGTTTTACAGTAAGTAGTTGTAGTAATTTGATCATGCAATGGGATTTGTGTGGTTCCTCTTCAGGAATCCCACAAATTCGCCACATGCCTGTTTTATACACACTATCATGGTAGGAGACCCATGAAGAAGATGCATATGCTGAGAAACTATGACTGTTTTCCCTTCTCTAACACCTCAGATGTAGATGGAAGCTTAGTTTCCTCTGACCATCTTATCAGGAAAATGCACATGTTATGGTTATGATCTTTAGGATATCATCATAGAAATTTTAATCAAGCTAATGGATAAGTATGTGGTTATCTTTTTAGCATGCATATTTAGTTGTTCTTTGAGATTTCTGTACAATTTATTTTTGTCATGTCCTCCCTCCCTAAACTACTCAAAGGTTCACACTCACATCACTGCCCATCCAACGTTGTTTAGCCTTTTTGTTGTTGTTATTGTCTGTTTGTTTGTTTGCCAGGGTGTGTGTGTGGGGGGGGATGACACTGAAGTCTAGCTTGTGCTGCTCATATATTCTTAGATGTGTGGCCTTCCATCAGAATGTTGTTGACATTCCAGTGCTTACACAAATTTTATTGAAAATAGATTTTCTTTCCAAATAACATACCCTGATAACATTGTCCCCCTCTCTCTGTTCCTCTGATGTCCTCCTCATATCCCCCTCTCATCCAGATCCATTCCTTTTGTGTCTCTCATTAGAGAACAAACAGGCTTCTAAAGGAAAATAATAAAGTATAACAAAATAAAATATAAGATAAAACAAACCTATAACAAAGGAGATTGTCAAAATAGATAAGCAGAAGGAAAAGAGCCCACGAGAAGGCACACAGAATCAGAGACCACGCATTCTCATATTAAGGAAACCCATAGAAAACACTAAGCTAGAAGCCATAAAATATAGAAAAGAACAGTAGTGCAGACTGTTGCAGGCCATGAGCATGCTGCCTCATTCTCTGTGAGTTCATATGAGCTTTGACCAGGCTGATGTGGAGGGCCTTGTGTTCATTGTCTGATCCATCCCCTCTTGCTCTTACACTCTTTTTGCCTCTTCTTCCATGGGATTCCTGAGCCCTGAGGGGAGGGATTTGATAATGAAGACATCTCATTAGGTCTGCGTGTTTCAAGCTCTCTGAATTTCTGCATAATGGCTTGCTGTGGGCATCTGTATTTATCCTATCTGCTGTAGGAGGAAATTTCTCTGATAATTGCTAAACAAGGTACTAATCTGTGAGTGCAGCAGAATATCACTAGGAGCCAGTAGCATTTTGTTTTATTCAATGTCCCTGGGTTTTCTAGCCTCTAGTTCTTGGTAACCCAAGCAGTGTCAAATAAAGTTTTCACCTCACTGAACGGACCTTAATTCAAATCAGTTGTTTATTGTTTACTCCAACAAGATTTGTGTCACCATTTCCTTAGCATATTTTGCAGGCAGGACACCATTGTAGATAAAGGGTTTGTGTTTAAGTTGATGTTAATATTTCTCATTTGGTATTGTGCAGTGTACCTTTCAGTGCTAAAGACACTGGCATGCGAGGAAGAAGGCACTGTGTGGGCACCAACTTGCTTTAACTGTATTACTTAGACCTTTACCCTACTGCTAACCTCTGTGGGTCTAAGGATTGTAGCTTGGTTATCCTTGACTTAACAGCTGATATTCACAAATAAGCAAATATATACAACAGAGAAGACTCATCTGTTGAATGTTAGGCTCATAACCAAAAATATAAGAGCCTACATCCACTTTTAAAGAAAACTGAATTTTCATTTCCCAGCAGCTACCAATTGCAAATAGCTCTTCAGCTAAAAATGAGACTTTACACCCATCTCTCCTCACTATGCTTGTACTTGGTCCAGTTTGTGCCTGCACAGACTTCTTTGTGTGGTCACAACCATTTTCTTGTGGCTATTTTCCACTCCTGGTTCCTGTATTCCCTATGTCCAATTTCTTGCAATGATTCCCGTTCCTCAGGAGGAAAGGTTCAGCTATACATGTTCCACTTAATGCTAAGCATTCTGGAGTCTCATGTTCTTTGTACCTTGGCCAGTTGTGGGTCTTCATGCTACCCCCTTTGCAAAAAGTTTCTCTAAAGATTGTTAAGAGACACATCAGTTTGTGGATGTGACATTTACAGATGTAAAAGACAAAAGTCAACTTTAAACTTCTTTGCAAAAAGTGAAATTAGAGAGGAGTGCATATTGAAATATAATAGGATACATTTGTATGAAAATGTCATAATGAAATCCAATATTTTATATGGTGACTTAAAAAGAGAAATTGAAAGTTTAAGAGAAAATGGGAATAGGGGCTCTGATAGTCTCTTTTAAAAAGAAATGAAGACAGAGACGGTGACTTTAGGCAGATTCTAAGGCATTTTAGTATGATAATTCTGCAACTACTTAAGTGAAAGACACTGAGATAAATAAAAATGTTTGATGATTTTATTAACATTAACAATGACCAGAGAGTGGTTACAAGCAGATGCATTCTGTCTGAGACCTAGGGGGAACATAAGCAACACAGAGGAACAGATCAACCCAATCTATGAGAAACTCAGAAAAAAAAAAATGGATAAAAAAGTAAGCAAAATAGAAGAAAAATCCACCAAGGGAAATAAGATTTTGAATTAAAAGAACAAATAGAAATGTTGGAAATAAAAAAAAAAACTTAATCAAATAAGAACCACTGAGGAAATCAGCACTACATGAAAGAATAATTATCAAGGATGAAAGAGAAGAAAGACAATTCAATATCGGTAATGGGGGGAATTAGCATTGCCCTGATATGTAGAACTCTGGGATACAGACCAAACAAGAAAATCCACAGTGTAGATGAGAAAAATAATACAGACTAAGAAAATCTACTGAAAGAAAAAGCAGCAAGAAAGCAGGAAAATTCCCAAACAGAGAAAGAAATGGACTTTCACAGGAGAGAGGCATCTTAAATCCCTACTAGCCATGACCAGAGAAGACCATCTCTATGACATAGGTGTCAAAAAATCACAAAGTAATATAACTTTTTAAGCTGCAAGGGAACACTAACCATCTACTTTCATAAGAAAACATAGCAGAATATCACCAGTGTTGTCATCAGCACTATTAAGTCTGGAAACCAAGTTATCACATTTATCACACACTCAAAGTAAAGAATCTGACCAAGATTGTTATACACAGAAAATTAATCTTTAAAATTAACCCTGGAAGAGAACATTTTGGAGCAAGTACAAATTAAGACAAATCATGACCACCAAGGCCAGCGCTATTTAAAGGAAGCCTGCACAGTGTCAATCATGAAATGAAGATTAGAAGAAAGATCAAATTTAGGAAAAGGCTATATTAACATCAGAGAACTGTGAAGGAATCCACAATGCATAACACAATAGTCAGCAAATCTTAAATATTAATGGAACAGAAAAAAAAAATGTTACCCATCCAAGTAGAAAATAACCAATGAAAACCACAGTATTTAGTAAACATCTGTCAAATCATGACCTTAAATGCAAATGGTCTCAACTCATAAACAGAGATACAGACCAGACCAGTAGCCTATCTTCAAACAAAAATGAATACAATTATCTACTGTTTCCATGGTCTGAGAGTCAAAAGATGGAATCCAGTGTATCAAGGGGAAAAGTCCTGAAAATAACCTGGCATAACTATTCTATTATGCAATAAAGACAACTATAAGACAAAACTCACGTGAAGAAATAAATAGGGCTACTTCATACTAATGAAGAAAATAATTCATCAAGGTACAACACATATATATGCATCAAAATTTGATTCTCCCAATTTTCTGAAGCACATCCTAAAGATATAAAAGGTCACAGAGGTCCTGATGCAACAATAGTTGGTGATGTCCATACCCACTCTCATCTCTAGACAGGCCGTGTGAACAGAAAATGAACAAAGAACAAGAGACCGAAGAGTTAAACAATAGCATTTATCAAATGGATTTTACAGAGTATAAAAAATTTTGCATCCATAGGAAGCAATACTAATTTCTCTCAACTTGTGGAACTTCCTATAAATTAGACAACATCCCAAATCACAAATCAAGTTTTACCAAATAAAAAATAGAAATAGCCTCCATTATCATATCAGACAAGACAATGAAACTATAATTCATTATAAAAAAATTCATAAATAGAGGGACAAAAATATACACTGAACTGCAAACAGAGGAAAGTGTCAAATTCCCTGAGACTGAGGTAACAGAAGCTTGTGAGCTACATTGTGGGTTCTCAGGAATACCTGGGTCCTCTGGAAGAGTCGCCTGGGTTCTTAACTACTGAGCCGTTTCTCCACCTCAAGAGTAAACATGATTGACAGTACCCAAAAGATGAACAAAGAAAAGCAGGGTTTTGCTGACTGGAGATGTTGGGTCGTTCTAGATATTAATGTAGATAGTTCACTCATAATTTTGTGTGGTCTCAAAATGTGTTAAATTTATATTAAATATGATAAAGTACAAAATTCACAAACTCCTTGACAGTCTTGAAACTCATGAACAGAAATGTTAAATTCACAAGATGCCAAGGATTGTCCTGTTTATAATTGCATGTCTCAAGAATGCACACTATAAACGTCAGGCATGAAGACTGACATTTCATTTCAGGGGACAGAGGACATTATGATGTAATTAAGACTATAGGTAGAAAAAGAGGACATATGGTTGGACTCATGGCACCAGCTGCATATGTATCAGAGGATGGTCTAGTCGGTCATCAATGGGAGGAGACACTCTTGGTCCTGCGAATGCTCTATGCCCTAGTATAGTGGAATGCCAGGACTAGAAAATGGGAGTGGGTAGGTTGGTAAGCAGGGGGAGGGAGGAGGAGATAGGGGATTTTTGGAGGGGAAACCAGGAAAGGGGACAACATTTGAAATGTAATTAAAGTAGATATCTAACTTTTTATAAAAGAGAATTTCAAAGAAAAAAAGAAAAAAAGACTATAGGTAGAATGTTTCATAAGACACATATTTTTCTGTTGCCATTTAACATCTGAACTCAGTTACAGTGAAGTGAGTTTCAGTCCTCAAACATTCTGAAATGAAACCTTAGTGTTGGATGGTTGGTATCTGTTCATTTCTTGTGGACCAAGTGAAAATGAGAACCTTCTCAGAATACATAATTTCAAAACTATATAGTCATCACTGATGTTAGTATGATTGCAAATTATCAAGATCTTGATGTTTCCTTTCATAAAATTTGTATTACTAGACTTTGGAATTATACACTATAGACAATAAAAAATAAAGGCCAGCTCTACCATAGATAATCAGTTAAGGAAGAAGAAGAGGTTTACAGATCATAGGGTTTACATCTGAACTATTGGCTGTGCTGAGATTTCAGGAAGGGACAATTACTGTCTAACCCAATTGTGCCCATCAGGATCCAACACAGAAGAACCCAGTTAGCCTTAGTGTGTCATAAAACTATTAGTCATGAACCAGAGAGAGAGAGAGACAGAGACAGAGACAGAGAGATAGAGAGAGAGACAGAGACAGAGACAGAGACAGACAGACAGAGACAGACAGACAGACAGACAGACAGACAGACAGAGACAGACAGAGACAGAGACAGAGAGACAGACACAGAGAGACAGATACAGAGATACACAAGAGAAAGAGGCAGAGAGGGGGAGATGGTGAGAAGAGCAGGGCTGCATAAGTTTACTAGGGAGACAGGATGCCAGGATGCAAGAGTGGTGAGTATATGTTGTACACATATATGAATCTATCTAAGAACAAACTTAATTTGGGGGTAAAAAAAACAGTCAAGAAAAAAATGGGTCGACAAAACGAAAAAACATTTTCTTTCATGGAGTGTGATATGCCCATTTTTGGGATTATAGATTGTTTTTATTTTATAATATATGCATAGATCTTCCCACATTGTAATTACTATTATTGCCACCTGTAAAGTATGATTTGAAGAAAAAAATAGGGAAAATATGGAAATACAATTAAGGAGAATATTCTGTATCTCCTAATGCATTTCATATAAGATTTAAGATAGATTTTGAGAATGTTTAGAGTATATATGTCTAAGATAATGAGATTTCTATTATAAGATGAACTAAAAATTGCGTGCAGAGAGCCCTGGATGGCATGCTTAAGTGACACCCTTTAACAAGAGCAGCCACAGCTAAGATTCATAGAGGCATCATTTTAAGGGCTGACAGGGAGACATAGGCAATACATACTGAGATTACTGTGTGTTTATTACAAACAAAGGAAGTGGGTGATTTCAAATGCAAGTTCCTGATTGAAGCCAGAAGGGCAGATGTTCTTATTACATGGTTTGATTACAATTTTGCTTCTTAGGATGTGTAGACTGTTCAAAGCTGAGTTGTAGCAGCATTTCTGTCATTTAATGATAGTGGAAGTTTCTTTTCAAGTGATGTAAGACAGACTAGCTGCTCTCTGAAGAAAGGACAATCTTTCTTAGAAGACCAGATTTGATATTCATTACACTGTTGACTTCCCACCCCACACCCCAGTCACCAAACATTCACACTCACACACATCCACACAGACCTGCATGCATATCCGCAACATATGCATGCACAGGCACAAGTACACATGACCACCCATCTCCCCCTAAAACATGCAGAGGTTCTGAAGTTTTTGGTCTTGTTTTTGCCTAGGAAATGTGGACAGTAGAAAGATGTGGCAGGACACAGCTCTTCACACCATGGCACACAGAATGCAGAGAACAAAAAACTAGACATGTATACCATTAGCATCTGCTCCCAGTGTGCTGCTTCCTCCTAAACTTTCCAGACCCTCCCCGAATATCATCACTTCTTATTCAAGCCATCCCATCCCTATCCTTGGAGATTCTAATGCAGACTATCCTGCAACTGGGGTTGAAAACCCAGGGTATAGCATTTGTTAGACAATAGTCACCCTTTGTCATTGTTTGCTCTCCAACACTGCTAACTAATCTAAGCTGGGTGTGGTGATTCTTGCACTTGCACGCAGCTGGCTGCTTACCCTGACAAGTAACTTGGCTACTTGGTTCCACAGCATCTCAGGTCTGGGGACAGTGTTACCGTCCCCATTCAGCAAAGCCTCTTCCCTGATCCTCTGACAGCTTCCTGAGTCAGGAGAAGTCTGTACAGCAAAGGGACCACTTCCCAAATGATTGACTGTTATCTCAAGGGTTAAATTATGTCCCAAATGACTAACGACCATTCAGGCTGACTGCTTGAAAAGATTTAAAAGGCAGGTAAGACAGAGTGTCTGCAGTAATTTAGGGCTCCTTATGTGGAAACAGAAGATCAATGGCTTCGGTGTGAATTTGTTGAAAGAATAACAACAACATCACAAAAGTAAGCTTAACATCTGGCCTGTTTTTTAGAAGCTGTGAAATGGAAACATCATTAAGGGAAAATATAATTGAATTTGGCACTCTTTACCAGAATAGAGGAGAAAAAAGAAATCAGTAATCAGTAAGGGAGACTGCAAGATAGGAAAAGCATCAGAAAACTCTGGAATGATTAAGACCATGGCCATTATGTCACCAAAACACCATTAAAGCCACCATTTGTTGGGAGTTCACAGTGCATCATGTATTTATATTGACTCACAAATGTCTCAGATGTGTTACACTGTATTCCTGGTGATAGATCTTCAGAAAGAAATCTAAACAAATCAAGAGCCTAATTTATGAATCTTATGTGTTGTAATCAGGAAAATTACTAGTTATTTTCAGTGATCATATAGCAGTATAGCAGGAACATGTAGCTCACAAACATACTAATTTAAAACTAAAGACATTTAATTAATTTGAATTTAATGTAATAATGGTTGCCAACATGTAAATGTGGGCATACTTCAGAGAAATTATTAATCATTATGCCATTGGTACACTATGTCTTTTTATCACGGATACTAAAGGGAGAAATAATTAAGTTATCATGTTGCACCAGAAACCCTCCATTTCGGTTTTCTTTGGTCTAGTCATTCACACTATAGACTAGAGCAACTTCTCTTCCTTCTGACTTTTGAACTTAATACATCTCTAAAGTGACTAGAGTTGAATGTATTCAGCAGAGAATATGGTACTTAGATAAGCACCGTTACCTCCTTCCTTAAGTACACATTATCATGGTCCTGTCCATGCTGACTGATTAAGAGTCTTTGAGATGGTCCAAGAACTCTGTCTTCTAGAAGGTCTTCTATGTAAGCCTGAAATATATTGACCCTTGAGAGCCAGTAGATCTGATAATTTAATATAATGACTAAAAGTGTAAGGGCAAACAGATGTGTATTTGATCCCAACTTTCCAACTCAGTAGCTATAAGCACCAAGAGAAGTCTCTATCCTTGTGATCCTTTATTTCCTCAAATATGAAGGAAAGGCAAATATAATGCCTTCCTGCTGGTTCGTAATGAAAGAGATGATGCAGAAAAATATATAAATAAATGATTGGCATAGAAGTGAATATCTTCATTGTCATCTCTTAAAACTCTTTAACACTGACATTCTAAGATTTGTTTTTAATGGACTTTGGCTTCAAACATGCTGGCTGACACAAATACAATTACCAGGTAAACAAAAATAGAGTTTCTACTTCTTAATGCAAATATACAAAAAAAACCTGGAAAATTTTACCACCAAATTATTCTATTAAGCTCTGTCACAACTGATGCTTCATTCTACATGTAAGGTGTCAGCAAGTCAAGTCCCCCCATCTCAAATCTGCTTGTCTCAGCCATGACATTGTTTACATTCCAAGTCAGTAGTAGACTTGTGTTTCCTTGGAGATGAATGTAATCATGGACCAGCTGGATTATGAGCAAAACGAGGAGTATCAATCCATAGCACATGGAAATCTAAAGGCAGTGTTCTTCAAAGTCTGCATATGGCAAACACTCACCACAAATTAGCAGTCTGTGGTGTCCCATAATGCTTCATATAAGAAGATCTTAAAGGAAATTCCAGGTTTTTCATGAAGTTCATCAAATATCTAGGACACTTGAATAAAGTTGGGTGAATAGGTACTTGCCAAGCACAGATAATTGGATGGTAGATTTGATGTAATATAAATATGGCATTATTACAAATAATGGAGTGATAGCACCGTTTGACAAATTATCCAAGGCATTTTATTTCCTGAGAAGCCTGATTAACATAGCTTTATACTACCCAAAATTTTATCTGTTAAAAGTAAGGCAGTGAAGGAGAAAATCTTAACTCTATTATTTGTTCACAGGGTAAACTTGGATAATGTCTTATTTTATTTATTTATTTATTTATTTATTTATTTATTTATTTATTTATTTATTTATTTTGGTTTTCAAGACAAGGTTTCTCTGTGTAGCCCTGATTGTCCTGGAACTCACTTTGTAGACCAGGCTGGCCTTGAACTCAGAAATCCACCTGCATCTGCCTCCCAAGTGCTGGGATTAAAGGTGTGCGCTACCACCGCCTGGCATGTCTTAATTTTTAAATCCTCTATTTTATGTAAGCCAAATGGAATAATATTTTCTGTCACTGAATGTTTCTCTAAAGATTATAGTATAGAGGGTTTCTGATGTTATTCACCACTGTGGAATATTCAGTTAGTTAGTGATGCTATTTCTTTGGAAGAATTTCTGAGTCTCTATAATAATGTTATGAGGCCTAGTGTATTATTCTGAAAGTAATCTGAGTACATGTCCTCTTTAAAACCTGGTACATGCTGCTTTATCAATGTCGTGAAGCTTCTAAGCTGAATAACAAAAATATGGGGCAGAAAGAAACAATGAAGTCTTATACAGTGGTAGAGCAAGTAGTTGTTTGTTTCTGTAACATTTATTGTTGTTCCACTTTCAATTCATGGTTTTTGAGTAGCACCCATTCCACTTTCAGAATGTAAAATTTAACTGAGGTCTATAGAAACCATCTCATCAGATTACTAATCCAGGGCCTGGTGGTGCCATCCTGTAATCTCAACTAATTGAGTGGATCAAGCAGGAGGAACAGAAGTTAAAGTGAGCCTTAGAAATGTACTGAGAGACTGTCTCTAAAAGACAATGACAGAGCTGGGGACATAAGTCAATCATGAACCGCTTATCTAGCATGGTTGTGAACTCAGCTTCTAGAACACTCTAGACTGTTCCTGAGCTCTAGGCCAGATTAGTCCGATGACAAACTCTTTGTCCTTCCTTCCTTCCTTTCTTTCTTTCTTTCTTTCTTTCTTTCTTTCTTTCTTTCTTTCTTTCTTTCTTTCTTTCTTTCTTTTTTGGAGTATTTTTATTAGATATGTTCTTTATTTACATTTCAAATGCTATCCCGAAAGTTCCCTATACCCTCCCCCCACCCTGCTCCCCTACCCACCCACTCCCACTTCTTGGCCCTGGCATTCCCCTGTACTGGGTCATATAAAGTTTGCAAGACCAAGGGGCCTCTCTTCTCAATGATGGCCAATTAGGCCATCTTCTGCTACATATGCAGCTAGAGACATGAGCTCAGGGGGTACTGGTTAGTTCGTATTGTTATTCTACCTATAAGGTTGAAGATCCCTTCAGCTCCTTGGGTACTTTCTCTAGCTCCTCCATTGGGGGCCCTGTGTTCCATCCAATAGCTGACAGAGGGAATCCAGAGCTGAGAGAGGGAATTCATAGTGTCCAACTTAGCTATAAGGCACAGAGAGAATTTTAAAATCAGCAAAAATGAAAAGGGGATATAATAATAGATATGGAAGAAATCCAGAGAATCATGTCATACCTGTACATTACCACATCAGAAAGTCTAAAAGAAATGTATAATTTCCTTCATGCATATTTCTTATCAAAGTGAAATCAATATGAGGTAATCAATTTAAAAAGAACTATAATACTCAGT
The DNA here is from genome assembly GCF_900095145.1 of Mus pahari. Taxonomy (NCBI): domain Eukaryota; kingdom Metazoa; phylum Chordata; class Mammalia; order Rodentia; family Muridae; genus Mus; species Mus pahari. Next base: position 36,051,229 of record NC_034604.1, read on the forward strand.
GAAAGAAACCCCCCCCCAAAAAAAGCCCCAAATCCAGATAGTTTTGGTGTAGAATTATATCAGACTTTCAAAGAAGAGTTGGCACCAATATTTCTCAATTCCACTAAAACCAAGAACAAGAAAAGGTTGTCTACTCTTTTCATACCTAGTCAAAAGAGTACTTGATGTCTAAGCTAGAGTAATAACCAACAGAAAGAGATCAACGAAATATGAACTGGAAAGAAGTCAAAATATTTTATTTGCAGATTATATGATAGTATACATAAGTGACCCTAAAAAATCCACCAGGGGACATCTAAAACAAAGTACCTTGATTCACAATCACATCAGTAGCTGACTTATATAAAAATGACAAATGTTCTGAGAGAGACATCAGGAATATAACACTTTTTAAGAATAGCCTCAAATACTTGAAACAACTTTAACAAAGCAAGTGAAAGTATTATCTGTTAAAAAAAAACCTTCTAGTCTTTGAACAAATAAACTGAAGAAAATATTATTAAGATCTAAAGCTCTTCCATGCTCATGGACTGGTAGGATTAACACAGTAAAAATGGCCATCCTACAAAATGTAAACTATAGATTCAATGTAATTCCCATCAAAATTCCAACACAATTCTTCATAGATGTTGAAAGAGCAACTCTTACCTTTTTATGAAAAAAAGAAAGAAAGAAAGAAAAAAAACACAAGATAGCTAAAACAATCCAGGAAAATAAAAAACTGCTGGAAGTATTACCATATCCAATATCAAAGCATACTATAAAGCTACAGTAATAAAATTAGTATGATATTGGCTTAGATAGCAGAGAGGTTGATCAAAGAAATCAAACTGAAGACTTAGACATAAAAGAAAACACCTATGGACACCTAAAAATATTTTTATAAAGAAGCCAGAAATACTTACTGGAAAAAGATAACATCTTCAACAAATGGTACTTGGTCATACTGGATGTCTGCATGTAGAGTGCAAATACATCCACTCATTACTGTCTACAAAACTCAAGTGTAAGTGGATCAAATACCTAAAAATAAAACCAGATACACTAACCTAATAGGAAAGCAAGTAAGCAATAGCCTTGAACTCACTAGCACAAGAGAAGGTTTGCTGAACAGAGCACCATAAGCACAGGCAAGAAGATCAACAATTAATAAATGAGATCTCATGAAACTGCAACACTTCAGTAAGTCAAAGCACTTTGTCCTTTGGACAAAGTGGCAGCCTATAAAATTGGAAAGAATTTTTAAAAACAACTCCCCATCTTGTAGAGGAAAAAAATATATATATGGAACTCAAGAAATTAAATATAATAAAACCAAAGATTTTCTTAAAATGGGATGCAAATATAAATGAAGTTCTCAAAAAAAGGAAAGCTAAATGACTAAGAAAGACTTAAAGAAAATTGTAACATCTTAGACTCCAGGGAAATGCAAATAAAACTCTTTTTGAGATTCTATCTTACACCTATCAGGATGCCTAAGAGAAATAAAAGAAATGACTGTTCACCACTGGTGAGGATGTGGAATAAGGGGATCTCACATCCATTGTTGGTGGGAGTGTCAAGTTGTATAGCCACTATAGAAATTAGTATGATGGTTCTTAAGAATATTGGAAATTGATCTATTTCAAGATCCAGCTAAACCACTCTTGGGCATATAACCAAAGGATGCTACTTCCTACCACAAAGACACTTGCTAAAATATGATCATTATTGCTCTATTAATAACAACGAAAAACTGGAAGTAACCTAGAGGTCCCTCAATACAAGAATGGATAAATTAAATGTGGTACCTTCACATAATGGAGTATTAAACATTTATTTTTAAAAATGACATCATGAAATTTACAGGCAAATGGATAGAAACAGAAAAAAAAATCATTCTGAATGAGGTAACCCAGAAACAGAAAGATAAATATGATATGTATAAATTTGCTTTGATATGAATATCAACTATTAAATAAATGATAACAAAGCTATACTCCATAGATCCAGAGAGGTTAATTATAAAGGAAGGGGTTAGGGTAACTCGCTGAGATGGCAAGATAGAATAGATTTTAAGGGTGGACATGGTTCATGAGGGACAAGAACAGGAGGATCATGTGGGGAAGGGGAGAGGATATGGGGTTGAGGGGAGGAGCATGGGGAACAGAAAGAATTGAGAGACATTTAGCAGGCAGTATGGAATAATATAGCAGTGGAAACTGCCAAAACTATGTGAAAACAATCCTAATGAATGTCTCCCAATAATGAGGAAAAATTGAGTCCCAGCTAGCCATCACTTGTCACCAAATGAGTCTTCCAGCACCAGGACAGGGTTACATCCAATTGAGTTGCTGGCAAAGGGAGTACCATAGAAATACTCAAACAGCTTAGGCTGTTGTCAAGACAACAGGTTGCTCTCCAAAAACTGACAGAAAAAGGCTATTGCTGAGAACCACACCCTCATAACTTCATTGTACCTGCAAAAGTCAAGCTGGTGCCTATATAGAACCCTGATCGCTGTGTTCTGGTGCTTTCGGTATGGAAAGGTATTCTTCAGTTTACCAAAAAAGAAACATATGCCAGCCCAGACACAAATTCTTCAATCTACAATGCTATCCTGCCTGCAAATTATTCTAGGGCAACCAATGGTGGCACAAAACTTGTTGGAGTAACCAACCAATGTCTGATTAGACTTAATGACCACTCCAGGTGAGGGAACCCATAAGTGATGCTACTTGGGTGACCAAAGCCCAGAGACTAGATAGCCCAGAGACCTAGGGTAAAACCATATTCTACTGTTCATAAAAAGTAAGTAATAATAAAATGATTCCTGAATGATATTCTGCTATGTTCATCAGTGCCTTGCTCAGCCACAATCAGAAAACCTTTCTCCTGCAGTGGATGGAAACAAATACAGAGACTCACAGCCAGACATTATGCAGAGAGCAAGACCTTGGAGCACACAGCTATAGATGGGATGTCTTTGTCAAGTCTTTCCCATCAGCCCTCAAGGAACCCGTCAAAAGAGGAGGTGGAAAGGGTATGACAGCCAGAGGAGAGGGAAGGAGAACAAGAACCTTTAAATTGTGTGAGCAAAGCTCATATTGTCTCATAAAGCACAAGCAACAAGCATTTGTCCTTTATGTCTTCTCAGGGGTTTAGTCCTCTCTTAATATTCTAGTGGGACTCCTGAGTGTGTGAATAAGTGGCCCTCTAAGGCTTGTGCCTAGTTGAGGATCTTTAACTTGTGCTGCGGTACCCTTGTTCAACGTCATTGTGATGTTTTTGTTTTATCTTATTACTTTTATTTTGTTATATTTGGTTGTTATTTCTTACAAGCCTATTATTTTCTGGGAAAGACAGAAGGGGAGTGGATCTGGATGGCATGGGAGGTGTGGGGGTTGGGGGGGAGAAAGACTTTATAAGCCAAAATACCAGAAGGACAGTTTCGAAAGAACTCTTTCAGAAATGGATACATAAACAAGTCTGGAGTAGTGTCAATGTTAATGTGCATATTATCCTGGAAGGAGGGAATGTGTTATCCCTGGACAAAAATCTAGAGGCAAGTAATGACTGCCAATGGAAGGATAAATAGCCTCTTCCAGAGATGAGCACCTTCCTATCTGCCTATTCAGAGTAGTCAACTATACACAAACCAACAACACAAACAGACTTAGTAGCCTGTAGTTATATATATTTGCGCGTGTGTGCATTCACGCGTGCACACACACACACTCACGTGTGTTACAATAATAAAAAAAAATGCAGCATAAACTTGAGAATGCAAGGGAACTTGGAAGCATTCAAGGGAAGGATGCTTGTTGGAGCTGGAAGGAGGAAAGGAGCATTATTATTTTCAATTAAGAACACAGTAACAAAGGAAAAATCACAATATTAGGTTTGTTGATATGCTGCTGTTTCTGAGTTAACTTATTTGTAGGGAGAGAAAAGCTTTGTTTTGTTTTTAATGAGAATTAAATTATGCCATCTAAATTACACTGGACTTTGGCTAATTGCCAGTGCTTAAATGACAGTCATGCTGGAAATTTACCAAATGATGCCTCTATCCTGATACAGTCCTTTTAGGTAGTAGTCACTGCACGTATATTGCAAATTAAGAGCCCAAATCACAGAGATGTCATTTAATTTTCTGAGGGATACATAGCTAGTATGATAATGATATCAAAATATAATTAAAGCCTATAAGTGTTAGTAGGTTTATATTATCTGAGTGATTTATGGATGTTATAATATCAGATCTTTGAATGATTTATGAGTGTTGTAATATTAGCATGTGACAGATTCAGTTAAGAGAACACTTCAGTTAGAAAAATATCACTAGGAAATTGTTACCTATTATTCAATTTCATCCCCTTTTGTACTTTATCTCCTCCCTCCATTAAGAAAGCAATGTTGAAGGTCTTAATGCATGGATTTGACAGAGTGAAAAAGACATCTATTTTATTAAAGCTTTATGTTTCTGAGTTGGGAAGTGAGTTACTTAAATTACTACAAATGCAGCAGGAGAAATGAGCTCAATATGTTGTTTATCTTATTGTTTTATATGGGGAGTTTATTTTTCTTTTTTGGTTTCATTTTTGACAAGATATGTTTAGAGACTGTTTCTATTTTTCACTAAAGAAAACTAACGATAGATTCTGAGTTTCCAAGAAATTAAAGTACTTTACCTATCATCCCAATAAGATTGGTTGCATGAATTTGACACACTGATCTACAATCTGAGCCTGTCCAGAGGCAACTTTCCTCAATTTTAGCCATCCTTGTCTTCTCCTTATCCTTTAAGCAAGAAATCATTCGTGTTGTTTGCCCACTGTAAGTTCTTCCTTTCCCTCCTCATCTACATCCTCCTTTAGCACTTGTGTCATTTCTTACCTTCTTCAGGATGTTTTTTATACTATTTACAACATGATTATTTTAATTTTGTGAATATCCACTTCTAGTTCTTTCTTACCTAGTAATTCTACTAAACATTTTCTTGGAATTTAGCTTGAGGACACTTTAAGTTGATAATCAAGGCATATCACATTCAAACATAAAATTTTCACATTTTCTCTCATATGTAGAACCAAAAACAAAGAGAATGGTGGACAGAAGAGGGACAGCAAGGAAAGGATAAGGGGAACAGAGCAGGGAAGGGATACACAAGAGAACACAGGTCCATGGACAGAGTGACCATGACTAAGGAAGGCATATGCATTATAGAAATAACACAGTGAACTCTAGTGCTTTGTACAAATAATTTACCATAATAAATATAAAGATAACTAAAATTAAAATTTGGAACTGTATGAAAAGGAAACCAGTCCCTCTTCATGTTTTTCTGGTTCTCATTTGAGTCATATATCTACTCAAGAGCGCGTATTTTAGTTACAAAGATGTGGAAAGCTGTATAAAGATTAATTCATATAAACATCGTTTAAAATGGGGAAAAAGGTAATTTTAGATATTCTTAAAAAGTTGTAATTGGCCAGGCAGTGGTAGCGCATGCCTTTAATCCCAGCACTTGGGAGGCAGAGGCAGGCAGATTTCTGAGTTTGAGGCCAGCCTGGTCTACAAAGTGAGCCAGGACTAGTCAGAGAAACCCTGTCTCCAAAAAAGAAAAAAAAAATTAATTGGAAGCTTATAAATTACAAACTTTGTAAAAATCCTGTGTAAAATGAGTTTTAGACACAATAGTTCTTTTTCTTTGAAAGTAGCATCGTGTTTGAAAAGTGATTGTCTTGGTGTAGGCTTCCACGTGCTACTGGCTGGTGCTCACCCTACTTGTTAGAGCTGTCACTATAGGTGACAAGTAGCTTTCTATTTTACCTGAAGTTTGATGCATGTCATCATTTCAAAGAGAGAGAGAGAGAGGGGAGAGAAGAAAAAAGAAAGAAAAGAAAAGAAAAGAAAAGAAAAGAAAAGAAAAGAAAAGAAAAGAAAAGAAAAGAAACAAGACAAGACAGAAAAGAAAAGAAAAGAAAAGAAAAGAAAAGAAAAGAAAAGAAAAGAAAAGAAAAGAAAAGAAAAGAAAAGAAAAGAAAAGAAAACTAGAGTAATTAGAATCAGTTTTAGCAAAGGAAAATCTTGCTTGTCATAATGGTGGTTGTGCAGGAGACAATTTGATGTTTACAGTTCCTGGATGAGATGACAGAATTCACATGATGAGACTTGACTAAAAGGCAAACACTCTCTTGTTTTATTTAATCTGAGCTTCATTAGGAATGCTTTCTTTGGCCCCATACACTCATGACCATGAAATTGTGGATGAGAATTTAGAATCTGAGACATTCTCCCCATGATGCAAGTACATAATATAGAATGATTAAAAGATTGTGTTAACAGGCTTATCAAATAAAAATACAGCTTAGTCAACAGTAAATTTAAATTTTAGTTAAACAACACATATTTTTTAGCATGGAAATATTTATTGCAGTGATAACAGTAGCAGTAAGTGAGAAAGCTAAATAAAAGTCATCATTGAGTTTTATATCTAAGTTATATGGTATTTAAAATCGGTCAGACTATTTCTAGTCTTAAAAGGAATCAGATGTACAATGGAATTCTGTCTCTGCAGCTGACTAGCTATATCGCTCTATATAAGCATCCTAAGTTCTTTGAGTTTAGCTTTAATACCCATAATATAGATACAATAATAGCTCTACCTCACAGGGCAATTGTGAAGATTAAATGCTCACAATGTTTATATCATGTAAAAAGTTTAATTTGCAGCTCGGTGTACTGTAAAATTTCATTAAACACAAAGTACAGAATATGAAGAGAAGAGTTGTTAGCTACTTAATCAAGTCTCTTAAAACTGGGCAATACAACTTAGTTCTCTTTATATTTCCTTCTCACTGCAATGTGAACACAAAATTAACAGTAAATGAAGCTTCTGACTGGTGCTACCTTGCTCTGTGCCTGGCATTTGCTCAGCAGTCAACTGATACACAGGATGCTTGAACAGGTGCTGGCTGTAAAGATAGAAAGTGTTATATACTCTGTCTTTGCCCTCTTTCAATCGTGGATATGAAAAATATAACTTGTGTCTATGGAATTAACAAATCAATTGGAAGAGGCATTAGTTTTCTCAATGATATAGAGCTTTTCTAGTATGTTTGAGGCTGTAAGTTCAGTTCCCAGATCTGGGGGAAAACATAAAACATCAAAATATGAGAATGAGTTCACATAAACTTTCACTGATGCTTCATCTCCAAAATTAAATTGAAAACTTCTTTAAAAACAGTTCATTCTCATTGTCTTTTATACTATATGGAATGCTTTAGTATTAGATGTCCAATAAACATTAGATAAGAATAGTTACTGGGATGTGCTTTTTATTCCATATGGGAAGAATTTATGCTTTTTGATCTGTTTTTGTTCTGTTTTGTTTTGTTGTTTTTTTGCTTTGTGAGACATGGTTTCTGGATGTACTGGAGCTTATCCAGAACTGGCCAGCCTCAAACTTGGAGATGCATCCATCTCAGACTCCCAGGTATTATGCTGGAATTAAAGGCACATGCCACCACTGCCCAGCAAATTTTTTACAGCTTCCAAAGAGAATAAGCAATATGTACACTTGGTTCTATTTCTTGTGAATTGGGTGATCATATTATTTATGACCAAACAGTGACATTTTCAGAAGAGAGATGCAATATGCTCTCAGTAACTACATGGGCATAAAAAACAACACCCCAGAGCTTTCACAAGGAAACAAAAATATATGCCAATTTATTAGAATATAAATCACTTGCTCACTGGTGGACAAGTATATGAGAGGCTTCAGGTGTTTATGTATAATCTTATCTTGTATAAATGTATAATTGTGATTTGAGTGAAATGTAACCTGTTGTCAGCATAGTCTTGCAGTGTTTTGAGCCTTAACCAGCATAACCAGAATTCATTTTATTTATTTAATTTTTTCGATTGCTAGCTATGCAAAATCATTCTCCTTTTCCCCTCTTTACAATAATAAAATACTCCAGGCCAAGCAGAAAGAGCTGACAGAGACTAGAAAGAACATGCCTTCTTCAAAGCATTCTTCTTGAATTCTAATTCTCTATTCCATGCAACAAAGGATGACCTGAAAGACAAATCAGAACCTGCATCTGCATTTATGAAGAGTTTTATTAGGTCAAGTCACATCCAATTGTCTATGTTCTAGATAGAAGAATGACATCAAATATCTGTGGGAGTATATACTTCTATGAAAACTAAGAGATCTACTTCCTGACCCTATACAGAAAAACTTCACAAGCCCCTACTCTAGCATAGTAATACTGTTTGGATTCTGTCAACTTCATCAGTAATTTTACCTACTTGTCACTGAAAGTTGCACACCAGTATAAAAGTATGTACCCTACAGACAAAGTTTTCTAAGTTCTTGTAATCCCTAAATGGAATCAAGCAGTGTGTCTGACTCAAACATGTGGACTGTAGAAACTGATCACATATTCTACTTTCTGATTTCATTGTCAAGCAAATCCAAGGATATAAATTATTTAAATGGTGCCCACTGGTTTCATCTTAAAAATCTTTTAGAACCAGGTCTTGTTGGGCATTGGGCTATACACAGACAGTCTGGTCTCCAGTCGAGCTGGTGTCTGAACCATGGAGAGTCTTCCTCTTAATCTAGACTCTAGACTAAGATGACAAATAATCATTCCAATTAGTGTTATTCAAATACTGAGAGAAGACTCTTGTAAAAAATATAGTTTAAAGCAATGTGAGCAAGATTACTTTTTATATTCAGTGAGATAAATCTGTGTCAAACACTGATATTGTACAAATGCTGCACCAAATACTGCTACTTTTAAAGGTCAGCATTTGAACTCGAGACAGCTTTTTCAGAGAAGCTTTTAGGTGACAGCGAGCTTCCACAATCAAATTAAAATGATTACACAAACACACATGCACACATATATGTATATATAATGCCAGTATTGTAGGCACATATTTCCACATAATTGGTACTTTCTACAACAAATAATAAATGGACTTCTTCACTTGGCATTTGTCCAAAACCGTGTTAACTCATGACCCTGGGTAATTGTTCATGGATGCTCAATCCAAAGTATTGGTGACAGTGAAGATAATAAGCCTGACTTGTACTTGCTTGCTGGTTGGCTTAATTTGGTGGGGTAATTTTCAAGTTCATTTGCCATCTGTATCTCTATTGCTCTGCCCCTTCCCTGCTTGACTTAGATTTATCTCACTGAACATAAAAAGTAATCTTGCTCCCATTGCTTTAAACTGCTTCTTTACCAGATTCTTCTCACAGCATTTGGATAACAGTAATTGGAACAATTATTTATAATAGGGATGAATGTGGAGAAGCTGCAGAATGTGTTTACCTGTTGGAGAGCAATTATACTACTCACATTCCCTCCATTATTTGTGACTAATATGGGGCTGAGTTTAGAAGATATCCTCTTTAATTTTTTTCCCCCTAAACAAATCATCATATCTGGTGCAAGGAATTGTCGTTTATACCGGAAATAAATCACTTGACGCTTTGATCAGGCCCTTGCCTGGATGACTGGAAGTATCTCACTTTAATTGCCAAATGTTACCTCACCTGAGGTGGAGACTACACATTGCTTACCTTCTGTCAGCAAACCTCAGTGAAATTACAATTGGAAAAGGACCAAACCATGCCTAAATCACTTCACCATCTATGTGCTAAAATAGGATGTGATTGGAGGTCAATCTTCTGTCTCTTTCAGGACAAAGAAAATCCCTGATGTAAATGGGAGTTCCAGGAATCATGAAAGAACATAGAGTGCAGGAAGATAACTTCCACTAGTCCCCACATCTTAGATAGTGTCATAGGTGACAGAAGACTTAATCTTGTTCCTGAATTGAGTTGTAGGGTTCTTTCCCAATAAGCTCACTTCTTTCTTAGAGACTCACTCCCATTGACATTTTACCTCTCTTTACCTCATCCAGGTGCAAATGTTCTATTTGTAGTCTCTCTTAAAGGGGGAAGAAGGTGTTTATGAAAGACCCTCAAAGCGAGGACTCTCCCACAATCTGACTCAGGAGAGGTGACACCCCAAATCACTCACAAGGAACAGCCTTGATGCAAACTGCAAGAGGACTTTTTATTCCAGGCATGCTCTGGGGCCCACAATTGTACACCACACAGGGGTGGAGGACCAGAGACCACAGTGAGGAACTGGGACAGCTTTTATGGGGTTACAAAAAAGCCTGCTTTTCGCAAACCAATCATAGAATCAAGAGCCCTAGAAGTGAAGTTCGGTCCAATTGATTTGTACCACTCCATAGTTTCTAGGCCAATCATTTTAAGTCATCAAGCCCATGCTCCAGGGGGCCAATCAGTTTCCTATAGCCTCGGAGTTCCGCATTTGCGCAGGTTACTGGGCAGTGGTGGCAAATGGCTGTTTTAGTGTGTAATCTTTCCTTCTCTGGTGCAAGCAGTTTACAGAAGCTAGATAAGTGGTAAGTCAACTGATTTCCTGTTATCTTACTAGGCCAGGATCACGTATTCCCAGAAAGTGGGCCCTGGAGTAGCAAGAAGTGTGACCTTCTACCTATATACTGGCAGGGAGCAGGGTCTGGAATTTGTGGTATTTAGGGCTTCTTAGGAGGCTGTATTTTCTATCCTTTCACTCCCAGCCCAAACATGGGGGGGGGGTGCTGTTAAAACACTTATTTTCTTGGCCTTATGTTTAAAAATACCTTATAATGTGATCATATACCTTCTCCAGTTTTAAATTAGTCGTAGTGAGAATATTAGAGGGGGAAATCCTAACATTAACATTCTGTAGAAACATAGATATAAAAGAAAATTGTAAAACTGGGTAAATCAAATTGTCAGTGTTTGCATAGGATACCATACTATATCGAATTTTATACATACAATGCAAAGTTAGTTTCACATTTAAAAATCAATCAATATAATTGAACGCAGTGAGAGGACTGCCCTTTTCTGAAGGGAAATGGAGCAGTGGATCTGGGGGAAGGGGAATATGAGGGAGGGATGTGTTGTTGCATGTAATACTAAAAAGTAGCACCAGCCCATGGTGCTATTCCCAGCTACTCTCTGTCCTGGAGGTCTCTCTCTGTCTTGCCTCCTCCTTAGCAAGCCCCAGTCTGTGGTCTTCTTAGCTCAGGTTTGCCTGCTTCAGGGTCACTTCTACCTTCTCAGCCATCTATCTACCCTCTGCAGCTAGCTGTCACAAATCCCCTTAACCCAGTAAATCAAAACTCTAGAAGCTTATAATTAATCAGTCAGATTTATATATAAAATTCTCATTTCACAAGATCCCCACACAATAATTTAAGAACCAATTGATAAATATACAAGCTACCCACCTAGTTTAGACAAGTTATCCCAATTATTCTATCCTTTTATGATATACATAGCTACCTGTGGCTATTTAAAGCCATGCAGAATCTGGATCTCTTCCTCTTCCTCCATATTCTTTCCTTCTCTCCTCCTCCATTGTACTCCCTTCTCTCCTCTCCTCTACCCCAAACTTTTCAGCTCCACCTTTCCTTCCACTGCCCAATCACCTGCTCTAGTCTTTATTTTACAAGTTAAGTCACCTGTGCACTTGATTCACCCTCATCTGCAACACTTCCTGGGAAAGCAGAATTAACATAAAAATACAAGCAACTCTAGGGCTATCCATATCAGGGATGAGGAAAGCAGGGAGGGGAAACTATTGTTGACTTGAAATATTTAAGAGAGGAATAAGTAAAGGAACATTTAAAAAAATAAGAAAAGTAAAATCCTTTAATATAGTTTAATGTTTTATGGCATAACATTTTCTTAGTTAAGTAGGAGTAGTAAGGAATTTTCTTGATCTGTTGAAGATAAAATAAAAATGCAATATTATTGATGGAAAACAGGTAAGAATGATAGATAACATTGATGACTTCTATTAAAACTGTATTGAGTGGTCCATCTAATGGTAAGACAAGGGAATTTCTGCCCACAGTCTGTGTATGTTGTAGAGAGTAAAAAGCAAAGAAAGACTTGAAAATTTATTTATCTGTAGATGAGATATGATGGTACAGAGAAAATTTTCTAATCAATTCATTAAAGTCTAAGAAAATTTATGAAAAGAAATTAGTAATAGTTCATATTTTATGTAGCATTGTGTTCTTTATATGAATTATCACAAATGAGTGGAAAATATTTCTAAAATGAGATTAAATATATCTCAAAATATATAAAAATTCTAGGATTATTTTAGCAACATAATGTGAGACCCATACATACATTGGAACTACAGACACAAAGAAAAGAAATTTAAAAAGATTTTTAACAATTACATATAATACATTTTTTAATTCAAAGAGATGGGTGTATTTGTCTTAGGAATCAGAATATTCAATAATGATAAAATATTTATTCTCAATGCATTCATCATATATATATATATATATATATATATATATATATATATATATATATATTCATCCTTACCGCACTCAAAATTCTGGCTAGCATTTTAGAACTGGCAAACTGATTTAATATTGATCGAATGTCAGAGATCCCCATCTCCCCCAAATCTGAAACAACAGCAACATCATTTGTATTCACCACTTCTACTAGTCTGGCTGCCCAACAAATCCTGTGGATCCTACTGTATTTGTAAAAACTTATAAAATCCAATAGTAAATTTGAAATACTTTCATTTTTATATATACTCTGTAACTTAATAAGTTTACTTTATTAACTAAATTTGTTCTGTTAACAATTTTGTACATGTATGTAAAATATTCTAATTACTTTCCCATCAAATTTCCTTGATCTTCCACTCCTGAAACCCCCCCCCTTACAATTCCCTCTCTATCCCTGACAATCCTGCCTGCTCACTATAAGTCCATTTCCAACATTAATATTTTCTTGTTTGTTTTTTTTTACCCACTCTGTTTAAACAGTGCTGTTTATATGGCTTTGAGTTTAGAGTGATGTATGGGAGCCTGATGAGATCATTAGTAAGTTCAAAACTAAAGATGATTATTGACTTCTGATTAGCCACCATTAACCAATAATTCAACACTAAGGAATAGGGGCCCATAAAACACCCCCCCCACACTTATGACTGAGTTTTGACAAGCCCAGTTTTTAACAACCCAATGCAAGTAATTATAGCTGCTGTGCGATTATCCCTGCCAGGCCAGGGCTGTGCCATACCTGAAAGATGAACCTTCCATCTTCTCCTGTCTTGTGGCTCCTCCTCCTCCTCCTCCTCCTCCTCCTCCTCTTCCTCTTCTTCTCCTTCTCTTTCTCTGTGTGTATGAGTGTGTGTGTGTGATACTACTTGAAGCTTAACCAAACCTAGCTTGATTGTCATCATTTAAAGTTTCCTATCTATTTTACACATCCAAACATCTTTCTAGTTGTCCTAGCTTGGTTTCTGCTTCCATAGTTAAAACATGGACCAAAAGAAATTTGAGAAAAGGAGGGTTTATTTTGTCTATTGTAACACCAAGACAGGGACTCAAGGCATGACATTGGAGGCAAGAATTGAAGTAGAGGCTAGGGAAGAATGCTGCTTACTGGCTTGTTCTCCATGCCTCACACATCTTGCTTCTGAATAAAGAGCAAGAAGATTTTTTCAGAGTAGCATCACCTACCCTGTGGGCTAGGCTTTTCCTCTTCTATAAATTATTAAGAAATTGTTTCACGGACTTGTGAGGATAACCTGATGGACGTGTTTTCTCATTGCAGTTTCCTCTTCTCAGATGATTCTAGCTTATGTCAATGCTGACCAGCATATCTGTTTTATTTTTCTTCAAACTTCTTGTCGCCATCTTAAGTAAATATGTTTGCATGTTTTATTGGTAGTTTCTAAGCATAGGATAGAAAATTCATTAGGGCATGAGATGTGATTGTTTGACTACTGTTCTTTACCATTAAAATTAGTGATTTTTTTCCATAACATTATCTATTCAAACATTCAATTGATAATGTATGCAAAAGTTTTGAAAAAGCCTGGTAGAAAGAAATGGCCACACTTTCTAAATGTGAAAAGCATTAGATTAGAATTAAGTGTGTGTGTGTGTGTGTGTGTGTGTGTGTGTGTGTGTATTAGTCAGGGTTCTCTAGAGTCACAGAACTTAGAGATAGTCTCTATATAGTAAAGGAATTTATTGATGACTTAC
>NC_034604.1:36065511-36071555 GCF_900095145.1 Mus pahari
AAAGAGCGAGAGCCAGACTCCCTTCTTCCAATGTCCTTATATGGTCCCCAGCAGAAGGTGTAGCCCAGANTAAAGGTGTGTGCCACCACACCTTTAATCCCAGATGACCTTGGACTCAGAGATCTCCCTATCTTAATCTTCTGGATTCAATCACCACGGTGTCTCAAGATCTCCATACCAAGATCCAGATCAGAAACTTCTATCTCCCAGCCTCCAGATTAGGTTCACTGGTGAGCCTTCCAATTCTGGATTGTGGTTCATTTCAAATATAGTCAAGTTGACAACCAGGAATAGCCACAACAGTATGCATATGGAAAAATTAATGAAAACCAATGGCTATGAATCTGAGCAAGGAAGGGTAATTGGAGAGTCTGAAAGGAGAAAATGAAGTGGGAAGCTATGTAATAATATTATAATCTTAAAAATAAAAAAGTAATCATAAGGAGAGAAGCACTCTGAGAAAGCATTGTGCTAAAGTTTAACTGGAAGCAAAATATTTTAAGCCAAAAGAGATAGTAAAGAACAACTTGATTTAAGACACCAGCGACACCAGCATTGGTTAGTCATGACATAAAACCAATCATTTTGTCTATCTTCAGAGAAATAGATTTATATATATATATATATATATATATATATATATATATATGTGTGTGTGTGTGTGTGTGTGTGTGTGTGTGTTTTGTTTAACTTTAAGGAAGGATGATGTCTTAGTTAGGGTTTCTATTACAGAAATAAAATACCATGACTATAAACAAGTTGGAGAGGAAAGGGTTTATTCCAGTTTGCAGCTCTCAGCTTACATACCATTGCTGAGGCAATTCAGAGAAGGAACTCAAACATGGAGGGAACCTGAAAGCAGTAATTTAAACAGAAGCCCTAGATGAAAGATACTCACTGTCTTGTTTCATCTTGGCTTACTCAGCCTACATTCTTATAGGACAAAGAACCATAGGCCAGTAGATAGCACCACCCACCATGAGTAGGGCTACCATACATCAATCAGTAATTAAGAAAATGAACTACACATTTTCCTACAAGCCAATATTATGGAGAGATTTTCTCAATTGAGGGTCCCTCTTTCAAATTGACTCTAGAGTATATCAATTAGACAAAACTATCCAGAACACGTGAGATGACACATTTGAAGAGAAATGAGAAACTGGAAATATTCAAGTTAAGTGAGATAATCCAGATATGTAAAGAAAATACTGCATTTTTTTTTCTTTAGGAGAATAATCTAGATTTAAGTAATAAGACATGAAAATAGTAGAGAAGTGGTTTATAAAGAGTAAGATGACCAGGGTGATCTGGAAGGGAAAATAAGAGAATAAAAATGGATAGATTTGATTTGCAGTGCGTTCTATGTATATTTGAAAATGCCACAAAGAAATTCATTGTTTAATTAATATATTCTAATGAAGTAAAATCAAAAAGCAGCAGTAACAAGAGAAACAGGTACAAGGACTCTCGAAGTAGAACCAGAACTGCTGGAAACAAACCTGGCTATAAAATGAAGTTCTTAGAATCACAAGAAATGGATAAATTGTGGAGTAAATGACAATGATAAAAGAAACCTCTGGGGGAAAATATTGATCAGTGTTCATCATTGTCTCTCCAGTGATTGAAAACTCTCCAGGATATCCTGAGTCAGTTGGAGATGGTGCCTGCTGCTGATTGTGGCTGAGCCCGGAGCTGATGGTATAGTGCTGACTCAAAGGCAGCTAGAGACGATGAGGCAAAAAATGCAGAGAGGCTCGCAATGATCAAAGGTAGCACTGGGGAGTTGTCTCCTCTGAGACTAAAATATTACATCCTGCAGGGAAGCTCATTAAGACAGGAAGTAAACAACTTAAAATAGCTTCAGGATGTATCTGAGACTTACTATATTCAAAATCATATAAGCAGCAAAGACTGATAAGAACTACTCCTAGAGAAGCAAAAGTGAAAAAAAAAAAAAAAGGCTCTAGATATAGAGGGGCACAAGGTCCTTGTGGTCACAGATGAGTGTTAGAGAACACAGGAAGGATAAAAGTGCAGGCTTGTCTCTTCAAAGGAAAGAGAAATGCTCTTCTTGTTCCTTTCTGGAAAGCTGAGAATGGATATATTTTATAACCTGGTGATATATATATGTATATATATATATATATATATATATATATATATATATATATATATATATGCCTCGCTTGAGGCTATTATCTTTGTTTATACCATATTCTCCCTCCCTAGATCTTTAGGATTACTTCACAGTCAATAAAGCCCATCCTTGCTGAATATGTTACTTGTATATTCCAACAGCCTCTGTTTCTTCTATGATATCTATAAGGCCATGCCAATCTACACTCCTACAGATTACCCCAGTCATTATCTCTAGACCCTTATCTTGAGCATTGTTTCCAAGTCAACAGACCATATTTATGAAAGAGGTCATATGTACTTGGTAAAGAGTTTTAATGTAAAGATGGCTTTGCTTTACACACAGGATTGAGTTCATTATCATCAGGAAAGTCCCCTCCACAACTGTGCTTTGTTTACACATGACTCAAACTGCTCATGGTTAGGCTCTAGAAGTTTGAACCAACCCATCTACCCAAGTCATGGTGAACCACAGGTGCTTCTTGCCTCTGCTGACCTTAGCATTCACAGGGATTCCTCACACTCAAACACCCTGATCTGATTGGAAACAGAACAAGGGACCTGGAAGAAACAGAAACCATTAGAGCAACCATAAAGAAAAACAAATACATGACAAACAAACAAACCAAATCAAGCAACAAAACAAACAAACAAACAAAACCAAGAAAACAAATGGTCTAGGAGGCCAGACAAAAGCAGAGGTCAGCTAAATTGATTACAGGACTCAAAGATTGGCTTATCTACCTTGAAGAGGCATATAGCAACTGACCCACCTAGAAAAGACATTCTCCAAACTATTGAGTTGCAAGAGATTGTGCAGTGAGCTCCAGGTTTCCAGCTGCCCTGGGCTGTCACTGGTGCTGGAGAAGCCCTTGGGGATGCAGCTCTCTTTGAGTCATTTCTGTTCCTGCAAGCAACCTCTATTTCTGTGAATAACCCCAGTAAAACTCATTGGTTCACCAAGTTGAATACTGATGATATCTGTACTCTGGTCTGCCATCCGTTTCCTACCTGAAGTGAGTAGACACCTGTTCACATTTCTCCAGGAATAGTTGCAACACAGCAGAGTGAACTTTCCATAATTTCTGCAGTTTCATGATTAGAAAACTAGGAGCAACTCTGTTTGTTGTTGTTTGTACCAATTATATAGCTAATTATGACAACAAAACTTTAGATAACAATGAATGAATCCCTTTTTTCCTTAAAGAATTCACTGATAACTAGAGCTTCTAAGAAAGCTTGACTGTGTATCACTCTGATATTCAAGTCTATTGTATGATGCTGATCATCATGTTCTTTTGAGCTAGGGTTCAATTAAAATCAATCCAACAAGTAGGAGTGCCCTGAGCCCACTGTATGATTGTCTGCACATACAGTGGATATTATTTAACAGAGGTAACCCAGTACTTTTCAAAATTGCATCTCACTCCAGAGATAGAGAGAGTGCCATATGTCTCGTGATATATTAAGATATTTTATGGAGCTATGGAAAGCTATAGAACAAATCAACAACCAAGAATTTGCTGACAGCTCACAGAAATGGTTGGCTTCAAGCTGAAGTTTTTCTTGTTCTGTTCTTCAAGGTTTTTACTCCCTTCTCAAGTATATGGACCTCAGATGTTTAAGCCTCAAGTAGGGAGATGTAGCATTGCACTTGATTATAGTTTTTCTAACCTTTATAATATTTCATCGTATCTCATCTGTTTCACACAGATATGGCAAGCATGGTATCTTAGTCAGGGTTTCTATTCCTGCACAAACGTCATGACCAAGAAGCAAGTTGGGGAGGAAAGGGTTTATTTGGCTTACATTTCCATACTGCTGTTGATCACCAAAGGATGCAGGACTGGAACTCAAGCAGGTCAGGGAGCAGGAGCTGATGCAGAAGCCATGGAGGGATGTTCTTTACTGGCTTGCTTCCCCTGGCTTGCTCAGTCCACTCTCTTATAGAATCTAAGACTACCAGCCCAGAGATGGTCCCACCCACAAGGGGCCTCTCCCCCTTGATCACTAATTGAGAAAATGCCCCACAGCTGGATCTCATGGGGGCATTTCCCCAACTAAAGCTCCTTTCTCTGTGATAACTCCAGCTGTGTCAAGTTGACACAAATCTAGCCAGTACACATGGGTTGGATTTGTGTGGGTAGCCATAACTGAAAGGCTCGATCTAAACTTTGTCGTATTATTATTTGTGGACTTAAGTGTAATACAATTTAGAATTCAAATTCTGTTTGCTACATATCACCCTTCAATGTTTGAAACAGTTTAAAATCAGTATGATCTTCAGACACCAAACCTGACTCTATAGCAGATGCCAAGAAACAGTTGCTGATAGGAGCCTGGTATGGCTGTCCCCTGAGAGTCTCTGACAGCACCTGACTAATACAGATGGAGACACTGACTGCCAAACATCAGAATGAGCCTGGGGACCCTGATGGAAGAGCTAAGGGAAGGACTGAAGGAGCTGAAGACCATTGCAACCCAATAGTATCAACTAACCAGACCACCCAGAGCTCCCAGGGTCTAAACATGAACCAAAGAGAACACATGGATGAATTCATGACTCCAGCTAAACATATAGCAGCCTTATCTGGCATGAATGGGAGGGGAGGCCCTTGGTCCTGTGGAGGCTTGATATTCCAACATAAGGGGATGCTAGAGTGGTGAGGCATAAGTGGATGGAGGACCACCCTCATAGAGACAAAGGAAAGGGGGTATGGGATGGGGGTTTTGTGGAAGGGAAACTGGGTAGGTGAATATCATTTGAAATGTAAACTTATAAAATGATTAGTTAAAAAATAGATATATGCTCCTATATAGTAAAAAGAAATCATGAGCATGGTCAAATATAAATTGAGGCCAATTTTAGGAAACCAGTGTATTTGGGTTTATAAACTGGTGATATAGGTCTTAGACCCTGGTATATGTAGACAGATTAATCAAAATAATAATAGCCATCATTACACTTTATAAGGTGATGACATAGGTATACTAAAAGGATTACTGATGATATGGGGTAGGTTTAAAATCCATTGTAATACCTTTTATTTCTCAAAACCAGTAGTAGAAAATAGTGACAGTGAAAAAATATGGAAACTCAAATACACAAAGAAAAAGTGGTAAGAAAGGATCTATGGCTGAAGACATGGTCAGGATACACAGGGATGCAAGGGATGAAAAGGTGACAAAGGACAGGCAGTGTAATGAAGCAACAGTCTGCCGGCCCAGCAAAGCAGCCACTGCAAAACAGCCAGTGCTCACTGCAGCAATGCAGAAAGGCTCACAACTGGGAGCTGCTGTGTAATTACAAAGGGGGAAGGGAGGACAGATTGAGATGAGTCTTTGAAAATCTGTACAAGGTACACGTGTCACCTATCTTACCCTGGAGCCCTCACTCCACCCTCACACCCTCCAGAAAATTTGCTCACCCTGGAGGTTAAAACTCTCACTTGCTGGATAAATTGCCTGAAAGAGCATCTTGACTTATACCAAGTGGTATGAATACACTTTTCTATTAAATGTGGGAGCTCAAGGCTCTTTCCATGACTTGAGAGTATAACACTATAAGACAAAATATATAGAGAGCGGAATAAAAAGTATCTAAAGGCATGAAATGTGAGTTTTTAATTTAGTCTGAAGGACAAACGTTCACTGAATACTAGATATCCTTTCTTTTTCCACAGTGCTCTCTAAAATAAACACCTCTTAGAGTTGCCAGAAGCATAAAATGAGCAGCAGCAACTATTACAGGTAAAGGATCAAAGAGATGTTTCATCTTTCCTTGTCTCCATTATTCTTCAGTCCAAATATTCTTATTCTTTCTTCTCCATAATGTAAATCTCTAATGTTCCCCAATATCTCTCTCTCTCTCTCTCTCTCTCTCTCTCTCTCTCTCTCTCTCTCTC
>NC_034604.1:36071608-36097350 GCF_900095145.1 Mus pahari
CACACACACACACACACACACACACACACACACACACACACAATCTATCACTGGAACCTTAGTTTTTCTACAACTAACCCTCTGATTATGAATACCTTTGGTTTGGAAAAAGCTGAGTTTGATGCCACTTCCACTTCAAAAACGTGAAGAATGACGGATATTTCTAGATCATCCAGTTCCAGGAACAGGGTAATGATTGCTGACATACCTCACAAGCCAACCCAATGAGAATGAATACAAGAAAGCTGCAGCTACTGAGAAGGACAGTCTCCCCCACATAAATGGCTTGTCAGTTAGAACTGCACATGGTGGGACTGACTTTACAGTGCAAACAGTACAGCAGGGTGACCAGATAGTAGCTTGGAACAGCACAGTTCAATTATTCCCAAACTTTAGTTATAAGAACCGATAAACCTCTTTTTCCCATAAAAGCTTGAGTTGGTTGTCTGCTTCTTCTAAATTTGAGCATATGACCCCATCACATTTGGTTCTCTACTTCAATCTGCACCTGGGCCTCCCTTTTAAATCTTCTACATTTTATTACACATTTCAACTTCCTTTTAATTTTTTTAAAAAAAACTGGATTATGTATTTTACCATTTAAAAATCACTTTCATAGAACCACATAATGTTAGATGTAATCAGTAAGAACAAAGAAAAGTATTTGTTCTTTTATAGGTAATTAAGAAAATCAAATATTAATTGTTTATAAATCTACTCTAATTTGATTTTTTGCCAAATTATAATGAAAATCTATCAAAGTCACTAATATCACCTACCTTGCTACAACCAATGCTCAATTCTCACCTTATGTGATATACAAACCACATTGACATATCTCCTCATATCATTCTCATTAGAAAGACCTTTTAGCTTAGGACCTAGAGCTTTACCCTAAGCCTTCTATCTAGCATCCCCCACAATGACCCCTGAGCCTTTTGAAGGTGATGTTCGGTGGTGTGGCTTCAGATGTTGGAAAGCTAGTTCTTGGATGATGCATCCTCAGAAACTACTTTTGATGGATCTTCACTCTTGCCAAACCTGAAAGTACATCCTTAAATCCAATCTTGATCATGTTGGACTGCCAACTTGATATCACATGAACATCTAATAGATTTCTCAAACACATGCTATTTAAATCCAAATTCCTGGTTGTCCCACCAAACTGCAATGCATAAGTATGATCCTACCTCAGGCTCCATATGTTTGGTATATGAATTGTGACTTAATGTTCTCAGATATTTGCATGCCTGTCATTTGAAATATGCAGTCTGGGAAGTGCGGTAGCCAAGATTTGACTCATGGTCCTATCACTCCTAATCTGATTTTCTCTGACTTATATAATGCCTTCCCAACTCCTTTCTGTGATCATTTGGGACTATAATTATCTGTTTCCTGGTGTGTTGTGAACAATTAGTGACTTAAACATATATAAGGGAAAATCTTGTATATTATAGAAAGCTAACAGAACAATGATAGTATGACAGAAAACACAGCTGCAGTAACATATGCTCAAAGAAGTTTGAGCAGAGAGTTATATTTTTGTGTAATGAGTAAATTCTTCAAATCTGAAATGATCACCACACCTCTTATCCCTGGGAGCAGGTGAATTACTCATCGAGTATTTTGCTTCCATAAGACAGTGGAGCAGGAGCGACGGCCTGAGAATGGGATGGAACAAGAATCAGAGGTAAGTTCAGACCTCACCTCCCATCAAACTAAACCAAACCAACACAAAACACAACAAAACAAAACTATCTGCAATGGATATACAACAAAGAGGATAGCAGCCTCCTTTGCCTTCCATAGATAAGAAGCACAGATATGCAAACCTCTGGTATACAGAGGGTTTAATCATGATTTCCAAGTCAACTGTTTACAATGTCATTTGCTATTACATGCAGAACATACAAATAATTCTCCTTCACACCAATATAAACTTTGTGCATTTTACAACTCCAGAACAATGAGCAAAATAAACAGAACAGTGGGACTTGTCTTAGTTAGGGTTTCTACTGCTGTGAAGAGACACCATGACTAAGACAACTCTTATAAAAGACATTTAATTGGGACTAGCTTACCAGTTCTGAGCTTCAGTGCATTATCAGTATGGCAAGAAGCATGCCAGCATCCAGGCAGGCATGGTGTTGGAGGAGCTGTGAACTTTACATCTTTATCCAAAGAAAACCAGGAACAGATTGTCTCTAGGCAGATAAGATGAGGGTCTCAAATCACATCCCCACAGTGACATACATTTCCTCCAACAAGGCTACACCTATGCCAGTAAGGCCACACCTCCTAATAGTGCCACTTAAATGAACTAGGTACTTCTACAGTTTGTAGAAATACAGAAGCAATCAAAAAGATATGGGTGTTTCAGTAATAATAATAATAATTATTATTATTTAAATATTAATAATAAATATTAAATAATAATTATTTGAAAATTATAATGATAAAAACATGTATATACCCTCAAACAAGGTATATGAAGGTGGCCTCTTCAGGTTCCATGTCCCCACTGCTAGGCATCTCAGCTAAGGTCACCAGCATTGACACCTAGGGGCTCCTCTAGCCCAGGTCTTTGAGACTTCCTAGAGATTCATCTCCCTCCATTACCAGGCAGCTTCAGATTTCCTTTAAGTCTCCTGATCCTCTGGGCCCCTCTCTTGTCATTCCCCACACCTGATCTTGCCTCCCCATTCTCCCCTTCTTCCATCTCCTACTCATTCCCTCCTTTCCTCTGCCTCCTATAACTATTTTGTTTCCCCTTCTAAGGATGATTTAAGCATCCTTGCTAGCCAGGCAGAATCCCCAGTGGAGGAATAAGGTTGCTACTCCATCTACAAAACTTCAGACCCAAAATTTTTCCTGTCTAAAAGAAATGCAGAGATGAAGTAGAGACTGAAGGAAAGGCCAATCAATAACCAACCGAATTCAAAACCCATCCCATGGCAAGCCCCAGTCTCTGACACTATTAATGATACTTTGTTTTGCTTGCAGACAGGAGTCTAGCATAATTTTCCTGAGAGGCTCTCACTAGCAGCAGACTGAAACCGATGCAGACATCCACAGCCAAACCTTGGAGGTCAGGGACACTTACAGAAGAGTTGGGGAAGGATTTAAGGTCCTGAAGGAAATGGAAAACCTACAGGAAGACTAATCGAGTCAATAAACCTGGACCCCGGAAGCTCTCAGGGACTGTGGCACCAGCCAAAGAACATACAGAAGCTGGCATGATGACCATGGCATGTATATGACATATATGCCACTCAACTCCAAGGCTGTCTTGCCTGGCTTCGGTAGGAGAGGATGCACCTAATCTGGCTGAGACTTGATATGCCAAGATGGGGGGACACTCAGGGGTGTCCTATCCTCCAGAGGAAAAGGGGATAAGGGATGGGGAGAGGGACTATTGGAGGGAGGTACCTGGGAAGGGAGCAGCATTTGGTATGTATATAAATAAATAAACAGACAGGCAAGGTATATGAAACTTAAAAACTGGATTCTAGCATGTTTTATTATTTGTTAGCTAAGAATAGGTAGTGATGTAATTAAGAGGTGATTATAATGGAAGCAACAGATATGTTTTATTATCTATTGACAAAGCAAGAGCTACATACAATTTCAGTGAAAATGGAATTCACATAGGAGCAGAAGTGAATTTAGTAGCTTTCATGCTGAACACAAAGGCAGTGTGGAGCCATTTGAAAGGGACACAGGCTGTTACAATTGCAAACCTGGGTCCTATATGATCCATATACTTGACACAAATTTGTTCATTTCTCTCTTTTTATTTATTTATTTATTTATTTATTTATTTATTTATTATTTATATGTAAGTACAGTGTAGCTGTTTTCAGACACGCCAGTAAAGGGCATCAGATTGTTCATTTCTCTTTGGATATGTGTCTGTGGCAGAGTAGGACTTCAGTGGCTGCAGTTTCTCTCTAAGCCTGGTAGGACCAATTCATGTATTAAATTGGTTGCTTCCTCTGGAACTTAGTGATTCTAAAAGCATTTACCTCGTCCTATTGTCAGAGAAGTGTAGATATCAGCAGATGACAGAATATGAGGCCAGAGACTCTTTTCAGTAGACGTACCACCATGCACTGAGCAATCCCTCTGAGAAACTTTCAGAAACCGGCTGAAAGATTCCCGTGTCACACATAACTAAGAGAGTTTCCATTTAGCAATGGGCAAGAAATGCTGTGACACACTGGCTCTGCAAGCCTCACACCAGCACAGAGCCACATGACTGGGGGGGGGGGGACCAATCCTCCAAGGGAAGAAAGTTGGGGAGCATACATTTAACGTCCCAGACTTACTATGCAGGGGACTAAACAAATTTGCTTCCTACAGAAATTACAGGGGTTTCTATTCAGTTTTGTTTAGTATTTCAGTTTGGAACAGGTATGTCTGTGATGCCCATGCCTCTCCTGAACTCAGTACAGAGTGAGCAGGTAGTGAGATGCAAGTTTCAGGCATCTTCTGGAGGGTCACACTGCACACACAACTTTCATTTCAGGTATTGCCTTACCTCCAACTAACACATACCTGGAAGTTGAAGAGGAAGGTGATTCTTAGCCTCTGGAAATTTAAGTGGATGTGTAAAACCTTCACAAAACACCTACAGATTGTACCCCAGGAGAAGGCCATGAATTGGGAAAGAAATTTGACTATATAAATCCTTAATCCTTTCAGCTACCAAGAAAGAGGCTATACACATTGCCAAGGTTGCTGGGGACTGGGATTTTCTAGTCCCGCTGAAAGTATGGAGAGCTAAGTAGCACTTCTGAATGATCCTATATGAGTTTTCTCTAATCCCTTTCCCTACCTTATTTCATATAGCATAGATCCCAGCTTCAATGAAGGCATGGGGTTGCACAACTAATAATATCTCCATTCTAAGCACCAGCTAAAACTCTGGCTGCCAACCTGACTATCTTTAAAAGACAATGGGGGGATTAGTAGTTTCCCAGGAATTCATATGGTAAGTGGGTACCTTCTGCTGCAGTTCTTCCCAATGGCTTGATTCAATGGAGAACATAAGCCTATAGTCAATGTATCTGTAAAAGGGGTTATCTTGTACTCTTTTCCTCATGATGTTTCTGATCACTGCACGAGGAATGGGCCACTAATACTGGTGTATGTCCCCAGACATTTGTTATAACCCTAAGAGTAACATATTAAAGCATAAGCACTTTGAAATAGAATACAGCCTTCTATGAATGTGGAGGCACTTGGCATAACTGCTAGTCATGTAGCTTTTTCTAGGAGAGACTATTTCAAAACAGGCTTCCTGGTATTTTCTTAAAATCCTCCTGTCTCATGACGTTCCCTGAGCCATGGATGCAAGAGCTGTAATGTAGTCATATCCTCTAATGCTTGGATCTCCACAATTCATTGATCTCTCTATGTCCAGTTGTGGTTTTCTGTGACTATTCCCATTTGTTTGCAGTAGAGGCTTCTTTGGTGAGGGGTGGTAGCTATGCTTTTCTGTGGGTAAAAGAATAAAGTGTAGAAGAAGATAATAATAAAATTTTCTGTTTTAGCAAAGTGGCAGTAATTCTTCAACAGACTAAAGGATATAAGAAATGATGCTCTTACACACAATTGAATACCATTCAGGTAAAACAAAACAAAATCATGAAATATGCACGTAAACACATAAACCTAGAAAGGAGCACATTAACTGAGGTAGCCTAGATCTAGAAATATAAATGCTGCATGCTCTCACTCATCTTCAGTTCCGAGCTCCATATTGTCAGTTGTTAATATATGAGCTATATATTAACATAGAGTAACCTCAGAAATCATGGACTATAATAGGATCATTGGGTTCTGCTGGGTTTGGGAGATGACTAGCAGGATTCAGGTGTTAAGAAGCAGGAAATGGAAAATCAGGCTACAACTAGGGAGTGGGAGGGGTGTAAATAAAGAAGGGAAATTAATAATACTAACGTTGTTAGATTAAGTGTCAAGGAGCCATACTATTTATATTCACCTAAAATAATACACAATGTATGTAAATGTATACATCTACCTATCTTATTGCTGAAGACAGCACATACTTAGGATGTACGACTCAGATGAAATCTGACCTAAAAGCAAGAGTCTTTCCTGTGATGTAGCTTCCATGGTTCCAGAAAATACTATGCAAGCTTCCAAGGGAGAGAAGCAATTAGACAGTCATATCCAGCTGAAATACACATGAATCATAACTGTCAGTGTGACAAGATGTGCATAAAGGTGAAATAAGCAGCACCCACCTGTCAGGGGCACCTGATAGCTACCTAATTGAATGGACAGCCCGATCAAGAGGAGGAGAATCACGCCGATAATGGAAGCTAGCCAGCTTCCTAGGACTAATGAGGTCATGGACCTTAGCATAAAATCCGTTGTCTTCAACATAAAGATAAGACAACTGAGACCTAAAGTAAAAGCTAGTAAATAGCAACTAATGGAATAGAACTACACACATTTAAACCTAACATGCATTCTTTTCCTAGTAAACCACTCGAAACCAGTTGTTGCCTATAAAAAGGAAGAGCTTCCATCCTGTGTTATCAAAAGGTGCAGAAACAAATTGTGATTGTATTTCATGAGGTAGGCTAGCACAACCTGCAAATTTGATGTCATCTTTAGCTTGTTCCTCTGTTATGTTTCAGATAAAGTAAAACCAGCCCAAAGGAGCAGCTCAGCCACTTCCCCCCCTGACTTCAGGTACATCTAGTGGAGTACCATAAATTTTAATTTGCTTTACTTAATGAAAGTTAGTGAGACTAATTCTCATTTTCTTGTAAGAATAAAAAAAATCCATTTAATTAAAATTAATGACCTTTACACCGATGAAGAGTTCTGAGTTCAGAGAATGAGATTTAAGACTCAAGGTACAAGGAATATTGCACAAATGTAATACACTGAAAGTACTCTTGTAAATATGATTGAGATTTCCTTTTTAAACTCCAATTCTTTTGTCTCAGGAATGCCAAAGAGGAATGGTTATTCGGAACTCCCACTAAGTGGCACGGCCTTGATTTCAGTCTCCTTTCTCATTTGTGGCTAAATAGTGTACTTAATTTAAAATTTCCCTTTTAATAGGAACAAGTAAAATAAAAGAATAATTGGGACTTAAACACCATAAAAGCCACTCCTAATATTGTGTCAGGTTGTGCACAGTCAAGTTTTAGATATTAATGAGAAAATTAAATTAAAGGATTTTAGCCTCAAATCACAAGATTAGCCTAACAGCAGAACACATTTTGTGCATGCCTATTGAGTATGCCCCTAGTGAGAATCTTCACCAGTTTCCTTTAAGCTGTATGCATAATTTATGAGAAAAGCAAAGGGAAACCGCCTTCATATTAAACTCTGAAATTACTTTCCCTCAAAGTCAATGGACAGAATAATATTTTTTTTAATATAGCTAAGATTTAAGGACACTCCATTTAAGCCTGTCAATGAACCAAAACACGACTTTTCAACTAACAAAAATTGAACAAGCAAGTGGGTGTGGACAGCATTCCTCCCTCAGTTTGTCTGATTTCGAAGACATCAACAGTCCTTGACTCAAGTTTGAATTTATACTTCATTTATAGTGAAAGATTTGGGGAAAAGTAGGTACCATGTGAATCAATAGACTTAAGAACTTTACTTGAAACTTGTTAGATTGTTTAAAATATAGAAAATGGTTGACTTGTTACTACAATCCAGATAAAGGGGAATGACCAAGCGAAGACAAATTATGCCATGTCATACTGTGAAATACCAGCTACATATATACTATCTAAGGAAATCACCCGGGAGAGGATTGATTGCCCCAGAGAGAACAAAGAAAGACAGGGTAATTTCTGGACTTATCAGTCAGGAAAATAACATCTTTTAGGCTTTATCTGTAATGAACTTACTTCATTAAGGCAGTGATGTAAACAAACATATGAGGTAAACAAACAGTGTACATACGATGTAAACAAACAGTGAGGTAAACAAGCATATAACTAGGTCTGTTCAGAGCTTGATAAAGAAGGGGGGAGTTGAATGTAAAATAACAGGTTTTATTTGTTTGTTTGTTTGAAGAACTGAGTTAATGCCTCTTTTGAGGTTATGCTCATAGCAGTAAGATTCCAAAGATGTATTTAACGTTCTCCTCCTTCCTAGCGCTGTGGTACTTTAATACAGTTCCTTGTGTTGTGGTGACACCCTGTAATTCTGCCACTGTTATGAAGCATAATATAAATATCTGAGATGCAGGCTATCTGATTGTGACCCCCAAAAGAGTCATGACCCAGGGGCTGAGAACTTCTGATCAAAGAGATCTGAGATGAGAGACTTTTTGAACAGTCAGTGAAGTCCAGGTTAATTGATCTTTTAGGAATCATCAGGCCTTGCACCTATTCTTCTTTTTACAAAAGTGCTTGAAAATTAAAGGAGTATTCACGCTATCCTGCAGGTACAAGTTGCGCTCAGAAATCAGTAGCTGAAAGGGCAAAGGCAGGATTCATGACTGACCAACACTCCATTCTTCCCCAGAAAAGATCATCTGACAAAATAACAACTATGCAAGTGGCATTGCTGTGTGAACTTGGCACATCTGTGGGAAATAAACTTGATTACTACTAATTTGCTAGTCCACGTTTACATTGTTCTTAGAAATATTCTTCTCAAATAAACAAAATCAAGAATGCAACTATTTCTTTGACAAATCAAGGATTTTCTCAATATCTGCTAAATGGTCTTGTTTTAGATTGGCTTCGGTTGCTGTGAAAAAAATAATGATCAAAACCAACTTGGGAAAGAGAAAGTTTCTTTGACTTACAGGTTAAAGTCCAAACATCAAAAACAGCCAAAAGAACAAACCTAAGCAGGAACCTGGAACCAGGAGCTGAAGCCAAGACTAGAGAGGAACACTACTTGGTAGCTTACTTCCTGCAGTTGCACAGATTCCTTTCCTGTACAATCAGAACTACCATGCCAAGGGCTGGTACCACCAACACTGGGCTTGACCCTTCAACATCATTCATCAGCCAAAAATTTCCCACAGAGCAGACTGTCCACATGCCAGTCAGATGGAGACTAATCCCCAACTGAGGTTCCTCTTCCCAGATGACTCTACCTTACATCAAATTGACAAAAATTAACCAGCTCTGTTAACTGCACTAGTTAATGGCGATGAAACAATAATCAGATACACAAAAGTGCTTCTTCCTGACGAAAGTACATAATGTACAAGATACTAAATAACTAAATCTGTGTGTATGAAAACAATCCTAGAATGTGATATGATCGATGAACCAAATGAATAGCGTATAGGGACTGATTTTTAATAGGGAACCTGATATTGCTGCTGAAGGGACAGTTAGCTACGACTGAAAGTGTGAAGAATACATAACATACTATAGGCTGTAGAGAGGTGATTCCACTTAACTTTAGAATGAAGAAGACATAAAAACTAGTTAAGAAGGAAAAATATATAGGTGGTTAGACTGAGCCTAGCACAGCAGGAACTTTCCTGAAAAAGGATCAGATTTAGAAGAGGCTCCTTATGTCTCCTTTTCGAGAAATGTGATCAGAGATGATGCTTATTTTCTTGTGAGATTAGCACAGCAGGAAACCGGAGGAGACTATATCCGTCCCATGCCAAAGAATCTACACTTTAAAAAAAAAAGTAGGTGAGCTGATTTTCCCACAGAGATTTGTCTTTTGTAGAAGTTCGCTTTCTCGGTGTCTGGATTAACCTTGTCGCATCACAGTCACTCATTGGAACTACTCATAATTTGTGTATATTCATTCAGGATGCCTACAGGCACATCCATGCTCAAAAGTGTGATCAACTACTCTTAAAATATTCTAGCCTTTGAAGGGGTTAGGAACTGGCACTTTTAAGATTCCTTCTTCCTATCCTAGTATACCTGTGTGATATCCAGATTATATTAATGACAAAAAAAAAAAAAAAAAAAAAAAAGAGAGAGAGAGAGAATTTAGGGCTCCCCTGGCAGGAGGGCTCATGGATCTACTCTCATGATTTTAGTTCAGATTCATAGAATTTCTGACAGAACAGCCACAGCTTTTCTGTCCACTGATTGATCTGAATTAGGTGTTGGGTACACAACACAGAGATGGACAAGTGTTGGGATAGAAAACTGCTTCCTCTATACCTTTCAATTCTGAATGTAAGTAGGGGCTGGGGAAGGCACCAGGAGACTCTATTCAAAGAAGACAGCATTCAGGATCCACAGCTTTCAGGAACTTACCTTAATCCTCATCTCCTCCAAGAAAGAGTGTCTATGAAGCTGTGACTCAGACTCTCTTTAGTTTTAAATAGATGGTGATGAAAAGAACAATTGATTATGTATTGCTACATAATCAGAAGATCAACAAATATTCATGGTCAATTCACTATGTTCCAGAAACCATAAGAACCAAGCCAGTGATTATTTTTCCTTATGAAGCACACATGCTACTATGATGATCTTCTAATTATCTTGCTTGTAAGACATGGTCACTGAGCACAGGATCCCCAATGGAGGAGCTACAGATAGCACTCAAGGAGCTGAAGGGGTCTGCAGCTCTGTAGGAGGAACAACAATATGAACCAATCAGTACCTCCAGAGCTCCCAGGGACTAAACCACCAACCAAAGAGTACACATGGCTCCAGCTACATATGTAGCAGAGGATGGCCTTGTTGGACATGAATGGGTGGAGAGGGCCTTGGACCTGTGAAAGCTTGATGCCCCAGTGTAAGAGAATGCCAGGAAAGGGAAGTGGTACATGGTGTATTTGGTGAGCAGGGGGTGGGAGAATGGGATAGGGTGTTTTCAGAAAGGAAACCAAGAAAGGAAATAACATTTGGTATGTAAATAAAGAAAATATCTAATAAAAAAAGATTAAAAAAAAACATACATGGTAATTTAAGTCTAGCTTGTTGCACATGAGGCTTCTTTGGGACATTCACCTAAAGATGGAGTATCAAGCTTTAAATGGCACTCAAAAGGAAGAACTGCAATTCTATTTTTGAGTAATTCCAGGCAATCCTGTCTTTTTTGGCTTCAGATCTAATCATAAGGTCAGTTCTAGCTCTGGAACTTGCTGGTTTGCATCAGATTGGCTCATTTCACTCCTGTCCCTGCTTCCTCAGTTGTGTCCAGTTTGCACACTGCCCCACAATCTAGGCATGACAGTGACACACACATACATTCCTTCAGAGCCGATAGTGAAGATATTCTACTTGCATGAGCAAAAATGTAGTTTTCATTCTGCTTGACTGCTTAATGAATAACAATTTACAGCTCCTATACTCTTGTCCCAACCTTAGCTTCTAATAATCCCCGCACAAGGATGTGTGCATTCATGGGATGCCCTGAAGAGTTTGAGGGCTATGACTTTATGCAAACTTATCCTCCTCCTCAACGACTTTCTAAAAACTCAATTCTAACCAGGTTTTCAAAGCTGAAATCAATATCTTCTTTCTCATTGATCCGACCAGCAATAATAAACATGTCCATAAGGATGACATAATGAACAGCAGAGGGAACTGATATTCAAACTATACTTAGACTGACTATGGTTTCTCGTCTGCCCAACCCAGCTTATAAACTCATACTTCAGACTACTCATTGAAAAACTTCTTCTTTGAAACTGTGAGTGAAAAAGAAAAGTCTGCCATGAAAGGACTGCTGTGCAGGTTTTAAAGGAAATTAGGAGAGAGTCCAATCCATAGCACGCTCTTTGAAAACGTTCGCTATTATTAGTCAACAAAATGTGTTTTCTATTACCTAGGACCAGGGACTAGAGAAAGATATGCAGAGTTCTACTGGATCTCGTAAGGATCTCGTGAGAGGTACTGTAACTTGCATTTGGAGAATTTTCAGCATTCAGTCCTATTGACTGGATTCCCTGTGTGCCTGTGAAGTTATTTTACTGAATTTTTATGAAATCAATGATGCATATTATTTCTATTTAATTTCATAACTTTTTTGAATTAAAGGAAACTTCTCTTTGCAATAGACAGAGACCACTACAGAAACCCACAACCAAATTCAATGCAGAGTTATAGAACCAAGTCCTAATGGAGATATCTACAAAATACTCTTGTACCTGAGGCTCAGGATCAGGGTGTTTTCTGGAGACAGTGTCTCTTCGTAACCACAGAAGCTATACCAGAAAGCCTCCCCAACATGACTGTCCAAGAGTCAAACAAGGATGGCATCACTGAGCTAAAAAAGCCTACGAGGCCTCAATTCTACACAAAGAGCTACGGCCAACGTAAGAAAGCTAGGAGAGCCAGAGGTCGTCTTCCTCAGAGAACAACACACCAATTGGTTACCCAGTGCCAAAGAGTCATCCCTGAAAACATATGTGCAAGTAACACTGTGTGGATCCATTTACTTCTGATTGTTTCTGATCTCTACAGCTGGATTGTTGATGGTGTTAAATAACCCAGGAGACTATTAACTCTGTTGTAATGTCTTTAAAATGGTACTTAAAATCCATGTCATCTCAGTGCTCGGGAAGAGTGGAAGGATTAACAATTTATTCAGCATTCTTCTATCATTAAGCAAAGCTAAAATTAAATGATATACTTTCCATCCCGCCACCAATTTCAAAATAATCTGAAATTCCCAGAACCATGAAAAAAAAATGAAAAGGGCAGAGAAATGGCAGACTTTTTTATACTCTTGAAGCTCGTGTTACTTGGACTTCAGCAGCACCAATTTTTATTTTTAATTGCTTTGTCTGTGACAGTCAATTTTTTATTTTCATGGTCTAGTTGATAAATCTTTACAGGGTGTTGGGTTTTGCAAAGTTATAAATGGCTAATTTACTTTGCGTTTATTTTCCTGCCAGGACCAAAAGGATCTATCTGATTCTGCATTTGGCATGAACTTTTAGCACCTTTTCATACACATCATCCATCCTCCGTAGTGATGGAGCCTGGCTCAGGAAGCTCATGAATTATATAAGCTGAACTGCATTTGCCAAGTGATTTTTTTTCTTCCTATTATATGGCATTGCAGAGCTGTTTACCTCTTGTACTCATTCAGCAATAAGTAATGCATTTTACCAGCTCACAGAACTTAACAGATTCTCCCTAGGCATCCTCCTCAGTCAAAAGGCTTTGGCAAAACCCTAGGTCAACTTGCCTGGCTGAAATCTCAGCACATCCCATTCTGATCAGCATAGGGTTGTGAGAGATTAGCTTCTTACCTTAAAAGGAAACATATTGTTTCCATATCCCTTTTTAGGTCTTCGGCCATCATTGGGAAGAGAGGCCCCTTGGTCTTGCAAACTATATATGCCCCAATACAGGGGAAGGCGAGGGCCATGAAGTGGGAGTGGGTGGGTAGGGGAGCAGGGCAGGGGGAGGGGAAAAGGGACTAGTTGGATAGCATTTGAAATGTAAACAAAGAAAATACCTAATTAAAAAAGAGAGAGAGAGAGAGAGCAGCATCATTGAGGTGACATCTTCTGGGAAGTGTTTTCTGAGAGCACAGAGGCTGTGTTCCAGAGATAGCCAAAGTTGTACCTTGTGCTGTGGCTGGACTTAGTAATGTGTAAGAGTCACCCAGGTGGTACTAGTTTTAAAGGCATGAAGGGGTCATGCAGAGCAGCTTAGGCTCAGCACTGTGAGAGGCCATGGAAGGCCATTGGTGAAGGTGCAGCCTCAGTTGCAATTGATAGTCCAGGACAGAAGGGGTCATACAAAGAAGTTGAGGCTTGGCACCCTGAGGAGAGCCTATGAGAGGCTATTGGTGAAGCCTAGTTGGAGTGGAACACCCCAGTGTATTGAAGATGTCTGTACCATGGAATGATCACCAAGAACAGCAACCATAGTGGAGTGGATCAACCTGAGCTTAGAGTGCTACAGAGGGCAGAGCTGGAGAAGTGATGCCAGCCCTTAGGTGGAGTCCAAAAGATCAAGTGGAATCTCAGACACTGAAACAAGAAGCTGTACCATTGATGTTAAAGATGCCAGAGCCATTGGATACATGCTGAGGAAAACTGCTAACCGGGAGTAGAACCAGCCCAGGAGAAAGCAGTTTGTTGCAGTCAAAAAAGATGAAAAAGGAGTGGAGATCTGAAGACCGCTTTGACATCAGCCATGGAGATGCAGAGTTTGGAGTTTGCCCAGCTGGTTTCCTGTCTTTCTTTGGGGATTACAGTTAAGTGATTGGATAAATCTCAGAAGAGGCCTTGAACTTTGGACTTTTAATATTGTTGAGATTGCTATAGACTATGAGGACTTTGAAAGTTGGACTAAATGCATTTTGCATTACGCTATGTTTAAGTATGGCCCCCATAGACATAAAATTTTGAACAAGTCTATGAGGACCAGGGATTGGAATGTGATGGTTTGTATATCCTTGGACCAGGGAGTGCCACCATCTGGAGTTGTGGGCTTGTTGGAATAGGTGTGACCTGGTTGGAATAGGTGTGTCACTGTGGGTGTGGGCTTAAGACTCTGATCCTAGTTGCCTGGGAGTGAGTCTTCACTAGCAGCCTTTGGATGAAGACATAGAAATCTCAGCTCTGCCTGTGCCATGCCTGCCTGAATACTTCCATGCTCCCACCTTGATGATAATGAACTGAACCTCTGAACCTGTAAACCATCCCCAATTAAATGTTTTTTATAAGAAAAAAAAAAAAAAAAGGGAACCATATATGAAGGCATTCCAGTCTCCTTGGTTTGACAGGGGGCTTCCTAAGCAGCTCCTCTCTTCCCAACCTCATTTCCATGGTTCATTTGAATGTGTTGATCTCCAGTGCATTTCTCCAGAAACTTGTGGGGCACTAAAATGTGGTTTATTTGTTCACAGTTTCCAAAAGGAGTGGGGATGTACGGAAATTCCAAAGTCAGCCAGAGACCTAGGATAGGAAGCAGCTGCTAACAGAAGCTTTTACTGTGGTTTTTAAGAGGAGGAAAAAAAATCAGACAGGGAAGGGAGAATAAAGTCTAGGCTTGATTAGTTAAATTGATACAATGGTCTCTGGGGTTCAAGTTCTAGTCGTTTAGCATCTTGTTCTGGAAAGATCTGAACAGACAATTTGAGATAAACGGTTTGCAGTGAAAATGTCACATTGTTGATCATCTCTAAACCTGGCTACCACTGGAAAGGATTGTATTCTGTCCCATACTTTGACAAAGGACGAGATGTCAAAGGATGAGACAACAGAAACTAAAACACATAGTAGGTTCAAATTCTAAATGGAAATCATGTAGGATCTGCCTAGGAAGATGATTCAGAATTCAGTGTCCTTAAGGTAGAATGGATTTGGCTCCTTGTTCTCAAAAATTTGCATTAACCAATGCTTAATAATTCATTAATCAAAAAGAAATCCCATTCTGTATCATGGGTCAATGTCCACAGTGTAAATGCTTATCTCATAACCGACTTCAAACAGTCAGTGTCATGTTCCTGAAAGGAGATCTGGGAAAAGACACACACAGGTTCTGGAGACTTGATAAGAACATCATCAAATGTATTTCTAGCTTCTTTTTAGAAAAAGTAAAGACAGTTTAGAAAATCATATTATTCATCAAATGCAATGGTGCCTAACCATTTGGATTCTCTAGTCTGGACAAAGAATTGTCTTGGTTTGTAAATATTTTGCAAAATATCTCTGTAACAAGAATTAATAAAAAAGACTGTTCTACTGATATCTATTTTCTATAAATTTTATAGTTTATGATCACAACTTAATATTCTCTGCAGTAATATTAATATTCAAAGTGGTGAATTAAATGTGTCCATTAACCACATACTCTCAGGATTTGATGTCAGAAAGATTTCAGAATAGTACATTTACACAAT
This sequence comes from Mus pahari, assembly GCF_900095145.1. Lineage (NCBI taxonomy): Eukaryota > Metazoa > Chordata > Mammalia > Rodentia > Muridae > Mus > Mus pahari. The sequence goes on from NC_034604.1 coordinate 36,087,422, forward strand.
GGAGTACTACTCATCTACAAAAAACAGTGAATTTATGAAACTCTTAGGCAAATGGATAGATCTGGAGGATATCATCCTGAGTGAGGTAACCCAGTCACAAAAGAACACACATGATATGTACTCACTGATAAGTGGATATTAGCCCAGAAGCTTGGAATACCCAAAATACAGTTCACAAACCACATGAAACTCAAGAAGAACCAAGACCAAAGTATGGATACTTGATCCTTCTTAGAAGGGGGGACAAAATACCCATGGAAGGAGTTACAGACACAAAGTGTAAAGCAGAGACTGAATCCAGAGACTGCCCCACCTAGGGATCCATCCTGTATACTATCACCAAACCCAGACACTATTGTGGATGACAACAAGTACTTGCTGTTAGGAGCCTGATATAGCTGTCTTCTGAGAGGCTCTGCCAGTGACTGACAAATACAGAAGTGGATGCTCATAGCCATCCATTGGACTGAGCACAGGGTCCCTAATAAAGGAGCTAGAGAAAGTACCCAAGGAGCAGAAGGGGTTTGCAGCCCCCCAGGAACAACAATATGAACTAACTAGTAGCCCCCCCCCCCCCCCCCCGCAGAGCTCCCAGTGACTAAACCACCAACCAAAGAGTACACATGCTGCAACAACTCATGGCTCCAGCTGCATATGTAGCAGAGGATGGCCTAGTCAGTCATCAATGGAAGGAAAGGTCCTTGGTCCTTTGATGGTTCTATCCCCCAGTGTAGGGGAATGCTAGGGCCAGGAATCAGGAGTGGGTAGGTTGGTGAGCAGGGGGAGGCAGATGGGATAGGGGGTTTTCAGAGGGGAAACCAGGAAAGTGGATAGCATTTGAGATGTAAATAAAGAAAATATCTAATAAAAACAAACAAACAAACAAATAAAGCTGCTATGAACAAGGTTGAAAACAAAAAGAAACACAAGGCTCTTCCAGTTTTCTCAGAGTAACACAGAGGGTACCTTAAAGCCTTCTATATTTCAAGTAAATGCAAAGCAAGAGATATTGAAGGCAGTAAAGAAATTCAAGATACCTTTTCACAAAAATCCCCACCTCTCATACAGTGCCACATGGTCAAGTGGAAAGTTGTCTGCATCCAACTTTTCCTTTTAGAAAAGACTTGTATGCGATATTTCTACATATCTGGGCATGCACGTGTGAATTGCGATCAAAGGAAATCAGTGGTAATGACACTTATACAAAACAAACGACATGAAGTCCAAAGCTGTCACAGAACTCTGTACAAAAGACAAGTTGTTAAATAAATAAAATTCTTCAATTCACGACAATGAACATATATGCAGAGATTCTAAATATATACACTTATCATCTACAATGAAACACATACACACACACACACACACACACATTCACTCAGGAACAAAATATCTAAGTTGGCTTATATATACTTTTCTTTTTTTAATTTTTTATTAGCTATTTTCTACATTTACATTTCAAATGCTATCCCAAAAGACCCCTACAGCATCCCCCCGCCCTGCTACCCTACCTACTCACTCCCACTTCTTGGCCCTGGCATTCCCCTGTATGGATCATATAAAGTTTGCAAGAACAAGGGGCCTCTCTTCCCAATGACGGCCGACTAGACCATCTTCTGCTACATATGCAGCTAGAGACACGAGCTCTGGGGGTACAGGTTAGTTCATATTGTTGTTCCACCTATAGGGTGGCCGACCCCTTAAGCTCCTTGGGTACTTTTTCTAGCTCCTCCATTGGGAGGAGTGTTCCATCCTATAGATGACTTTGAGCTTCCACTTCTCTATTTGCCAGGCACTGGCATAGCCTCACAAGATGCTTTTCGAACAACTATTATCAAGAACACAAAATGTAATTAGTCAAGATGGAATGAAAAATAAGAAACTCAAGTATATGATTTAAATGTATATTGGTACATTTATTGGTACATATATTGGTACATCCTTTATGGAATCAGGGTGGTTTCAACACACACACACACACACACACACACATGAACACACACACACACACACACACACACAGAGAGAGAGAGAGAGAGAGAGAGAGAGAGAGAGAGAGAGCTACCTTAACAAATACAACTTCCAAATATAAATTCATAAGAAATGAATACAATATCATCACAAAATACTTTCATTTCTTGTTCCTTGTAATATTGTTCACAGTAGGCTGGAACGGATGAGCCTTAGTATCCATCCATGGCCAAACCAAAAAAATACATGCTCTGTGCATAAACAATGCAGCATTATTCAACTGCAAAGGAAAATTCCTATTTCATTTGCTGTAACATACATTACCTAGGAAGCACTATTGCTCAGTGGACTATGGGAAGGCGTACTAACAACAGTAACAGAGCATGATCTCTCTTACACACGGACTCTAAGATATATAACCTCGAAAATTCAGAAAATAGAGTGACGAATATCAGGAACGGAGCAAGGGTAAGATGTCAGAAAGCGAGGGAAGGCTCAAAGCTTGTGATGAAGAGGCTAGAATCACTAGCATGCAATCTAGAAATGTAAGTTTAAGTAGGTCTGTAGTGAATCTTTTATATTTCAATTTTACTGAGTGAATCATGAGTACTTACATAACCATGCAAAAAAGAAAACTACGAGATAGTATATGCGTTCTTTGGCTTGGCTATTGTAATTATTTTATATGTGTATTCATTTTAGTTGACAATTATAACTCAGTGAACAGAAACACAGATATGAAAAGACTTTAGGTCAGGGTTTTATCACAGCACGAAAATCTAACTATAAATGTAATTCTAATGATTTATTACTTAAAATGTTCTTTATTAATTACTTGGGCCTTGAAAGGTATAAATTTCTCCAGCAATGTTTGACATTGGAAAATAACACAAAAAATAACTTCAGTAAATAAAGTGTGATTGACAGCCACATTACTTCTACATTCAAAACACACCTGAAGTTGAGCCTCTCCTGAGCCAGCACTCCCATCTGTCAGAGTTTATCACTCACTAGCTCATGAGCAGGAACTGCATCCTGTCCAGACCTCCTTCCCCTGCCAATGTACTTCTGTCATTTAATTTCTATTTTATTAAAAATTTTAGATTTTTAACTTCAACTATAATTACAACATTTTCTCTTTATCCTTTTTTCTTTTACCTCTAACCTCATCTTGCTTGCTCTCTCAAATCTTTGGTCTTTATTTCTTTAATAGTTTATTTATAGTCATAAACATATATAAATTATTTGGTTCAGTATGTATGATGCTACTTGTATATAAATGTTTCAGAGCTGACCACTTTATAATGGATAACCAATTGGTGTGTTTTTCTTCCCTTGAAAAGATTATTTGTTCTGCTGTCAGCATTTCTTAGTTCCCTATATTTCTTTGACTAGGCTTAAGATCACATATTTCTCCTTTTCACGATTATCTAGTGCTATCTTTCTTGTTCGGGCCATGTTGATGAGACTTTATATATCTCTTATATTCTTGGAGACACAATCTCACAACAAACTTCCTAATTCTCAGACTCTTATGATCTGCCCACCCTGTCTTTCTCTATGACCTGTGAGTCTGAAGTACATGAATTATGTTATACATATTATCAGTTGGGACTGTGCTATTCATGATCATTTGAATCGTCTGAATTTTTATCAGTTGTATATTTCTGTAATTATCCTTGTATGTTGAAAACAGACACCTCTTTGATGCGGAGTAAGACCTGGATCTTTCTGTTGCTATAAGGATTAGTATTTAAAATATACTAGATATAGTATCTAAATATACTTAGGTATTACACTGGTTTAGTCAAGTGAGCTTGTCGGTTATTCTCTTGACCCCACTAACCTTATGTAGTTGATTATGTTTCTGATGCCATGCATATTCAAAGGGTCCCAACCTGAGACACACCCTTTTGTGCCATTGGTCAGTGTTGCCCGAGAGACTGTCCAAAACAGTCTAGGCTATTTGTTTACCCTTGGTTGTTTCCCAGAAATTGAAAGTCCCTATTGCTAAAGGTACCAGACACTTCAAACACACAACCTAGAGGGTTCAAGCTGGATCTCACCTGTAGTTCTATTTCAACTCAACTTTAAAATCCCTGTCAGATCTTAACAATCTTCTACTCACAGACTCTCCAATATTTCACCTCATTGAAAACTAAAGTTCAAAACTTTTCTACTTTAGAGGCCTTCGCTAATGTGACATCCTGAAGTCTCAACTTTCTTAAAACACGCTCTCTCTTTTCTTCCTATTCTGGCCTGCCTTCTTTTCTTTCAACTCGCTTGTCTCTTTTAAAGACACGGGTTTTCATTAACCCCATCTCTAACCTCTTCCTCACTCATGCTCCTTGGATTTACTCCCCTGTCTCCATGTACACTCTATTTTGGGTCCTTAGTAAGATTTCTCGAGATTCTTTATTTAACTCAATGGCCTTCCCCTAGACTTCTTTATCCACTTCAGTGTTAATAATCTACTGCACAGACTTTATCATCATTTCTCGAATTGTCCATTTTATATTCAACTATTCTTTGCTGTTCTAAATATAAAACATAAACTGTAAGGGAAATGATTTTTGTCACTACATTAGTGTCTACCATTGTATCCAAGCTCAGTGAATACTTATTGAATGAATACTACCACCAGTACCTATTTTCAGGTCATTTCTTGTCCTAACCAAAAGCAGACCTAACGTTCTTTTTGTTTATTACAGTGACTTGAACATAGCATGCATGACATCTAGGTTGCTGTATGAATGACTCTGTTTCAGTGGTGGTATCATGGTCCTCTTCCCTTAATGGTTACAGATGGGATGTAGGAGTGTGCATTCTGGGTTTCTATTCCTGGATCCTTCTCTGATTACATTCAGCATACATGAATATTCAATAGCTGTTTATTTTGTGGCCTAAGTAACACACACTCATTTAACAAACATGTTGGTGTGGAATGTATCAGAGAAGCCACAGCATATTAAAATGAAAAGTAAGCCTTTCAGGCTCCCCGGATATGCTTATGAAATTAACTGATCCCTATATCCCATGGTCTGCTGCTAAACATACATCTGCATCGATGCCAGTTTTTCCATCAGGCCAGTTAATTTCAAGTACAAAAGAGCCACTAAGGACATATTTGCTTGTAAAGTCAGTAAAGTTGTGTGGGCTACGAGTGAATGCACACGGGTGGATTTTCAGGGATGCTTTCACAGACTGGAAATGATTACCTCTTAGCTTAAGTAGATCAGCGAGTGTTCACAGTCAGTTCTACAGTTCTCAAACATGAGTATTACTTGCTGTCCATGTGCACTGGTCTCTAGAAAGGACCTCTGTACCTTAATCCTGGTACACCTAAAAACTGTATCACCTATCTAATAAGAGTATTATGTCACATATAATGAGAACATATGAATTGTTTGTAAAATGGCAGAGTGTGTACTTGTACTAAAGTGATTACAGATCAACTAATACAGGCCCAGAAAGGTGATGTGGCTTGTAGATATAGAGCTAGTGGCCAAACAAGTGCAATTACAACCCAGGGTACCAGACTTCTCATGTGAGACCCTTTCTACTGCAGTAATCTCAGACATCATTTTACCTGTTAGTCAAAATGACTCTTAAGTCATTTTGAGAGAGACCAACACATGGAAAGTCAGTAAAAGAACCTAGGTGCTGTGATTTAATATGTTCATCTGAAGATGATATCTAGCCATAAGTAGACAGACTTGTGATGCTATTTAGTACATACATGTCAACTGTGGAGTCAATAGACCTGTATTTACCATGTCAGCTTTAGTCTTATTCTCAAACTGTCTCATAGTAACTACATTATTCACCTGCAGTCTAGCTTACCTGGAAATTCACTGTACTATTGTGAGAATGACATATAAGCAGTATACACAAGTATGCAAATACATGTGTGCATATGTATTTGTAGGATAGTGTCCTGATACACAGGGTTTAATAAATATTAACTCTTATTTTCCATAAAGTAATTGTTACATGCCTTCAATATTCTTTTGCTAATGATATTGATACTTCTAGACACAGATCATTATGTTCTCTTTGTATATGTTTAATACATTATCCACCCCACAAATGCATTTTCCACTAGATATAAACAAAACTCTCTATTATTGCTTTGACTAAGCCCCATCAATTTAAAGCCAAACCTGGCTTGCTCTGACAGGATGTTTTATGGATGAAGGGGATCTCCTGAACTTTAAGATGCTGCATTTTCTTCCTTTGCAATGGTCCCTTAAATGACCAACAGGATCCAGAAACAGTGTTTAGAATGCACATTTCTGACTGAGAGCAAGCACTTCCAAGTAATTTAGACATTGCCATATGTTTATTCCCACTCGGGCTAGAGGTCTTTCAGTCCAGTGAGCTTGTCAAGTACAGTGAAAATGTACTCAACCCAGTTTAGAAGATACAGAAAAATAAACCAGCCACAGATAAAATGAAGATGGGTGTCAAATGATCTAAAATGGTAGCTATAGGGACACTATAGCATCAATTGCATAAAATAGCTTGATTGCAATGGTTCTGAGGCTAGATGGTGGAAATACACTTCAGGTAACATGCCAGCTTTACCAAAGAAAATAGAGACAGATGTTGAAGATTCTGAGTGACTTGGAGGCCATGTGAGCGCTTAGTACAGATCAGCCGAGAATCTGATATTCTGATAACTTAGAGTTACTAAGTTGTTGCCATTAAAATTCCCAATAGTGGTGATGGAATATTAAGCTCAGGGTTGGGGTGTGCTTCAAAATGACCCTGAACACAATGGAACTGGTAGAGATGCCTACTGGGTTAGAAATGGTTACTGTTGTTTTGTCTCTCAAAAAACCTTGATGAGTAGCAGAGCATAAGATATCCAAGTGTGGTCTGAAAGTCAAAGACAGCCAAGGGTGAACTGGGAGTTCTTTAAAGTCTTTAACTTCAAGTTTTCATCTCTCTAGTGAGACTAAATTACTAACTTTAAAGAAAGACTAAAATAAATGACATTGTTTCAGTTTATATATACTTACCTAAGTAATTCAAATGCCACTGAATTATGTAAATTATGTGCATCATAGGAATGGCTTGAAGATGCTGTCCCTCTGTTGGTGCCATTTTCACAATAATAGTAATGAGAATACAAGTTTTAAGTGAACTGCTCTTTTAAAAATGTAAACTACTATCTATAAACTAATACCTTACATTGGCAGAATGTCAGTTTTCCAGTGATGATGCTTGAAAAGAGGTTGTAATTAAGAAGGATGTCCAGAAGATATTCAGAACAGTCTGGGAAATGTTCTGAACAGTATGAGTTACTAGACCAAAAGAATCAGTATGTCCCAGATTGAACAGTTGATAGATCCCACTCAGATTCATATTTATTATTACATATTAATGGCAACAAGATGAAGGGTTTTCCCTACAAACAGATCTTGAACATGATAAAATTTTCAAAATGTATTTCTGTAGGATGGTGTAAATTCCTTGGACATAAAAGTAGGAAGATGAGTTTTAAGGCTAGCCTATGCTACCTCAAACCATGTTCCAAAAGAATCAGAAACAAAAACATCAGAAAATTAAAATGCTAAGGTGACAAAACATATTAAGGATTTTCTGTCTCTGTCCCTCTCCGTACTCTAATGCTGTGGTGATTTTATTTTCTGTCCTCACGACCTTTCTTTCAGGTACACTGCTGGAGTATATATGATCTTTCTTTGACACCATCAAGTATTTCAGAAGACACCGATGAACTTCTTTAAACTGACAGAGGAGTACAACAGGGCGTTTTGTCACCATCTCCTTTACAAATTTTTTTTTGCAGAATTCAACAGAAAAAAAATCTGTATGTTCATGATGCTAAATGATACCCAGAAGAACAGTGTGCATATACCATCATATCCAGCTAAGTTGTGAAAACTTTCTCATCGTGTTTAGGGTTTGCTTGTAGAAAACCCCTACATCTTGATTTCATGAGCATATACTAATAAAAATGGAATTGATTCTACTAACTGTTCAACCTCAGGCGTATTAATTCTTTTGGTCTTTATGCTTTAAATACCCTGGACTATTTTGAATATCTTCTGGTCATCTTTCTTCATTAGACCCTCTTTCAAGTATTAGTCTTTAGTAGAGAAACTGTTTCTACTAAAAGATCCATATTTTCAATTATTTGCCATGTCTATATAAAAGTCACATACATTCATTGCGGGATTTTTTTTTTTTTTTTACGTGAAAAGACATAAGATTGAGAATGTGACCCCTGTGTACATAAAAGTAAAACTTAATAAAGAACTTTGTGCATATAAAATTAAAATTTCAAGGTACCATTTTTCTTTACAGAATAGCTATTAATTGAAAAACATGAGAGTTAAGTTTTGTGGGAAGTGAAATTAAAGGGAAGACCTGCATTGTGTCAGATGAAATGTAAGTTAGTATAGCTAATGTTACAATAATTTTAAAAAATATAACTATCATATGGCACAACAACATCATTTAGGAGTACATATTTGAAGAAGATAAAACTAGTATGTCAGTGAAATACCATGTACAGTCTGGAGGATTTCACGAGATTTCTTTGGGAACAATGTTTAGGGAGGCAGCACCCATAAGCACTACGTTTTTAATGGCCTTATGACAGCTGGCAGTCTTTCCCCACCTATTCAGGATCCCTTCATTAAAAATCTTTCTCAATCATTTTATCATTTATAAGTGCAAGATGTTAGGCACATTCTCTCATTCATCTTAATGGGTACATCTTCCCTAACACTGAAACTTCCTGTGCCTGGACATTGCTCCCTCTGTGAACTGAAGATCAATTCTCATTTTCCTGTGTTTTTGTATCTTTCAGATGATATTTTAAACCTGTAATGCTTCTCAGTCAGTATTATATCAGCTGACTGATGACCCTTTTTCACAAAGCTTGGACAGAATCCCTGAAGGCCCATGCATCAACCATTGCAATGTGAACTGCTGAGTCACATAAGGGGATGCAAAACCAAACCAAACCAAAAACAAAAACAAAACAAAACTGTTAGCAATGTATAACAGAGCATGAATGTATTCTGTCAGTTCTAACACTTTTTCCTTAAGACTGCTGTTCAGTGCAGAGGCATACATAGAAAGCACTGTATTACTTAGCTCTCTAGAATCTAGTCACTGCCAATGAGCTGTTTGCCTTGTCATCTCAAGGTGTTATCATAAGGCTGCTAGCATGGTTACTATTGATGGTTAACTCAACAGAATCTAGAGTAGACTAGTGAATTTAATTAGACTAACCTCTGAATATGCCAAGAAAAATCCATGGAATAATTTGTTGATTAGGCTCATTACAGAGGGAAGACCCCATCTGATTATGGGACACTTTCCCAGAATCTCTGTATTGGCGGGCCTTTAAGTCTGTTTTCCTTGCTCCCCTTCTCCTGTTCTTCTCCCTCTCTCCCTCAGTCCCTTGCCCACGCAATCTAAAAGTCCCACCTCAGTCTCCCTGCCCAGACATTGACTGTACATCAATTCTGTATTACTAATCGAAGCCAGCTAGAGGCAGGGACCCTCACCTGGAAGCGTGTCTTAGGGGAGTGGAATTAAGACAAAGCTTTAGAACCAATTCCCAACAACTGTTATCCTCCTTTGCTGGAGTCAGAACTCTGTTTCCTTGTCTTTCCAGTTGGAAAGGAAGGCTAGTGCTTTGCCGTGTTCTCAAAGATTTCAGTGCAAGATGGAGGCTGTAGAGGCATCTAGCTTAACTGATGAGAAGCTACCAGGTTCTCAACATCTCCAGTGTAACGACCGTCATTGTTGGACTTCCCAGAATAAATTGTGCGATCCAAGGCAGTAAATCATCTCTCTCTCTCTCTCTCTCTCTCTCTCTCTCTCTCTCTCTCTCTCTCTCTCTCTCTCTCCCTAAGAGAGCCCTTACTCTGAGTCAAATAAGAATGACAATGGCCTAGGAACAGAGTTTCAGATTA
>NC_034604.1:36097411-36112932 GCF_900095145.1 Mus pahari
TTGTTGGACTTCCCAGAATAAATTGTGCGATCCATCTGTCTTTTTCGCCTTTTTCTTTCTTTCTTTCTTTCTTTCTTTCTTTCTTTCTTTCTTTCTTTCTTTCTTTCTTTCTTTCTTTCTTTCTCTCTTTCTTTCTTTCTTTCTACCCATCCACCCATCTATCATCTATCTATTATCTATCTAGCTATGTATCTATCTATCTAAATATAAAGACAGAGAGAGAAATGAGATACAGATATAGGTGAGATAGAGTTAGTCATACTGTGGGCTCAGTTCACACAGAGACCCCTGACTAATAATGTCTGCAATGCATTTCTTATATGTGAGATGGGCAGAATGGCTCTAAGGGAATAGAAAGGGATGACTCCCATTGCATTGAGGCACACAATGTCCAAGAGGAAGCAGGGACGTGCTCTTCCCTGCCTTGCCTGCCACATTTGCCACTTGAATTATCTCTCTGGTTCTCACTTGACTGGTTCTGACTGGATTATGATTGTGGCTGGAGGGAGCAACCCTCCATCAATCACACCTGACTGCTGAGAAAGCACAACTTGCACACCCAGTAAATTTCCTGCAAAAGAGAAATGCACAGAGGTGATTCTGAAGGAATAAATGCCTACCCTCAGTTTAGTTTTTTCATATTTGTATTTTTTAAAAATTCGATGAATTCTACTTTCAGATGAAGCTGAAAGAGGCTTTTCATGGATGGCAAGGGAAATGCAACAGCTTCTACAGCATGAATACATGCTATTCCACAACACATTCCATAACCTCATGGTCCTAGCAAAGTGCCCCTGTGGATGCTCCACCACGAGATGGCTACACTTGCATGTCTCACTGTCTACAGCAGAAACAACTCAAACATTCTTTTGAAACTCATCTTTGATTCTGACACATCTTTGTCCCGGTACTAAGTGCTGTGTTAACTTTACATGGGAAGATGTGAACCAGTGAACCAGTGGTGAAAAGGTCTCCTGAGTAGTTCCTGCATAATGTCTAGAAAACTCTCTCTCCTCTGTGAGAGAATGTTAACGTTCCAATCTTATATGGGTCTCTTGGAGGTAATTTATAGCTACTGAGAGTCCAAGAGGACCATGGCCATGCCCATGCCTGAAGGACCCTGTACTGGCTACTTTTGTGGCACTTTGACACAAGTTGGAGTTATCACAGAGAAAGAAGTTTCAGTTGAGAAAATGCCTCCAGGAGATGTAAGGCATTTTTTCAATTAGTGATCAAGGGGGAAAGGCCCCTTGTGGGTGGGACCATCTCTGGGCTAGTAGTCTTGAGTTCTATAAGAGAGCAGGCCTAGCAAGCCAGGGTTGGCAAGCCAGAAAAGAACATCCCTCCATGGCCTCTGCATCAGTTCCTGCTTTCTGACCTGCTTGAGTTCCAGTTCTGACATCCTTTGGTGATCAACAGCAATGTGGAAAGTGTAAGCTGAATAAACCCGTTCCTCCCCAACTGCTTCTTGGTCATGATGCTTGTGCAGGAATAGAAACCATGTCTAAGACAGTCCATATTCCAGATCATGCTTTCTTTTCTTTTTTGTTTATTTGTTTTGTTCTCACAATTACAAACACATAATTGAACATTTTTCTGCAGTAAACATAACATCCCAACTCCCATTGCTTCTCTCTAAGATGGAACCAAAACATTGTGTGTGTGTGTGTGTGTGTGTGTGTGTGTGTGTGTGTGTTTCTACCCTAACAGGGGCAACAGACACAAACAAACTTAGTGATGCTCCTAAAAATAGAGTGAGATAAGTATAAGGCCTGCAGCAAATGTCAGTGAGTACACATGGAAAAGCCAATCACCAACAGAATCAGATAAAGCCTTTGGCCAGAGGGTCTTTTCTTTCTTGCATTTTTTTTTTAATATGAAAAACAAAATCAATTCTCACCTTATTTTTATCTACAATGATTGTGCAAAGATTTCACTTGCCTCACCTCTGCCAGTGGAAAAAACAAACTGCAATTGTCTGTTTTGGTTTTGATAAAGATACATGGAACTAAGAATTGCCTTCCAATGATATGCGAGTTGAAAGCAGACGTATGGCCAGTTTCAGGGGCCTTGATATTCAGTGATCCGATAGGAGTAATTTGTTACAGATCCTATTATTTCTTTTATAAAACAATCACAACAAAGTGCGTGATAAACTGGGTCTCACTATCATGTCCTCTTTTATTTGCTTTTACTATCTTGCCCATCTCAGTAGCTCACAAATCTCCAACCAACATGCACCTGCTAATAAGCTTTAACTTCGGGTCTCTCACCCATAACTCACTTTTTGAGTTCACTGCATATTAATTCTCAGCTTGAAGGTTTCAATGTTTGTAAAACAGGAATAGTGGGAGATTCAAATGGGTCTTAGTTTCTCTGAGTGAAGGTGGAAAAGTACTGACTGACCCTGGTCATCTCTGATCCCTGCCATCAACAAGTCTTCCCCACTTTTCCCTCCGTGTCTACAGATGTCCATTTCTACATGTGCTTTCTAGCTCTTTAGGAAGTCACCCGATGTCCCTCTCGATAGGAACCCCCTGCCTGACTTCCATGGCAGCATGCTTTCTTCCCATTAGCCATCCTTCTGGAAGAGTGGGCATGAGATTTTAGATTCGTTACATTCTTGTTATATTCAATTTATAATCCTTTAAGGGCTTTTCATTGATCTATTTGCTAAAATGGTCTTTAATAAGGCCTGTAGGTCCTAGAGCCTTCTGCTAACTTTATCAGCTCAATTTTATACAATTCTTCCTCTTATTCATTGGGCTAAACCCACATTGCAAGGCAATGAACTTCTTAATTGCATCAGGATTTTCCTCTGGGCAGAAACTTCTATGCCCGTTACCACCATACTACCCATAATATCACACCTCAGTATGCATGTGTCTGGATTTTGATTGTTAAGTTCCCCCTTTGCCTTCTCCATCTCTCATCTCAAACATTACTTACTTCTTTGTAGAAACTTTTACTGAGCCCTCCACTTGACCCTGAGGACAGATTCTCTTGGCGCTTCTCTCATAGATTTCATTTGTTCCCTTTAAGATTTTTAGCCCAGCTTTAAGTACATTGTATGTGTGGTGGTTTGAATGAGAGACACCCCTCAGTTTAGGTACTTGAACCTTCAGTCTTTAGTTGGTGGTAATACTTAGGAAGGTTTAAGAAGTATGTATGGCCTTGCTGGGGGAAGTATTTAACTGAGTATCAGTTGTAAGAGTACAAGGCTTTCCCTATTTTCAGTGAACTTTCTCTGCTTCAAACCCATAACTCAGGACTCAAACTCTCAGCTTCCTGCCATGACTGCTGCTTGTTCACATGTCTTTACCAGGCCATAAACCTTATCCCTCTGCAAACATAATCCATAAACCTTCTCTTCCTTAAACAACCTTTAGTGAAACTATTTTATCATGACAATAGAAAACTAAGCAATACAGTACACAAATTGTTTATAATTATCTAGTCATTGTCTGGCTCATTTGTCCTATGAAAATGGGCACTCAAGTATCTTTATAGGATTGCCATACTGCCAAGCCTAGCATGTCCCGTGTGGGGACAGAGTGCCAGGGTTCTTGCTCCTGGGACAGGTAGGGCTCAGTGTGCACCTGCACAAATGTTGATGGCTGCAGAGGGCATAAGTGAGACTTGTTTGTGTAATAATGTACACATTTTTCTGGAGCCACTAGCAGTTGAGGACTCTTTCCTTCTGAGGAATGTCCACTCTCTTAATGTTAATAACTCCATGATAATCAGACAGTACAAGTGCAGGAGTCAGGGTGTGGTTGTGCAAAATGGTAAACATTGGGACCTTCAGGCAATTCCTTAAGGCCTAAAGAGCTCTAAATACAAGAGTTCAAAAATCTGTAATTTCTCAGTTATGTGAAAATATAAGGATGCAGTATGAATTATGAAGGGTTTGATGAATCAAATGGAACAGGGGTAGCTACACTATGACCCAGTTTGTCTCAAATATACAAGCAGTCAGATACAAATGTAGGCAGATTCTGAAGTTCAAGAACTTCAGAACTGGAACTCAGTGAGTCCAAGCCCAGGCATGGTGGGAATAACAATTTCAGGGCAAGGTTCCACCCAACTAGTTTATCATCTGTGCTTAAGTGAAACAGACAGATCTCTGAATTCTTTTGCAGTGTCAAGGAAAAAAAAAAATGTATGCTTGCTATCTCCTAAGAATCAAAGGGCTGGGGTCGCAAGATGCTGATTCATAAGATAATCAAAAGGAAAATCAGAGTAAATGACTGGATTGATATGTAAAATAAAAGACTGGACCTGTGTTCTGCAGGAGATGAGCTAACCAGAGAAGTTTTTAGGATTAAAACAGAGAACTGCTTGTAGCATACACACACACACACACACACACACACACACACACACACACACACACACAGGATATGGGCAGAGAGATCTTTTAGAATGCTGGGCAGGGCAAACAGAATATAGACAGAGAAATCTCCAAAGAGAAAGCAGAAGATAGAGAGAGGCAGTCTAGAAAAGCTTTATCATGCAAAACATAGGTCATCAACTTGAATCCAGGATTTGACTTCAAGTTGTTTCTTTGTTGCTCCCAGACACACCTTCTCTCAGTACCCCTCTACAAGCTGATACTGGTCCTTCGCACCATACTTAGTTGCCAACTACTTAAGTCACATAAAGGAGTTGTCCTGCAGTTTTTCTGAGGCTAGATGCCTGCACTAAAATCATAAAAGTGGGCTCCATTCATGAGCTAAAGAGGTGAAGGATTTGATTCACTCTTTGGTTTATAGATGCATTTCTTCTATACTCTTTCCATATTCATGTTTATCTCTGCATTACGTCTACCTTTTTAAAACTGATACTAATCATATTAAGGTCCACCTTGACGACCTCACTTTAATTGAATATGCAATAACTCAGTTTCAAAATAAGATTATGTGCTGATGTGACAGAAATTAGGACCTTAACATGTATACGTTCATATCAAGGACAAGGCTTGACCCAACACCGAGTCCACAATTTGCTAAGCAGTGTCAGAGACACAAACAAATAAAAATATAAAGGATGCTCCTTAGCATTAATAAGGCCCAACTACCAATGACAGGTATTATCACCTATGTGTGGCAGCATCACTTCTGGGTTACTTCTCCTCAATCATATTTACAAAACTTTTAGTTTGCAAGGACGATGAAGACATGAGAAAACTATTACCCACATTCAGTGATGGGTCTGTAACTGAGAAGCTAAGAATTTATAGACACTAAAATTCCTGTGAAAAGAAAAGGAGAAAGTGTGGTAGAGATAGAATGGGAACTCTATTCCTTATTGATTTATAAATACAGTATGGAATATAAGTATATAATATAATCCTCATGCTACTGTGCCTATGAGATATAATCTACTGTATTTTCTAAGAAAATAATAAGTACAGAGAGAAACCACTACACACACATTAATTCTCTTCTACAATACAAACTTGCTATTTCTTCCTCAGGAGACAACCAAGTGTCACTTAGTGCTATGACCAGTAGAATACAGCCAGAGTGGTCCTGAGCTACTTTGTGACTCTGGGTATTCCTCTAAACTGGACCACCAGTTTGTATTCTATATACATTTGTAAATTAAATATGATATGAAAGTCTCTCCCCCAGATCTTAGGAAATCTTGTGGAAAAGGAGGCAGAAGAATAGTGAGAGCCAGTAGAGATGGAGGAAATCACAAAAAGAAGGCCTTCTAGTTATAAAATGGCTGATACGCATATGGACTCAGAGAGGTTGGTAGCACAGAGAGGGTCTGCATAAGTCCAAACAAGATGAGCTCCCAGTACTGAGAGGGGGAAGTGGATAAGATTTTCCATCCTTAAGATATAAACTATCTCCAGTTGACAACTGCTCACAAAGGAAAAATTAGATTTCTCCAATAGATTCTCACTGGGTATAGAAACCGCAGTTAAAGGAGGTTCCATACCCAACAGTAGGTGGCCAATTCAAAATAAGCTCGGTGAAATATTTGAAGATTTTTGTGTCGTAATGCTTTGTCTCACCATTTATTTATCTAACTGGTAAATACCATGGCTTCTGATTTTGTGTTTTTATTCATTTTCTGTGTATTCATGTGTCTCTGCATGTGTGTGTGCTTCTTGTGCCTTCTTTTTTTGTTCTTTGTTTTTCTCGCTCTCTGTATGTTTTGCTTTTGTTGTGTCATTCAAATCTGTTCTGTTAGTTTGTTGGCTTGCTTGCCTGTTCGTTTTCTAGGGAGAGAAGTAGGTATTGAGTTGGATGAGTTGGGAGGTGAGAAAAAGGAAACAAGCATCAGAAGATATTGTATAAAAATGTATTTTTAAAATAAGACAAGGATAAATGAAAGTGTGATCATCTTACGATCACCAGTGAGCCAGAAGCTAAAGCTCTGAGGCAAGGCCAGTGGAGCATGAGCTTATGTGGAAAGAAGAGGACAACACAGGGCCCCGAAACCCAGGACTCTGCCTGAAGAACCACGTCCTAGATTGAACTTCAGATCACTCACTCCAGTCCCATCTGCTACCTCCACAAACAGAGAAGGGCTCCACATCAGAGCTGACCAGTGGGACTGAGCTGATCTTCAGGACTAAGAGAGGCATTGTTCAGTATTCAGTCATAACTCTTCATGAGCAGTGAGTGTCTTAGCAGTGTATGATCCATAGCAGACACTTTGTTCTGCAGCAGATATTGTGTGTTCCTGATAGGTAAATAATGCCACCTCGCACCAGCCAAATGGCCATTGTACAAGGAGAAGTGGCTACTTTGAACAAGACTGAAAAACATACTTTGATAAGTTTGCTCTCAGAATGCTTCTTTTGAAAGGCCTCTTCTGCTACAAATCTTTCCACACTCACAGCTGAATTTAAATCATCTCTTCCTCCTCCTGGTGTTTAGAAAGTTCCTCCACAAAGAAGGTGCCAAGGGCTAGAGATGTAAAATAATCCTCTGGCTGGCAGATGGAAGCTGAGACGTTTACTCCTAGAAAGTGTTGAGATCTGAAGAAAAGGCATGTGTGATGAGAAATCGTGATTGTCAGCTTAACAGGATCTAGAAGCACCTACGATACAAACCCTGGGTGTGACTGTGGGGGTGTCGTCAGACAGGTTTATCTGAGGAGGGAAGATCTCTGAACGTACTTGTCTCCATCTATGGGCTCTGGTACTAGGCTGAATAAAAAGGAAGAACAAAAGCTGAATCCCATCATCCACCTCTCTGCTTCCTGACAGCACACAATGTGGCTACCCATTCTGTGCTCCCACTGTCACACTTCAATAGACATGATAGACCACACCTGCGAATGGAAGGCCAAATAATGCCCACCCTTCCTTCCTTCCTTCCTTCCTTCCTTCCTTCCTTCCTTCCTTCCTTCCTTCCTTCCTTCCTTCCTTCCTTCCTTCCTTCCTCCTTCTTCCCTCTCTCCCTCCCTCCCTCCTTTCCTTCTTCTCTTAAAATTGTTTTATTTGATAAGAAACAACAAAAAGTGCCTATTAAATCTGATGAGCTATAGAGGTGTTGTAGCATTTATTCTTCCACACCCACAAAACCCCCACATCCCAGTATGAGACCCTCGGAATCCAATCCCATATCCATAATCTTTTGTCATCCAGAAGCTGGGTTTGGAGACTGATCACTGGCAAACCATCTCCCTATAGAAATGTAATTTCAGCAGTTTTGTGGGCTAACATGGTAAAGAGAGACAGTTGCTGCTTTATGGATTATTTTTTGTTTAAAAAAATTAAAAGAATTTCATTCATCAAAGCAAACCCTTGCCTTCAGGGGTAAACCAGTTTCTGCTTGGAGAAAAGAAAACAGTGATTCTTTTTGTTGTTGTTGTTGTTTCTTGTTTCTGTTTTTTTAGTTGTATACCTAAAGGATGATTAATTGCCCAGCTTCAAGAAAACTCTTGGTATAGAAACTTTCAGAAATATGACTTGGAATATTTGTATGTACACATAATTTGTGCAGTTGCACACGTACCCACTCTTCTCTATCAGTACAGGCACGCTTATATAACACACCTGTCTGTGCGTACAGACAGACCAACATATTTTCTCAGATCAGAAATAATTTTGCAAGCTACATTTCATTTTATAGCATCCAATTGCAATCTTCTGCTTCAGAAACTAAGACATAAAATCAGTCAAAAGTGCTACAGCTGCCACTGTAGACTTATCATGCGTGTGTGTGTGTGTTTGTGTAAATTCTGGTGATAATTCAAGAAATATTATCAAAAAGAAGAACATAGCAGTTCAGTTATTTGTTTTATTTCCAGATACAACCAAAAGGTGTGATAACAGCACATAATGGCTATTCCTGTCCTACATAAGGGCTAGAGAATTGGTTCAATGAGTTAGGGAGATTGCTTCCAAGACTACAATCTGAATTCTACCCCCAGAATCCATGTGGTAGAAGGAAAGACAGACTCCTACAAGTTTTCCTCTGACTTCCACACATGCCCTATCGCAAACGCACATGTGCGCGCGCACACACACACACACAAATATACCACCTTTCAACATTTTAAAAGTACACTGTTCTTTTTAAAGAGCTAAATTGAACAAACTATTATTTCTCCCAAAGATAGTGAAACCAAAGTGTGACCTTTCCAGAGGCATACCTTGCATGGCATACCTTGGATACATGCAGTGCTCTGAAGTATCATTGGCTCCTTCAACAAGTGTGAAACTGCAGCCCTGAACAAATGAGCTCATCTTGTCTCTGTTAAGCTCTTTATCTCATTCTGACTGTTTCTATTGGGTAGATTCATTGAATTTATCTAAAAGATGTGGAAAACTATGTGGGTTTCACTTCTGACAGTCATCTCTGGTTTTCTGCCTGATCAATTCTCCATGGACATTGGTTGTAAGAGCATAGCAGTCATGTGACATGACATGACATACAAGAGTGTGTGATAAATATGAAATGAGTTCTATTGGCAAGAAAAATATAATAGTGATAGGGCTTTTCTTAAACAAACATGCCTATGATTAAAAATGCTAATATACAGAGGACTTAGTATATGCCAAAGGATCAATTAATCATTAAAATGATTGATTTCATTGATATTATTGTAATACTTTTGTTTTCTAACATAAAAATATTTCCTGTGATATAAGCATAATCAAATTACTTATGAAACATAAATATTTTAATAGAAAATTAGGTTATTTAGTCATAAAAATCATATTTTCTCTCAAATATGTAAATTTATGTGATTTTTCTAACGATTAGATTGATACATGCTTTTAAATTTAAAATGGTAAAAAGATAGTTATGTTGAAAATTAACTTCTCTCATCAATATATGCCTAAAAGGTCTGGGTTTTTTTTTTTTTTTTGATTAATTGAAATGATATTTACATACGTATTATGCATATATATTACATGCATCTTGAAATTGTAATGTTTTTCTTAATAATGTGACATAGGGCTTTTAAAATGTCATTATGCTGATAAAAGCCATTACTCTTAAGTTCTCCATAGTTCTCATTATATTGGTCAACTGTAATTTTATATATGCTAATGACGGATGGGAAACTTGTTTTACAGTCGCAGCCATCTCACTTTGGTGCAGTAGAGTGTGCATGTCAGTTTTTCTAGGACTTTAAAGGATCATGGAAGAACGAATGAGTGGGCGGATGTTACAATTCTTTTGTTAATAATTAACCTGATAGCATGTTAAACATCTCAAGACTGCTGAAATACTGGCATGTAACTTAAAGGCCAGAGTGTTCTTTGCCCACATCAATGCAACATTTAAGAATATACTTGCAGGCTCTATGATGACGGAAAGAAATGTGTCAAGATAAGATAAATGAAGATATTGGTGTGACATTTACCATCTGATAAAGTAGACATTACAGTGGATGGTTGAAAAAAATGGAGGCATCCAAGGCAAATATTCTTTGAGATTTATGGCAAAATGTTCCTCTAGCCAACCATAATGTTGATAATAAAAAAAAAAGGTAGGCTATAGAAGGGTTAGAAGTAGAAATGGGCCCTATTTTGATAAACCTGTTTCTTAATTCTAAAAATGAAGAAATATATTTCAGAATACATGAAAAATATTGCCATGAGACAAAAAGTTATCAGAAACATCAGATAGATAGCTGCTCTGTCTGGTGGGTTACAGTTAATTGCAAAGTTGCAAACCAGCCAGCCTCTTCACATGGAAATACCGAGTGTCAAATCATTCTTTTACTATTAGAATTCTTTCTCTCTCTCTCTCTCTCTCTCTCTCTCTCTCTCTCTCTCTCTCTCTCTCTCTCTCTTTGTGTGTGTGTGTGTGTGTGTGTGTGTGTGTGTGTGTTTATACATTAAAGAAAATGATGGTGGGGGGACCTTGGACATCAATAATAAATAAATCATATCTTATGAAGTGTTTGCATCTGATAGGAATCCTTTTGTGTGTAATGTCCCAGAAGTAGCACCCATGTGGGTTAGCTATTATCTTCTTATTCTGAATTATGGAAAGATTGAAAGTGGGGGAAATGGGAGTTTCCAAGTGCGCATCTTATTCTTGTTAATAGAAAAATTTTAAGAAGGATCCCAAACAGAAGTTGAAGATGCTTTTTATAAGACTCTAAATGAAAATCACCCTAGAGCATGAGGGCTGTGACTTTCATCTTCTCAGAGGATGAAAATGGAGGAGAGAAAGTGGGGAGGGAGAGCCATTTAAGTTAAGCTAGCATGGAGGTCAGGCCATGGTAGCTGACTGCCACATGATGGAGAGGGAAGCTCTAGAGAAAGAGTGAAAGCCATAGCATTAGGAAGTTATGCTTATCTGCCCCTACATGGCCCTGCTTAGTGCTGACATGTTGATGTCTGAGGGTGTGCAGAGTTGGCCCCACATCCCTGAAGGCATGAGAGCAGAAAAGATGACCCTACTTATAGCCAGCTGCACTACTAGGGAGGGCAGGTCTTCCACATTGCCAGAGTTACCAGTGAGCTACTCAGAGGATAAGAGCATGGGAGAACTGGCCCCTATTACTCATTTCCCATGCAGTGCCATAGAAAAGTGAGAGATACCCTCCAGCCCCTCCCCACCTGAACCAGGAGGGAAACCTGATCCTGGTCTCATAAGTGGAGGAGATATGGTCCTGCCCCTGAAGACTGCAGCACTCAAGAAAGGGGACCTTGCACCTCACCAGGGCATCAGAGAGGAGCTGACCCTGGTGATAGAGGCACAGGGAAGCTGGCCCCTAGGGTGTGAGCATAAGACAAAATCCTCTGCTGTGCTATGACATGGACAAGAGAGAGATGCACCCTCCACACCCTTTGCCACCTACTGCAGGCAGGAGAGCTGGCTCAAAGATCATCAGAGAAGATCTGCCTTGGATGCAGCACTAGGTAGAGGAGTAGTTCCAGTTGGTGAGCAGGCCCCAAGGGCCTGAGCAAGGGAGGGCCAGCCCTTCCTCTTGTCAGCAGTCGGATAGCATCAGTGAGGGAGAAATCCCCTTCCCACTTTCTCACCCTTCCCTTCAGAAGCAGGCAAGAGAGCTGGCACCATCTGGGTCATGAGAGTAGAAGAGCTGTCCCTGTTGCAGCACTTGGAGTAGTGGGCCTTGCACCTTACCTGGGCAGCACATTAGAGCTGACTTTGATAGCCGGGGCACATGTGAACCAGCCTTGACTATGTGAGCATGGGAGAGCTGGCCCCAAACTTGTCTGATGTATGTCAGTGTGGATAAGGGAGAGATGCCTTCCCCCACCCTTGTCCTTGGCCACCGATAGCAGGTGAGAGAGCTTGCCCTGAAGTCACTAGAGCAGAAAGGCAGTCCCGGCTCCTTACCCACTTCAACACTCACGAGAGTAGAGCCTGTACATCACCCGGGCAGCACAGTAGAGCTAGCCCTGGATGTGAGAGAGTTACAGTTGGCCTGGCCCCAAAGTCGTGAGCAAGGGAGATCTGTCCCTGCCTCTTGTCTGCTTGGTGATAGTGCAGAGTAGGAACAGATGCCCTCATCTCCTTCTTTGTCTCTAGTCATCTATGGCAGGCAGAAAACCTTGGTTCTGAGTACATGAGAGTGGGGCAACTGGCCATGTCCCTCTCCAGCTGCAACACTACGCAGAACAGGGACTGCACCTCGCCTGGGCAGCAGGGTACATCTGCACAGCAAGCTCACAAGCTCAGCCAACTCTCAGACCCAGACCCAATCTACCCCATTAGTAAAGTGCTAGAGAGCACAAAGAGGATGGTCCTATAGACCCTAAACTACAGGATCTCCATGACACAGAGCAATGACATGGTATTCGAGAGGAATCCTAGTGAGGTTCCAGTATTTATAAAGTGGCAGAAGCCAGAGGCCTCATACCAGACCACTGACTCATTGCAATGAACATTTTCAAGCAAAGAAATATAGTATAGACAAAAGGGTACACAGTGAGACACAGTGTGAGCTTCTACAATAAAATATCTTTTCTCTGTTGACAGGGAGGGTGCAAGGGAGGAGGGAAGAAAGAAGAAGAGGGGGACATGAGTAGGATGTGACATTCACAAAGAGCCAATAAAATATTTAAAAAAAACATTCTTAGAAGAAGTACAGAAAGTAGAAAAGGAATTTTTTTTTTGGTCTGAGTAATTCAGAGGAGTGAACAGACTTTAAAAACTTAATCGTTGTGATCAAGTTACTGCGCTATGGATATGGGAATTCTTAGAAGGACAATTATATTGCTTTGTTAAATGAGTTACTATTTCACCTTTGCCCTAAGCATGGCTTAAGGTGAACCTGCTTTCCTAGGATATACCCTAACTTCCCAAGGGATACTTCCTTAGCCCGGCCATCGACTCTGCACAACCGGAGTGTTAGACTTCAACCCAGGCCAGACATTCTCTCCTCTAGATCAGAAAGAAATACACTCTCTTTCATGGGCCTTTATTTACTGTGCCATTATACTTTTTGAATTTGAGGTCACCCTAAAATCATCCAGGAGATAGGCTGAAATGAGGAAAAATATATCACCTGTTTTCATCATGGAAATCTAGAGATCCCATTTCGAAGCTGTTAACAAGAGTGGATCAAGGGCTGGTTTGAGGCTTTTAGGCTCTGTCTCATGTATAGACATTTAGCAGAGATATCTGAGTATTAGATGAGAAAATCAGAGCTCTCTTCTGGAATTTCTGGCTAAAGAAGCATGGAAATTTCTAGAACTGTTGCTTTTGAGTTTCTTGTCCTGAGATGCTTTTCCCATTTTGATATATTCTCATTTTCTCAATTAAAGAGGCCAGGTGACCAGCCATTAGTGAATCAGAGTGATGACTGATCTGTCCCCTTACAGCTAGATGAGAGAATTGGGTATAGCATTGGGTATCCCTCCACTTGGCTCATCTAAAGCGTTGCGTGATTCCATTTGAATAACATCCAGTTGTATCTAGAGACAGAAGTCCTTGATTGGTTCCCAGCTAGAGATGAGAGGGATAAGTAAAGGAGAAAGCTATTAACATTACAAGTTCTAGGGAAGGAACCAGAAGTCATCAAAATGGGCTATGTTTAAAATACTCAAATCAAGGGCTAGAGGAATGGCTCATAAGAATACTGACTGCTTTTTGCACAGGAGCTGGGCTCCCAGCACCAACATGGCAGCTGACCACCAGTTCCAGGGCTCTGGTACCTTCTTCTGGCCTTACCTCTTGTGGCCTCATTGAATACCAGACATACATGTCGGCACATACCCATACATATAAAATGATTAAAAAATATTTAGGACAAATGTCCAAAAAAAGAGTTCCTTTGCATTTCTTGATGCACTCAGAAAAGCATGTATTCATTTGTTCCTCCTCTGCTTCACTTTGCCTCAGAGGATCTTCTCTCAGCATTGTGACCTTTGATGTGACTTGAATGAGGATGTAAAGTCCCTCAGAGGTGGCTTCTACAGCAGGAGAGAACAGAGCATTTGCTTTCATTTGCTGTCTTGGGTTAAAACAGTAGTTGGCCTATTTGTCTTGGCTGTAGATAGGGTTGTGCAGGGTTGAAAAGAGTCAAGTTCATGATGCCCAGGTATATCTAAGCAGAATTTTTCTTATCAAGAAAAAAATCATTAGCAAATATAGTTGTATGGATAACACCTCATATAGAGTTTAGTCTAATGTTTGAAGAGTGAAGAGTGTGACACTGAACTGTCAAACAACAACGACAAAAATAAAACCCATACCTATCATTAGTCTTTGGTTATCCTTTCCTTTTGCATATTTAATATTCCATGTGGGTGAACACAGTAAACTAATATTACCTAGATCTATATTATCAAACTATGAGACTTTCTAAGTTCTTGCTCATATCCCATAGGAACTCAGGACAAGCTAAAAGCTAAAAATCTTTTTGTTTATTGTGTAAAGTAAAGAATGATGCACCATATCCATGTTTCTGTTTCTGAATGAGTGCTAGTAGCCAAGAGAGGCAGTAGATACACAGCAAAAATATCATCGCATTAATATGTATAACATCTAGTCTAAACAAATAAGGAAGCCATGTTGAAATATAATGCTAAAGACACTATGCAGAGACGTCAGGCAAACGGTTCTCTCTGTTCTCTCCTTGGATAAACATCCTATTAGTTGTTGTTGTTGTTGTTGTTGTTGTTGTTGTTGTTGTTGGATGGTTTCTTTTGGCTGTTGCCAAGACCACAAAACATTTACTCTTAGCTATCTGGTTGCAATAGTGTTTCCCTGTCACAGTTTGAAGGAGTCAGCTTGACTCTGGTTTTGGGACTTTTGAGAACACTTTAGATAAATATGCTTGAGTGTGTATAAAGAGAGTTCAATCCATTCTCAGTGCAATCTGACATGTGAGCTCCAACAGAACTTTACCAATGTAGAGTAAACATACTTGCTCCACTGTAAAACTGAAGACAGATGCAAATGATTATTTTGTTTTTGATGTTTTAGTAGTCATACTGGTGAGACTTTATGGTTATAATTTCTGACATTTTTTGGAGACACAACCTCCATCAAACTTCCTATTCCTCTGGTTCCTAAAAATTTTTCTTTTTTATATTATTGATTTCGCCTCTAAATTTTGTTGTGCTTTCATTCTTTCTTTGAACCAGAACTAAAGAAGGTAGAATCCAGAGGTAATACAAACACACACACACACACACACACACACACACACACACACACACACACATACACACACACGAGACAGGGCAGGTTGAGGTGAGGGAGGGAAGAAGGAAGAGAGAGAGAGAGAGAGAGAGAGAGAGAGAGAGAGAGAGAGAGAGAGAGAAGAGAGAGAGAGAATATCCATGTATATCTCATGACATAAAGATCTCCACATTAAAACAACAACAACAACAACAACAACAACAACAACTAATAGGATGTTTATCCAAGGAGAGAACAGAGAGGGCCGTTTGCCTGAAGTCTCTGCATAGTATCTTTAGCATTATATTTCAACATGGCTTCCTTATTTGTTTAGACTAGATGAGAGAGAGAGAGAGAGAGAGAGAGAGAGAGAGAGAGAGAGAGAGAGAGAGAGAATAATAAGACTGTTAAGGCTGAATTCCCTCACAAAGAAGC
>NC_034604.1:36113742-36127506 GCF_900095145.1 Mus pahari
ACACACACACACACACACACACACACACACACACACACACACACACATATACACACGAGCATCTAGGCTGCCTTCATTCTCTAGGTATTTTGAATAGAGAAGTGATATATAGGAATGTAGGAATATCTCTGTGGTATGATGCAGAATATGACCAGGAGGAAGAGTGTTGTCATATAATAGATCTATTTCTAGCTTTTTGAAGAATGGCTATGCGGATCTCCACAGTGGCAACAGTTTACACTCCCATCAAGAACAAATAAGGACTTGTATTTCCCCACATCATCACCAGCATTTGTTGTAATTTGATTTTTTGAAACTAGACATTATGGCTGTGATGAGATGGAATCAAAAGTAGGTTTCATTTGTGTTTCTCCTCATGACTAGTGTCATTAATTAACTATTTATACTTCTCATTTTAAGAAATTTGTGTTCAGATTTATAGCCCATTTAGTAATTGGATTACTATGTTTCATTGAGTTCTTCACCTATTCTGGATCTTTGGTTGGGAGTGTAGCTGGCAAAGGTTTTCTCTCAATTTGGAAGCTGTCTCTTTACTTGATGAATCATTTTCTTGGGTGACAGAAGCCCTTCAATTTTATTTGAATTCTATTAGTGATTGTTGGTCTTATTTCCTGTGCACTGAGGGTCTGGAAGTCCCTGCCTATGCCCATACATTTCAGCATAACATCTACTTGTTCTCTGAGTAGTGGCCTTGCAGACGGAGGTTTTGACAGATTTGAGGGTTGATTTTTCTTTATTAATTGTACCTTTAACTGGTTATGGTACTAAAGGTTCTTGGAAGTACCCTTCTATTTCTGTCATATAAAATAAATTCCTTTGAAGACAGAATTTTCCTGTGCATCCATGTGGACCTGAGCTTTTCTTCATCCAGAGATTTGTTTTTATGGCTGCTGCAATATCCTTGGCTGTTTCAGATATATTTATAAAATATTGGTCACATCTTGATTTAATGTCTGTAGCTCCAATTCATCTAGAAATTCATGTTTTTCTTTTAGACTTTCCAAATTCATGAAATATGGGTTCTTAGTAGGGCTCTATGATTTTTAAAAATTCATGAATATCCTTTGTCTACCTTTGCAACCCTAAATTTTATTAAGTTCAGTCTTCTTTCTTGTGATTAATTTAGCTAAGGGTTTTTAATTTTGTTTTTCTTTTTAAAGAACCATTTTTTCATTTCATTGATTCCTTATAATTTTTCATTGTATGCTTCTATTGTGTTAATTCCTACCCTTGTTCTACTTATGTCTTCCAGTCCAATGTTTTGACTTTGGTTTGCTCATTTTTCAAACTCTTAAGGGATATCATATATTTCATACTTGAGTTCACTTGTATAGTTAATGTAGGTAGGTACTGACAGCTGTACACTTTCCTGTTAGGACTGCTTTCCCTACTAAGATTGCATGCAGAGCTTTGGGGATCTTTTACTTTCATTCTTTCTTACTGACAGGATTTTTAATACTTTTATTTCCCTCTTGGTTTCATAAGTGTCCTGTGCATCATTTAATAATGTATTGTTTAATCCCCATAAAATTGTGTATATTCTGGAGTTTCTTTTGTCATTGATTTCCAACTTTATTATGTCATGCTAAGATAGATATAGAGTCATTTTGATTAGTCCTATACTTGTTGACATTTTCAGGATTGCTACACAGCCAATTTTAGCGGATTATCCTTAGGCTGCTGAAGCTAATGTATATTGGACATGGTTTAAATGGAATATTCAGTAGCTAGTAGGTAGGTCCATTTTCATTGACGATGTCACTTAACTTCAATATTGCTGTCTATTATTTTGTCTGAATGCCTGTACATGGCTTAAGATGAGGAACTGAAGTCACCCTACTATTCTGTGTAGGTAAACCATTGATTTAAGCTCAGAAGTCTGTACTTTCACTTGGTGCATTTCACTTGGTGTGTAGGATTGTAATGTACTCAGAGAGGATAACCCTCTGGGTCTGGATGAAGTGAGTTTCTTTATCTCTTTTAGATAGTTCTGACTTAATGTCTATTTTGTCAGATTTTAGACTAGAAATGCTTGATTGTTTCCTGGTCTCATTTACTTGAAATATTTTTCCCATCATTTCATTTTGGAGTAATGTTTATCTTTGTAGGTGAGGTGTACTTCTGGTAGAAAGCAGAAGATAGATCCTATTTCCTAATCCAGTTGGATAGCCTGTTTCCTTTGACTGAAGAACTTAGGGCATCAATACCAGAATTAATTATTCACAAAAGTATATTTTGTATTGTAAATCTGTTGGTTTTGATTTCTAAGCATCATTTCTTTTCCTGGTAGCCTCTTGGACATTTTTACCCCTGTCTTCACTCTGAAGTGTTCCTTCTAAGTATTCTCTCTGGGATGGACCTGGAAGCCACAAATTCCTTTAGTCTTTCTTTCTCTTTAAATTCTAAGAGTTTTGCCAAATTACAGTATTTTGGATTGAGATCTGTGTTTGTTTAGAAATTAAAATACCTTGCTTTCAACCCTCTGTCTTTTAATGTTTCAGTAAGGAATTGTCATTGCTGTGAATATTACTTTATATATAATATGGACTTCTTTTTTTATAGTCTTCAATACCCTACCTTTGTTCCATATATTTACAGTTTTAATTATATTGTGGAAAGTTGATTTTCTAAGACTTTGGAATTTCTGTGTGCCTTTTTTTCTGTATAGGCATTGGTTTCTGTATATTGAAGAAATTTTCTTCTGTCATTCTGTCAAATTTATTCTCTGTGTCTTTGACCTGAATTTCTTCTCTTTATTCTATCCCCATAACTCACAGATTTGTTCTTGCATGATATCCCAAAAATCCTACATGTGCTATTTGTGTGCATATACTTACAATTCTCATTTTCTTGACTGACTTCTTTACATTTACTCAATCACTTGTGTTGTGTCTTCTATAAAAGCATGTACCCAGACACTATTGTGGATGCCACCAAGTGCTTGCTGACAGGAGCCTGATATAGCTGTCTTCTGAGAGGCTCTGCCAGTGCCTGACAAATACAGAAGTGGATGCTCATAGTCGTCTATAGGATGGAACACAGGGCTCCCAATGAAGGAGCTAGAGAAATTATCCAAGGAGTTGAAGGGGTCTGTGACCCTATAGGTGGAACAACAATATGAACTAACCAGTAGCCCCAGAGCTCGTGTCTCTAGCTGCATGTTTAGCAGAAGATGACCTAGTCGGCCATCATTGGGAAGAGAGGCCCCTTGGTCTTGCAAACTTTATATGCCCCATAAGGGGAAATGCCAGGGCCAAGAAGTGGGAGGGAGTGGGCAGGGGTGCAGGGTGGGGGAGGGTATAAGGGACATTCGGGATAGCATTTGAAATGTAAATGAAGAAAATATCTAATAAAATAATTTTAAAAAGGCTTAACTCTTAACCATAAATCCTATAATATAATCCTATAATTAAAAATATACTTCTAGCATATAAAGGCACATAATAAACATTATCATTCCAAAAGAAAGTATTTTTCCTATTTCTAGGATAAAATATTTTGACTAACATCAACCTGGGGGAATAGGGGTTTATTACATCCTACAGCCTCTAGTCTATCATCCAGGGAAGGCAGGGAAGGACTCAAAGCAGGAACCCAGAGGCAGGAATTGATACTGAAGTTACAGAGGAGTACTGCTTACTGACTTGTTTTCTGTGACTTGCTCAGTCACCTTATAGAACCCAGGACCACAGTCACAGGAATGGTCCACCCACAATGGTCTGGGCCCTCCCATATTCATTAGTGATTAAGAAAATGCCCTACAGTTTTGCTACAGATCCTTCTTCTGGAGGTGTTTTCTTAGTTGAGGTTTCCACCTCTCAGATGTCAGCGCTTAAGCAGACACAATGCCGTGAGGGTAAGTTTCAGTTCTGAGCACAGAAAAATTTCCCTCCCTTTCTCCTCCAGATGCACAGCTCCAATTCTACAGAATTTAATGGGTACATATTCAACCGTAGAGCTAAATATGTAGGAATAACTTCAAAAGTAAGTGTAGTGCATTTGTAAAG
Organism: Mus pahari; assembly: GCF_900095145.1. Taxonomy (NCBI): domain Eukaryota; kingdom Metazoa; phylum Chordata; class Mammalia; order Rodentia; family Muridae; genus Mus; species Mus pahari. The sequence goes on from NC_034604.1 coordinate 36,117,771, forward strand.
ACTCCCATTCTTATCTCAGATCACCTTACTGTTTTCAAATGGTGGGTTATACTATGGGCTTTTAAGGGTTTTGTTACTAATTCTAGCAACTAACTCAGGTGTTTCTTCACTTTACAATAGCGGTGAACTTGCTTATAAAAAATTTTGTTATCTTCATAACATTTTATGAGGTATGAACAGGTGTGATAGGTAGAAAAAATAACAGGCCCCCAAGGATATCATCTCTAACTCCTGGGACCTGCATCTCCTTATAAAAAGTGTTGGAAATATTATAAGGACATTGAGAGAGGAAGTACATGCTGGGTTATCTAGGTCCAGCTTAAATGTACCATTACCTTGTGAAAGAAAAGAGAGGAAACATGAGACAGGCACACAGAGGAGGTACAGTATGGATGGAACACAGAGCAGGACTCAAGCACCATCCAGGGAATAGCCGGAGCCACCAGAGGGAGAAGTATGGTCACTTTCTGTTAACTTTTGGAAGAACCTTACATCTCAATTGCTGTGGGATAGTTGATGACAGTGTGAACCTCAGGATTTTGTACTATGAAAATACTACAAAACCAACAGATTTACAATACAAAATACACTTTTGTAAATAATTAATTCTGGTATTGATGCTTAAATTTTTCAGTCAAAGGAAAAAGGCTATCCAATTTTTTTAGGAAATAGGATCCATCTTCTGTTTTCTACTGTTAAATAAATAAGTAAATATTTTTTAAAAAGTAGTTCTACATGTAACTTCATGTGCTTCATATCTCATAATCACATTAAATGTGCAACCAGGGCTACATATTTTGATATGTTAATGAGCCACGGGTTGTCTTCAGAGACTCTGCAGTGCTCTGTGACTGAGCCAGTGGCAGTGGCAGTGGCAGCGGTGCTGGCCAATTTTATCCAGCTTGTGCCAGGGAGTTTGTAACTTTATTCTTTATTTGTTTAGGTTGTTTTCTTCTTGTTGTTTTCATACACCAGTCCTGTATAGCTTTTCACATGATTTGCTGGATCTGTCAGGCTCTGCCTAACTCTCCTGCCTCAAAAAAAAAAAAAAAACCTGTTCCCCTCATCAAGACAGCAGTTAATTTGTTGTATTAGTGACTTGTGATAAGATACTTTGACAAAAGCAACTTGTGCTCATTCAGCAGCACATCCACTAAAATTGGAATAAAAACGAGGGTAGCATGAACAAAAATGACACATTACATAGCAATGCATGCTTTTTTTCTTTTTTCTTTTTATTAGATATTTTCTTCATTACATTTCAAATGTTATCCCCTTTCCTGGTTTCTCCAAAAACTCCCTATCCCATCTCCCCTTCCCTTACTCACCAACCCACCTACTCCCACTTCCTGGCCCTGGCATTCCCCTACACTTGGGCATAGAGCCTTCATACCTCTCCTCCCATTGATGACTGGCTAGGACATTCTCTGCTACATATGCATCTGGAGCCATGAGTCCCACCATATGTACTCTTTGGTTAGTGGTTTAGTCCAAGGAAGCTCTAGGGGTACTGGTTAATTCATATTGTTGTTCTTCCTATGGGGCTGAATACCCCTTCAGCTCCTTGGGTACTTTCTCTAGCTTCTTCATTGGGGACCCTGTGCTCAGTCCAATGGATGGCTGTAAGCATCTACTTCTGTATTTGCCAGACACTGGCATAGCATCACAGGGGACAGCTATATCAGGGTCCTTTCAGCACAATCTTGCTGGTATATGTAATAGTGTCTGCGTTTGGTGGCTGATTATGGGATGGACCCCGTNGAACTGCTTCTAACAGAGCATATACAGAAAACCTGGTAGTGCATAAACGAGTTCCCCAACTAAAGTCCAGGAGGCTCACATAAACGTCCCTACTCATTACAGCCGGGACATAACAAGTTAAAAGTTTATTTCATTTTCTTTCTTTGCTTCAGCCAGACCTCCACACACACCTGGGAATGAGACCTTTGATAATGAATTCTTTGTGCTTCTGCAGAGATTGCATGTCTCTTCTTGTTTCCTGGTGTGAGGACATGGAAACTTAAAATTCCCTGAGTGTCCACTAAACTCTTATATCAGCCTATAATAGTAACTTTACCACATAAAGTTAAGGCAGTGCTTACTTTGCTTAATGATCACTCTAAAACACAGGAGTAATATGCTCTCAATTCAGGTATGACAAGGGAGATCAAGCAAATCATTCTTCAAGTAGCAAGGTGAAAGTTCATAACTTAAGCAAAGTAAACACACACACACACACACACATACACACACACATACATACACACATACACATGGGCAGGGGGAGTCAGGGGGGTAGAGGAAGAGAGGCTGAAGTCTTTAAGATTCACTATGATGAATAGGAAGAAGAAATGCATGCTTCTGCTGCAGAGCATGTGTGTTTCACTGCTGGAGTGCCTGAGTGCCACCAGAGAGATGCTCAAGGGATGCAGAAAATGGAGTCCTTAATAGGAGTCCCAGTCAGTGTTTCTACAGGTGAAAAACAGAAGAGTCAGAGGTACATGCTGTGGTTCCCTTTCTCCTGTACACCCAAGGTGCTCTTGGGGTACTGCTGAGAGTTGGAAACAGGGGTCCACAGGTCCATGTCCCCCCCCTCGGGTTGTCTACATGCCAGGCAGGAAGGGGATGTCTGAGCCCAGGTAGGGGTGGTATCTGGTTTGGGTCTGAGTGAGTGCTGAGGGGCCGGAAGAGAGGTCTTCTCCAGGAGATGTAGGTGCAGTCCTTTACAATGACGATTACCCCTCCCCCATAGACCCCTGGTGAAAGAGACAGTCCTTGCTTGTCCGGACTGTTTTATTTGATAGCAGATGTGAATGCATGCACCTTACTCAGAGTGAACTAGGAACTAAATACCTTTTATAGGAGGGAATGCCCAGGAAGTGAAGCTCATTGACTAAACACTCTGGACCTATCTAGATACATCATTAGCATGGAGAATGCCAGGATTTTATGCTACAGGGCTGATTATCATGGTCCTCTAAATGGGGTATTGTGGTTACAGATCAGGAAGCTTGGCAGGGAGCTGGCTACACACCTGTCATTCTCAATTCTGAGTCTGTCCACGGTTTGAGCCTGCTCAGCCTTACCAGTTCTTCAGTCTGGTGACATGCAGACTGAAGTCCACATGCAGCACATGTTAGTTTTGCTGTCATACCTCAAACTACAGAGTCATGGCCATAGTGTGTGATACATGCTGAGTAAGATGGAGCTGTTAACTTTGTAAGTGAAAACCAAGCATAGAAAATGAGATTTAATTAGAAATAATAGGTGGTGTCAAACTTCCCTTCACTTTATCAGGTGAGCATTGTATTATCATTATGGAAAAAAAGCCTGAATGTAATGTAGGAAGCTGTTGTGGGAGATAAACCATTCATCTAACTTGCATTATAGCATTTCATCATTACTCAATTTTGCTACTTACAGTTGTTAATATCTTACTGTGCCAAATTTACAAATTATTCTTTTCATAAGTGTGTACAAATAGAAGATATATGTGCAACAAGCCTATGTAAAAAATCTATCTACATATCATATATATGATATATCATATATATATATATATATATATATATATATACATACACACATATACACATACATATAAATACATTTACACTAACTCCTGTCATCTTTTGAGATGGTTCCCAAATTTTGACATAAATGATCCTATGAAAATAAGTATTTTAATGAGATCTAATTCTCAAAGGAACAAAGAAAGATTTTACAATTAAAACAGAAATGTTGCAAGACAAATAAGAAGAAAACCTGGAATCAGAAGGAAGCTTTAAAAGATAAGCATAAGCCGGGCGTTGGTGGCGCACGCCTTTAATCCCAACACTCAGGAGCCAGAGGCAGGGGGATTTCTGAGTTTGAGGCCAGCCTGGTCTATAGAGTGAGTTCCAGGACAGCCAGGGCTACACAGAGAAACCCTGTCTCAAAAAAACCACACACACACACACACACACACACACACACACAAAGATAAGCATACTTTGGACAATCATTAGCATTTACCCTTTATGTTCATCTGTACTTCCTGTGTGGCCACATCTTGTAGAAGTCACAATAGAATACCAACACTGCAGCTGCAACAGAAATGTACCAAACATCCCTTTGGATTCACTTATCTGAAAAGTGAATAAGCTGAAACCTCCAGGCCCAGGTTTCTGAAAACGTGAATCACCAATCACTGCCAGCTGGTAAAACTCTCCCAAAATTAGATCATGACAATTGTGTTCCTGTAACAACAAAAATGTAATTTATATTATATATAATATTATATATTTTATAATACATTTTAGAATTATTGTCTTAGTCATGGTTTCTATTCCTGCACAAACATCACGACCAAGAAGCAAGCTGGGGAGGAAAGGGTTTATTCAGCTTACACTTCAATACTACTGTTCATCGCTAAAGGAAGTCAGGACTGGAACTCAAGCAGGTCAGAAAGCAGGAGCTGATGCAGAGGCCATGGAGGGATGTTCTTTACTGGCTTGCTTCCCCTGGCTTGCTCAGCCTGCTCTCTTACAGAACCAATACTACCAGCCCAAAGATGGCATCCCCCATAAGGGGCCCTCCCCCNTTGATCACTAATTGAGAAAATGCCTTACAGCTGGATCTCGTGGAGGCATTTCCCCAACTGAAGCTCCTTTCTCTGTAATAACTCCAGCCTGTGTCAAGTTGACACAAAATTACATGTTTTATACAATTATCATATATTTATCACGTAACTGGCATCTAGTAGGTACTCAAAAAGTGTGCTTGCTGATTTATTATACAATTTTTATGCCGTGGTTTGAATTTAAACAATGAAGTATTGGATAATTATTGAAGGAGTTATTGGTCTTTGGGGGTCTAGGAGTGAACTTTGCCTACAGCCATGTTTTCTTCAATCTGCATGGTGATTTGCTTTTTGTATGCATATGATTTTGTTTTTTTTTTTTTACAAGTTTGAACTTATTGTGATAATTTTATATGAGGAGATTCTATAGATAGTTTTAAATTGGACTATTCTCTTATTGGCATATCCTTTGTTTCTAAGGTTTTTTTTGTTGCTGTTGTTTTGTTGTTGTTATTGTTGTTGTTTGTTTTGTGTTGTTTGATTTTTTTGGGTTTGTCTATTTTTGTAAGTATTACTTGTATGCTCTATTAAAGGTCATTTACTGTCTCCAGCATAAAATCTGAGATAAAAAGTTGTTCAAGCACAAGGACAATTAGCGTTTAACATTTTAAGGAATGTGAGCAAAGTACCCTAAAAGTGCCTGGACCAGTCATTCGTGGCTTCATGAGCATTACACTGACAGAAAGTACTTTCTCACTTGCTCCAGCTTACTGAAGCTAGACTTTACCGACATATTCTTTCCTGCTGGCTTACAGGATGCACTTCTTTACTTATGCTGTTTGGTGGCTGGTGTCTGCAACATATTCTTCAGACTAAGTCATCACTTGAACATCTTTCAACAGAGAGAAGATGCATGCCCTCTGGTTGACAGTTCATATTATGGTTTTTAATTGTACACCCTCTAATCTATGACTTGGTGTTTGCTTAATAATTAACACTATTATCACATGATTTCCAAAGGTAAGAACCTGGAAGTGTCTAAGATGCTGAAAGAGAAAGAACTGAGACTGAGAGTTGCCAATAGAAATCCTGGAGCACACACCTATGCAAACATGTCAGTCTCTCCATCTTCAGAATAGCACTGATGCACAGTCAATGTTTATTCTGTGAATGAATGTGTTATGGCTTTGAATAACAGACAATCACTAGTATAATCAGTTCATACTTTTACATCCCACTAATCAAATTTCCTCTTTATGACAGCGAGCTGATTCCAAGGGTCCTCACACTGTTATTATGCCAATTCCCTGAGAGAATACATATAGGATATAGAACTTCAAAGTCTTTTCCTGAGTGTTTTCTTTGGTCACCTTTAATACCCAGGATGATTCAGCCAGTGAAGCTAGGGCCATTTGTGCTTACACTTAGTTTGTTTGCTTAATTCCTGCTCCTACCCAATGCCAAGCCAGTTATTTTCCTTTGCACAGTTTGCATTTTCTTATTCAAAGAGAAGAAAAGATAGAATATTGAGTTGTCAGCAAACGCTCTGTCTTAAATAATTGAATAACAAGCACTGTTATCCCAAAATACTTTAGGGGGGAAAGCTCTGTAACAGATAAAGAAAAAAAAAGCACACATAAAATGTCCAAATTCTATAGGGCAAGTGAGGTGACATCCTGAGACTTGACAATCACAACTCATGCAAAGTAAGGGGCATGCATTCACACGTTCTGTGTGCATGTTTAACACAGATGGCCGCTACAAGTTAATGATCATTTTTTGTGGCACCTCAACTATGCATAGAACAAAGAGGCTTAACGAAAGCATGTGAGTGGAGCATGATTTTGTCTGCCTCCAAAGTCCATCCTAAGGATTGATCCCTGGTTGCTCAATAGAGACCGAAATCAAGATAAACAGCAAAGGAAAAGAAGCATCTACCCTTGAGTATGTAGCCCTTATTTAAGTGAGAATTTTGTTTGCAGTGGATTATGAAGTTTTTCCTTTGGCTCCATTTTAACTAATGTCTTTCCACTTCTCTTGGGAAAAATTGAGAAGTTTTATTATTGGGAAAAGTTTTCTGATACTTGGCTTAACTAATAATTCCTTTCTGTTGACTTCTCCTTCTCTCTGTTTGCTGCCTTTGAGAACCACACTAAACAGAGGGCTCCCAGGACCCACAGTCCTTGTTACAGGGTTCTAACATTGTCAGTGCATCTCGATTTGAAAAATAGCTCTCTAGACAATCTGCTTCCCTCCTAGTCTGAGATATCTGAATGCTGACGACACATTCAGATGCAGCCTTCTCACAGTACTGGGATGACAGGCAGGGAAGCTCAGAAGATTTCTACAGTCCTTTCCTATCTATATATGAGAAAAACATATCACCCACATAGATTTTATGCTTTCTCTGTTTAGCTTGACAGATATAAGTAATTTGTAGAGGAGACGAGAGCCAGAAATCACACTGATATTCTGAGATTTAAGTAAACACTGCCCACAAGATTCATGAAAATATACTACACCTGTGGTGAGTGCCTTACAGTAAATAGCATGTCTATGAAAAGAAAGCAATATTACAGCCTCAAAAGCAGGACCATGTATAACAAGGGTAACTGCTATGGCAAAACTGCCAACAATTCATACCCTTCAAGAAAAGTCAGAATTCTAGTGTGTGTGTGTGTGTGTGTGTGTGTGTGTGTGTGTGTGTGTGTGTGTGTGAATTGAATATATTGGTTTACAATTTTGTAAATGACTAAATCTAGCCTTCAGGGCAGTGTTTTATATATAGCCATTTATATGTAGTTCTGTAGAAACTCATGGGATTTCTCCTATAATTGTAGTATAATATCCATAGCTAAAAATGTCCTAAATATAAACTAGAGAGAATGTTCAACCATTAAGAGCACTGGTTGCTCCGGCAGAGGAACCAAGTTTATTTCCCAGCATTCATGTGCTGGCTCAGGGTCATCTACAATGCTAGGTCCAAGGGATCTGATACTGCTCCTGGCCTCCTTAGGCACCAGACACTCAGTGTATCTGCATACATGTGAAAAAAATATCCACACACTTAAAATACATAAATATTTCATTTTAAGAAAGGTAATAACCTGGAGAGTTCTGAAATGTGTCTACCTCACTTAGGAAAATTGTGGCTTAAATTATATCTATCCATACTGATCTCCTTGCTCCTTGATGACAAAACTAACTTCTTTACCCTCAAATATAGCACTTGCTTTTTTTGCTTTTATGTTCACTTTGGCCAGTGATAGGTTAAAGAGAATAACATTGGGACTTGAAACAAGCATGTATAAATGAGCTTCTTTTTTATGCATGTGCCATTTGTCTTAAGTAGAATATATCTTAGGGAATGTTTACTCAAAGATGAGATGTGTGTGAAGGAAACTAATAATTATACTTCTCTACTGACCCAAGCCCAGGTGACATCATTCAAGAGATGCTGAGTTCCAACCTACCTGTATATACAGGCTCATAAGTAAGAAAAAACACACGTTGTTTTAGGATATTGGGAGTTTGTAGCTTTTTATTATACAATACTAGCACAATACTAGCTAACTAATGGATAAAGACTTTCTAGAGATTGCAACAATAACTCTATGACAGACTCAGGATTAAAAGTCAATACTCCAGTACCTGATCCACTGTATTTTCCACTCATATACTTTCAGATGGTCAATCTGCCACCTTCATTCCATCATTCCCACTGCCTATCTGTCCATTTAAGACAAGAAGATGAGTCTATGGTTTCATGCATGTTTGCAAGACTTCCCTGCAGAAAGGTATTTTGCTTGTGTGTGCCTACCAGAGTTTGAACCTGGCTTTATTTTCACAAAGGCAAATGAAAATGGTCGAGCTTAATTTTCTACTAGACAATTCAAGTTTGCTCAACCAGCATTTGGATTTATATAAAATTAAGCCTATTTCTATATAAGATGAGTAGTTTAGAATTTTCACTGCTTTAATTGAACTTGTTTAAACAACTTTGTAGTAGGTATGGCTGCCCGTGTCTGCAGCAAAGCAATCGGAAGCCGCTCAGAGATTTCTGTCTCAGAGTCATCTGAACCTTAAAACAGATCTCTTTTTCTTTCAAACACTGATACATGGTAATCATCTTCATAGAGGCTTTACCCAACAACTGATGAAAACAGATGCAGAGATACACACCGGAACATTAGGTGGAGCTTGAAGAATCCGGCTGAAGAAGGGGAGGAGGGATAGTGGGAGCCAGAAGGGCCATGAACATCATAGAAACCCCACAGAATCAACATATCTGGGCCTGTAGGGGCCCACAGAGACTTAATTGCCAACTAAGGAGCCTGAACTGGGCACACTGAGGCCCTCTGCACATAAATAATACTTGTGTCACTGGGTCTTAACGTGGGACTCCTAATTGCAGAAGCAGGGGCTATCACTGACTATTGCTTACCTTTGGGACCCCTTTCTTATATGGGGTTGAATCTCCTAGCCTCAATAGGATAAGATAGGCCTAGTCTTACTTCAACTTGATATGCTAAGGCTGCATATTCATGGGAGGCTACACCTTTTCTGAAGAGAACATAAGGAAGAGTGGATGCAGCGTAGGGAGGTAGGGAGGAAAACTGAGAGGAGAGGAGGAAGAGGAAATTGTGGTCAGGATGTAAAGTAAATTGATTAACTAATAAATTTAAGAATTTGTATGATTTAGATGTTTTGCCTTATTTATATTTAAGATTTTATTCTGTTTTAATCAAAATGTCTGGAAAAATATAAATAGTTGAGCTTTTTGTTCCTGTAATCTTTTATTCATTGTGCTTAGAAATTAATCCTGTGAAAATAATTTCTTTAGGGACCATTGAAAAGTATATTCATGATGAAGACCTCTTTGTGTTGTCGTCACATATGAGTTGTTAGTAATATCTCCCCAGAATCTTGCTGGCATGTGCAGTGGTGTCTGGGTTTGGTGGCTGATGCAAGATTCTGCGGAAGGGACCCTGATATAGCAGCCTCTTGTGAGGCTATGCCAGTGCCTGGCAAACACTGAAGTGGATGCTCACAGTCTGCTATTGGATGGAACACAGGGCCCCCAGTGGAGGAGCTAGAGAAAGTACCCAAGGAGCTGAAGGGGGCTGCAACCCTATAGGTGGAACAACAATATGAACTAACCAGTACCCCCAGAGC
>NC_034604.1:36129601-36137553 GCF_900095145.1 Mus pahari
GGATAGCATTTGAAATGTAAATAAAGAAAATATCTAATAAAAAATGGAAAAAAAAAAGTAGTGTCTAAACCTGGAAAATCTCATCCTGAAACTGGCAGGATTAAGACTGTTTACTCCTTGCTCTGAGACTGCATGTGCCAGTGACAGTAAGACTTGTGACCCACCACCTCCACTACCCTTGAGGTAGTCACATAGCCTGGTGACCAAATTACAGGACACTCTATAATTTCTCTCTCCCTGTAAAGACATGACCAGCAAGCACATGTAATTTGTTTTCATGCAAATGAAGAATTCTCATCATCTCAGCCAATGATGTACACTCACCTCTAAATCCCCTGTCCACTCCCTAAGATTAATATAGCCCCTATTACCTCCAATAAAAGAAAGCTGTTTCATTAAAAACTGTCTCCAGAGAGGGTTATTTGTCCCACACCTACTTTGACCAAGTTCCTGTCCGATCCACTCACCTGGCTGAGCTTCATTCTATCCAGTCCAGTCTGGTGTGACGTGGAGCCTGGATACCCTGAGGGTAGAAGTACACTCAGGTTGGCCTTGTTTAATGTTGCTTGCATATATATATTTTTTAGAGCTGGGATTGGATCACCATTTATGGGACTCATCTCTTCCTCTCTCAGCACCCTCTAGTTGCCTGTGTCCCTTGATATAGGGGTAGGGCCCTGTGTGATTTCCTCCATGTACACTGGCATGTTAAGTGGTGTTGTCATTGTTCAGATATTATTTAAGCAAGCCTATTGCCGAGAATAAAGGATAGTAGCTTTACTGTAATATCTAGAATAGACAAATTTGCAGCAGTGTTGTTTGCTCTTATAATCTCACCCATCTTCTCCTCTTCCTCTACTCAGCGATATTTTTTGAGCCTTAAGTGCATGATATATATCAATTGGGAAAAGGCATATCACAGTCACTGTGGCTTCCTGTAAGAGTCTCTGACTGCTGTAACAGAAATTTCTTAGGTAAGAGCTGAGAGTGCTATTTATCTGTGGGAATAAAGATAAATGTTTGAATGCAGTAAGAGATTATACAGGTTTAGGGGAGTGGCATTTGTAGGTTCTCCAGTAAGAAATATGACCTCATTAGTCATAGACAGTTGAAACTCATCTCAAAGCTAGGCATCGAAGATGCTATGTATTCTACCACAGAGAAAGATAAACACCAGTCTTACCTAGCTGTGAATCCTGTGATCTAAATGATTAGCCCATCAAGACATGCCTTCTAATGCAAGAGTAGTATGAATATCATCAGGAGAATCAACCACTTTCTGTTTGGATTTAGGTTCCACTCCATAAGGTGAAATCCATACCTGGAATTATTGGTGAGCCAAGAACCTATAAATAGACATATCATGGACCTCAGGAGAGACCCTACCAAATGGACATAGTATTAAACCAACTCATAATGACTTATGATCATTTCAATATATTAAACTACCCCCCAACTTTCATCAGAAAAAAATTGTATTTGCTGTAGATGAATATCAACATAGAGACTCACAGGTGGTCATGGAGACTATATACTTCAGATTCTACTAGAAAGCATCAAAAATAATTGAAGAGAGTGAAGAAAGAGTGTTATGAGTCAGAGGAGCAGAAGGTATCAAGGACATAGTGTCTTCTGATCACTGGAAGACAGTTCCACATATGAATTAAAAGTGGTTGTAACAGGCTGCACAAGACCTGTGAAAGTCAAAGTCAGACCAAATCTAAATGTTGAAGGGAGTTGGCCATCCTATTCTATCTGTTCCTGAAGAGGAATTGGTACCTGCAGCTGCTAGGAGACAAAGGGTCATATCTTCCTAAAATTGATGTTTCTGATAAGTTGACCACACTCCAGTGGGAAAGCGCACACACATCTAAGTATACATTGGCCTTGATGAAGAATAAAATGACATGGTGTTGGATAAGAAAGGAAGGTTTGTCAATCTGGCCTAGATGGAGCAGGTAGGGTAAGTATCATTAAAGCAAGTTGTATAAAATACTTAAATATCTAATTTTAGATGGCATTAAAAAGAGAATCCATGCAGAATTCTGTTTTTTCTTTTTCTTTTTAAAGATTTTTTTATTTTTCCATTTTATTGAAGATTTTCTTATTTTACATTTCAAATGTCATCTCCTTTCCAGGTCTTTCCTCTGAAACCTTCTATCCCATCCCTCCTCCCCCTGTCTCTATGAAGGTGCTCCCCCCCTCACCCACCCACCCTGGTCCTGGCATTTCCCTACACTGGGCATTGAAACCTCTCAGACCCAAGGGCTTTTCCTTCCACTGATGTCCAATATTATTTCAAAGGAAGGGAAAGACTGTAAACTATGATCTCTTCCTTGATGTTTACTATATTTCACTTATTTCTAGAATTTTTAAGGTATGTAAAAATACATGAAACAATTTAATGTTAATGTGCATTAAAATGATTGCCAGATACAACCTTATAAACACAACCATACCATATTTCCTGCTGTATGAATCTTGAATACTCATTAAAGATCTAACTTTAGTAAACTTCAAATATGATGCCTCAAAATATACTCTTACAACAACAAAAGATGTCCCTTGATTGACACATTTCCATTAGCCTCAGCCCTTGGCAATCACAATTCCACCCCCACATTATGTTAGTCTTATTTTTCAGATTACACATAAAAGTGAAATCATGCACTACTTGTCTTTCTGTATCTGCTTATTTTGTGTGGCATAATGTCTCTGAATCTAGTTGTATTGTTCTTATTTGCAGTTTTTCCTTCCTTTTTACTATTAAGTCATATACATGGAAATATCTCTATATATTTCTTTATCTACTTATCTGTCAACCAAAATTCAAGAGTTTCAGTGATTTGGTTATTACTAATGGTGTTGTGGTAGACATAAGGCTGCAGACATCTCCTTAAGAGGCTAATTTCAGTTCCTGTGAATACATAGCCAGAAATGGGACTGCTAAATGAGGTGGTAGCTCTGTTTTCAGGTTTCGAGGGAGGGCCATTCTGTCATCATAATGGCTATACAAATGGATAGTTCCGGCAACAGTCTGCAAGATGCTGCTTTCTCAGTACCTACCCTGTGGCTTACCTTTTCCAGTTGGTAACTGGTAGCCCAATGAGTATGTAACGATATATTATTTTCTATACAGATGCTCCCAAAATTTGAATGTCAATAGTTGAAACAAAGAGTCTGTTTATTTCTTAGTATTTTTGATATCTTTTTACATACACATGCACAAATATATACATTATACATTAATTATATATTATATATTATATATATTTTATATATATTTAGTTTTAATTCATTGGAGACAACCTTAATTATTCTTCATTGCCAACTTTTCATCCTCTGGACTCTTTGTTTCCCTTAGTATGATATGTTTTTTCTTACTTATACTCATTTAGTTTTATGCCATAATACTTGATACATCTATTCATCATAGAAATTTTCTTTATTGGGTTATAACTCACATGAAATAAAATGCAGCCATTTTATTGATGATAATATAAAATGCTTCTGATTCTCCCAAAAATGCTTCCTCTATTCTTTCTAAGAAAAGCTATCATCCATCTCCCATCCAAGTCAATGTTCGCTATTTTCTGTTATCGTGGAGTTGGGTACTATTTTTAAAATGTAAAAAGAAATAATAATATTTAAGGTCATTTGTGTTTGGATTTCATATTTATGAAATTTATTCCTATTGCATCCATAAGAAATTGTACACTCATTTGTTGCTCATTATTTGAATTGTTCTTGGCTTGAGGTTATTCTGAAAAAAAAAAAAACTGTTACAGACATTTCTGTGCAAATCTTTATGTAGAGGATTGTTTGCATTTGTCTTGTGCAAAAGCCAAGGAGTAGAATAGAAAATAAATGCAAACCCACAGTTGGCTTTATAACAAACTACCAAATATTTGTCAAAATGACTATATTAGTTCAGACCTCAACCAGCAATATTTGAAAGCCCCAGGTTCTCAATATCTGTATATTTTCTAAATGTTATCACTTGTTTAATATCAGTTTCATGCGATCCTTTAGTTGTGTGTAATCATGATCTTCTTGGAAATTCCCTTGATAAATAATAATATTATAATCATTGATAATTACTTCCATGTTGATCATGTTTCTATGTAGTTAATGGCCCCTTATATATCATCAATTGTTAAATGTCAATTAAAATTAGTGTTTTTAAGTTGGGTTATTTGTCTAATGACTCATAAGAGGTAAGAAGTTTGTGTGGTTGATTGTTTTTTTGTTGTTGGTTTGGTTTGGTTTTGTTGCTTTTATTCTAGAGAAAAGTCTTCTATCAGGCATATGCATTGTCACATACTGTTAGTATTTGTTCTCATTTAAAACAATTTGGAACAGTATGGCCAAGCAGGGACACAGTTAAAGGAGCTGCCTTACTTTCATTTCTATTTCTGTGACAAAATAACCTGACAAAAGCAATTTAGAAAAATGTGGCTTATTTGTGCTCAGTATCAGGTTGCAATTCATAATACTGAGGAAGTTCATAGTGACAGGAGTTTGATGAAAATGGTCATATCACAGCCATATTTAGGAAGAGGAAGCAATGAATGCATTCGTGCTTGGGTTCAGCCTTATTTCTTCACTCCTAAAATTTAGGGTTCTTTGCCTAGGTAGTGACACCACCTACAGTGGGCAGATCTTACCTTGTGCTAATTATTATTATTATTATTATTATTATTGTCAATTTTCTATAAGCTATGGTCATCTGGAAAGAGAGATCAACTGAGAAAAAGCCTCCATATATCACTGGCCTCAAAGATAATCTATGAGAGCATTTCTTGATTAACGATTAATGTTAAAGGGGCCAGCCCATTGTGGATAGTGACATACTTGGGCAGGTGGTTCTGGGGTGCATAAAAGAGCAAGATAATGTATTCATGGAAAGCAAGGTAGCACAGAACATTTATCCATGATTTCTGCTTTAGTTCTTGTCTGAGGTTCTTGCCTTGAGTTCCTGCCATGTAGTTTATTTGTGATGGTAAGCTGTAAGATGAAACAACAACAAAAATAGCATCATCAACAACAAAAACAAACAACAAAACNAAAAAAAATCCCAACAAAACCCCAACAGTCCCCTCCACTAGTTACTGTTGTTCATTATTATTCATTGTATTTATTACTTTCGGAAACAAAAGAGGGCATATGTAAGTTTACCTAAAAAAGATAATACCCCACAGATAAGCCACTGTCAACCTGATCTGACTCTAGTCCCCTGGATACTCCCTTGAAAGGTGAGTCTACACCTGAAAGGAAAAATTATACAGATTTAAGGTTTGGGAATGTAAAACTAAGAGAGTAGGTTTTAAAATTCAAAGACTCAGGGCTGAACACTATGAAAAGCAAGTCCAGACTTGACGGAGCCTGCCCAGCCGCTAAGACTAACCGTCATTAAAGATAAAGGGAAGGAATGCAGGAACCAGCCCAGGCTATCAGGATTAACTCATAAACCATCTGGCAGGAAGGCATCTCCCCCAGCTTACTCAGAGTCACGCATTAACCGGATATCCCCCAAACACCCCAACCAGCACGTACTATTCTGCTGTGTTGTAATCTCACTGCTATGTTTAAATGGGCCAATCACCTGTAGCCGCGCCAACTCTCCCCGTCCCCCTGACCCTCACCCCATAAAAACCCCTTACTTCTGAGAGTCCGGGTAGGCTTCCTTTGTCTCCTACAAGAGAGTCGTGTCGACCTGGAGCTCCGCCATTAAAGCTACCTCGTGCTTTTGCATCAAGAAGTGTCTTGAGCATTCTTCAGGGATTCCTGGTATCCGGGACTTGAAGGGTCTTCCCTTCTGAGGGTCCTACACACCGTGTCAAGCTGAATTCTTAAAGTATTCCTCACTAGAGCATACGCTGGTGATGATGAACCAAAGTCATGATCTCTAAGTCTTTCTATAAATGCTGAGTTTTAAAATCTGATAATTACTTTAATGCCAGAATATGTTTGTTTGCTCATTTGTTTAGATGTTCTGGGTCCTCTCGTAGTAACTCAGTTAATAACTTCGTCTTGGCAAGCCTTGCAGTGATATAACACAGGGCTCTAGTTTCAGTCCTTTGGGATAGTCTATCCTCATTCGTCACCATCACAAGGCATTTTGATATAAATGTGTTGGCTTAGAGAAGGAAGAGTCTCCTCAGAGATTGGTATATTATTATTCTTTTTTGTTGTTGTTTCACAAGATTCAAAATATGAGAGACTTATTTGAGAAACTGAATACACTCCATATAGGTGCTACTTTTACTTCAAATGATCAGAGAATATTTGCGGGGTACCAGACATGAGGAAATAAAGGACGGGGGACCATGTCCTGCCAGAACTCAGGGAGATTGGATGGGCAGACACCTGAGACTGTTGTGAGACACCCACAGAACCACCGCAGGGTGAGTGTCAGGCTGTGTTAGGCTCCTGGACCGCACTCAGTGGGGTTGGGGAAGGCTCAGTCTTGGCTCCACTCTTGGGCACCACAGACCACTGGATACCAGAGTCTGGCCAGGGCTGTATGGTTTAGGAGAGCTGAGAAGGAAATGGGGCCCCCCAGGGGGCAGCTTGGTAAGCCCCCCCCCCCAGCCGAAAGGAGAAGGGGTAGGGGGGAGGTACTGGGTGGTTTCTGGGTGGGCAAGAGTCTGGCTAGCTCAGGCTGCTAGCATGGTGGGTAGCTTGGGTTGGCTATAGCACAGGAAGGCCTCCCAGTGAAAGGTTAGAGGTGTAGCTTCTCCGAGGGAATTCTGCTCCATTGCTCCAGCCCAGCAGATCCTGATGAGAAGAGACACTCCATGGCTTTAGAGCTTTATGGTAGAAAAGCGGGGATAGAAAAGTAAAGAGTCGGAGGGCGGCCGTAGCCACATGGAGAAAGAGGAGAAGGGAGGAGGCGAGAGGGAGTCAGAGGGCATGCTTGTTTGGTGTCACTATATATTTTAAACTGAGACATTGTTATATATTTGCCAGCTACAGTAAGGACTACTATTAATCATTAATTATTCAGATATTAATAATGTTATTATGTAGATATTATCCCTCTTAACCTTACCCTACCCCTGTTCAAAAATAGGAAGTTAGCGATATTATAATTTCAATGTTACATATCAGGAATATGAAGCTCAGAAAGGATCCAGACCTCCAAACCTAGAGTCAAGCCCCAGTGTTTAATTAGTATTCATTATCATTCCAAAACGGAGGGTAAGGTTAACTTCCTCCTTAAAATTATTCTTCATTTGCGTGTTAGTTGGTAGCCCTTTTGAACAAAAAAAAAATTGATTATGTTATTTTTTTTCTTAAAATATTGGATGTTCATACCTACAAAGCAAAACTCAGCTTTCCTGATTGGTTTGAAACAGCCTCATGAGCTAAATCCCAGACACTTTTCTTAGCTCTTTTCTCAAATTTATTTCATTGATTCATCCCTCCATGTAGCAAAGGTAGAAAAACTTTCAGATTTCATCCTTGTTTAGAGAAGGATATAGAAAGTACGCAGGGTATCTTTGTCCTCATATCATTGACATTTCCTCATATATCAAGTAAATCGAGAAAGAAAGAGAGAAAGGAAGAGAGAGGGGAGAGGAGGAGGGAGGGAGGGAGGAATGGAGGAAGGAAGGAAGGGAGGAAGGAAGGAAGGAAGGAAGGAAGGAAGGAAGGAAGGAAGGAAGGAAGGAAGGAAGGAAGGATAGGAGTAAACCTTCACTTTGTTAGGTCTAAAGCTCTACCCCAATAACAAAGCTAGAATCATAAACATGGAATGTCCTCATTGGTATCTGTTGAATGAACAGCTGGATATAGGTAGACACTGTGCTGCACTGGAACTAGAGAAGTTGACATAGAAATCAACACATGAACCGGGCGTGGTGGTGCACGCCTTTAATCCCAGCACTTGGGAGGCAGAGGCAGGTGGATTTCTGAGTTCGAGGCCAGCCTGGTCTACAGAGTGAGTT
>NC_034604.1:36137568-36143342 GCF_900095145.1 Mus pahari
GGCCAGCCTGGTCTACAGAGTGAGTTCCAGGACAACCAGGGCTACACAGAAAAACCCTGTCTCGAAAAACCAAAAAAAAAAAAAAAAAAAAAAAAGAAAGAAATCAACACCTGACTAGGAGAAGCCTCCTTGGATAAGGTAACATTAGGAATGTTCTACATCCCTTTTTAAATTTCAGCCAATTTCAGTTTATCAAAGATAAAACATCTATTTGAATCCAGGGTTATTAAATATACTATTCATTTAACTAATGAATTGTTTTTATTACTAGTAGAATCTGTGATTTTGACTGAAATCATTAGATTTTAAACCTATATTTCAATTTGAAAATCTTATGACTGTATCTACCCTCTAAATGAGACTATGCATGCTGAACTTTGTATATTTAGCTTTGTAATATTTTTATATTAAAATATTTTTCATTGTATCTCAAACCTAATGCAGAAAGCTTTGCTGTACACAGCTATGACAAGTCTTTGTAAAGAGTGTGTTCCATGGCCTCTGTGTCAGCTCAAAATAAAGCTACAGCTGGTCTCTTTGGAGAAGCTCTATTCCTTTTATAATATGTTATTGTTATTAATTAGTGGGATCTTTCAACCCAATTACCTCTCTCAGACAAGTAACACCTTTTTATTCTTTGATTTTTCTGCTTATTCATCTACTTTTAATGTTATTACTAATTGTTAAAGAATCTTGTATATTGTATTCTGATCATATTCAACCTTTCAATACCACCCGGACCTATTATTCTTATTTTCATTCATACACAACCAACAAATAAATAAAATAAAATAAAATAAAATAAAATAAAATAAAATAAAATAAAATAAAATAAAAACATCTTCATTGTTTTTATCTGTTTTGGTTTTGTTCAAAACAGTATGCTACCTTTATATCCTTGGGAATGTGGTCACCAGCTGAATCATAGATGACATACCAGAAGCTACATCCTTAAAGAAATCTAACTATCCTTCTCCCTGCACCTGTCCATTACCAATAGCTCTTCATCTGGGGTTGAGAACTGATGCCTATCTTCCTTCTCCCTGCTGGCCCTTTGTCTGTCTTAAGCTTGTTTGAGCCTTGTGCATGCTATTTCTTTAGCAGTATATTTATTTATATCTAGCCTTGCTCTAAGCTCTTTCTGACTTTGGTCAAGTAAATGTCAGTTTTCATCACTGCCTAACAAAGAAAACTGCCACATCAATGGATTTAGAATTGATATTTCAGCTTTGAGATGAAGAGACTTCATCAATCTTCCCACATGCATTTAGACCAGTTCATTCATGGAGAAATTTTTTCCTTTGTGAGTTTGGGATTCTTCTATTTAAAAAAAAAAAAAAGCACATTTCCTTTCATAAAGACATAAAAATTTACAGGCAATTTCTAGGGACTGACACACCTCTAGAGCTGTTTAATGGATGGGTCTCGACCTTTCTACATAAAAGGCAAAAGGAACTTGTTTTTGAAAATCAGAGTCTTTAAAGAAGGAAGAGACTTTTAGAATGTGAAGGACATGCTGTCTTTCTGTTTTCAAAAAAGAGATGGATAGTAAAACTTTCATGAGCAGAAGAACAGGTGAAGGGCACATATACATTCAGCCTATCCTCATATCTCCAAGTGATGGGGGGAAGTAAAATAATATAGCTTTGTAAGATGAGAAGAGATTCTCCTGATTCAGTTAGAGGGCTGGGTAAAGCAGTGCAGATTGAAGCTGAGAGTGCATCCTATAGGACCTGCTCAGAGTTGGGCCAATGAGGATGAGCTGCATTGACTGCTGACCCAGTTGTCACATCACACTACATCTATTCATCCAGGCATAATGTAAAACAACAGTGTGAGTTTAAAACGGTCTGAAGTACACGGGAGCCTGACACTACATTGACTAATGGTGATGATTTACAGGGTCACATCTAGCTGTGTTTTAGTCCCCGTAGCACCATTTATATTCACCTTCTTAGCATAAGAAGATCAGAGAAGAGGTTTGTAACTAGAACTTCAAGTAATTTTTGCATTTGTCTTTGGTTGGAATTTTTAAAGTGGCTTTTCTCTGAGGAACATGAGGAGAAGAAATGTGCTTTTTTATTAAGATTTTTTGGGAAATAATTGCATTATTGGAACACAATCTTTTAAGGTCAGCACTTTGGATCCAATTACCAGTGAATGTAATGGATGGTTCCTCTGGCTCATCATTTCTGCTCTGTAGGCACTTAAAATAATCCTCTGTAACTTTTCTGGTTAAAGGGGATTTTATTGCTGGCAAACATATTTTTGGAATTGGATGTTTCATCCAAACAAAGAGCACAGTTATCATGCCCACTGGAAAATTAGACTTTTTAAAAATCAAAATCAAACAAAACCAAACAAAACAAATTTCTAGCAACTACACACCCAGGGAGTTGTGAAAAGCTATATGGAAACCTATTATCATAAAATATTCCTAAAACATTAACATATATAAAAATAATTTAAATGGTGTCACTATATAGTAGGGGATACCGTGCCCCAGGTAGACATCTTATGCCACCAAGTAAAACCTCCAGTGCCAAGAGGGGGCTACATCTTGTTGAATCATTGGCCATAGAGGTTCCATTGATCAACTATCCTCAAAATACCATATTGTCAAACATGGAAAAATTATGCTGGCTCCCAACTAGAAGCTTTGCCCTTGTTGACTAGCATTCATGATATTGGGAGGTACTTTTTGAATTACTGGAGGAGAAAAACATGTAACCTACAACAGTTCCAATAGAGCACAAATTTTGGGGAGTAACCACTTCTTAAATTGGAGTTTTCATCTAGTCTATGAGATAGAACCCATATCTGACACTGCTAAAGTGACCAAGAACCTGAGAGTAGATAGTTCATGATCCCAAGGGGAAAGCCTACTACTATTATCATACTATGAACATAGCAGTAAATGACTCCTAGTGAAATATTTATATATCCAGAGATCAGTGCATCATTCCATTCTCAAAAGATGAGCTTTTCTTATAGTATATGATAATTAGCATAAACCCACGGGTAGATGATATGTAGAACTTGAGAGACTTTGGACCATTCAACTCTAAATGGGGTGTCTTTATCACATGTCCCTGAAGTCACTAGTATCCATGTGGAAGAAGAGGCAGAGAGATTTTAAGAGCCAGAGATGTTCATCTAGACACAACAAGGTTGATGGCCATATGAACTCACAGCGACTGTGACAAAATGCACAAGACCTATGCAGGTTCAAATCACACAAATTCCAACACAGAGAAGAGGAAGTGGACACAAAATCCTACCCTAAACAAGAAGCTATGTACAATTGCTATGTTCTAGAAAAGAATAAAAAGGTTTTCTCCAATGGACTGTCACTGTTTATATCAACCACACTCCAGGGCAGGACCCATGCTAAGGAGTAGTTGATCAACACAAAACAGATGCCATGTTTTTAGGCACACATAGTAAGTTTTGTTTATTTTTGTATTGCTACTTTATTTTTATAGTTAGATTGATTGGTATTCAGGAGTCTCAATTTTTTCTCTTTTCTTTCTTTTTTCTTTCTTCCTTTCTCCTTTTATTTTTTTCTTTCTTATTAATGGAGAGAAAGAACATGAAGTTACATGATCTGTGAGGTGGAGGATCTGGTAGATTTGGTGGAGGTAAAGGAACATGATCTAATTTTATTTTTTGAAAAATTAAGTTATTAATAAACAAAATAACAAAGTTAGCTGCAATCTTTAGTTTTATTTTGTTTTCTGTGCCCTCCTCTGTGGCCCTTCATTCTTTTTACTATTATTTTTGTGGATTCTGATTTGTGGATGTTGGTTTCTCTCCGTAGGATTGTTCATTTCTGTTCTACACTGTATTTGACTAGGGCAAGTAAGTCACCCTAACTCACAGGAATGTATGAGCTTAAGTGAATCTCATACACTACTACCTGAATGTGATAAAAAGCAGACACTTAACTAATTATCACAGTGTAATTTTTAGCAAAAAGAGAGAAAGAAACAAAGAGATATATGAAAAGGTAGATAAATCTATTATAGAAAAAATGTTGTCATATTACTCAGTTGTCTTTATAGATAACCTAAAATGTTGGCTATGGAATAAAATTTATGTTGAGACTGTTGTGGGAAATATCTAGAGCTCGCCCCTGTGCCAGGTGATCTCACTTTCTTGGTCTCTTGGCCAGCCCTGCCAGGCTACATGGCTCCCACCAGGTCATCTCTCAGACCGGGTACCCGTGAGTTCCACTAGCTTTCATACAACATCCCACGCACCCCTGGTTAGCCATCTCTACACTTAATTATCTGGTAGAATCAAGACTCTTAATGCTTAATTAACCAATCAGATTTATGTATCAAAAATAATACAATTTACAAGATGCTAATACAATAATTTCAGAGCCAAATGAAAATGATAAAACTTTAACAAAATTATTCTACCCTTTTGATAGCACCATGTCAGCTTCTATTCTGTTTCTCCCTCTCCTTCTCAGACCTCTCTCTCTGTCTCCTCAACTCCTCACTCTGCCTCCCTTCTCCTGTCCAATCATAAGCCTCCCACTACCTTAATGTGATTGGACTTGGAAAATCCTGCAACATGAGACAATACTTTTTCTCTTGAATCTGATCTTTTCAATAAAGGACCTTCCCAAAGAGAAATCTCTTTGTTTTAAGTTTCAATATTTTATTTACTAAAAATTATTTTACTTTAAATGGTTTATTCTTTTATATATAAAGTTGGATATTTGTCAATTTAAGTAACATTGAAGGTTAAGTACTAAGGAAAACTTAACATTTCAGGAAAGCTCTGACTAATGTGATATACAGAATAACGTCTCTTTCTTCTTACATACCTAATAACTGAAAGCAATTATTATGTTCAGTTCTAGGTCAAATGGAGTTGAAGGCGAAAGTGAAATTATTTGTTTACCAGGTGGATGATTTTAACAATGTGAAAGAAAGCTCTCAGTAATCACAGGTGAGCTCTAAGTAATCACAAATGTCTTTAAGACTGGAAAAAGAAAGAGAAAAAAGAAAAATTCCAAATAATGTTCAATGAGAAAAACTAGATTCACTATCACTAAACTATAATAGCGAGAAGGAGAGTCATAGACAAAGAAACACAAATTTCCACTAAAGTCTTGAAATGTCAGAGAAATAAATTCTTCCCGGGAGGTTCCATAAAGAATGAAAGGTCAGGGAACCCCTTGATTTTAGTCCAGTGAGATATGTATTTGGAGCAGGAAAAGAAATCAGAGTGTGATTCTGGAAGTTAAAGTCTCAAGCAAGAATAAGGGAAGAGGTAGAAGAAAGAAGTGGGTGGGGAGTGGGTTATCCAAATCTAGGAGAAAGGAGGAAACCTTTTAGAAATGTTCTATAGTTCTGTAATTATATTGTAAGCTAATTTAAAGAGGCATGTTTTATTTTTCCCGTGAAAAGCAAGTGATTTTTTTATCTTATATTTTTTAATGTTCTCTGAACAACTTAACATATGCTTACAATGAGTCCTGCTTCCTCTAATCAATGCCTTACGTTTCCAATATCTTTCTGACTTTGTCAACCCTATTCATATCTACAATATTCTTCTAACATTCAGGCATATTCATTTTACCTTATGACCCACTGAACTTAACAAGGGCTGAGGCATATTTTTCTTCTTCTCCTTCTTCTTCTCCTTCTTCTTCTCCTTCTCCTTCTCCTCCTTCTCCTTCTCCCCCTCCTCCTCCTTCTTTCTCCTTCTCCTTCCTCCTCCTCTTCCTCCTCCTCCTCCTCCTCCTCCTCCTCCTC
>NC_034604.1:36143388-36167585 GCF_900095145.1 Mus pahari
CTCCTCCTCCTCCTTCTTCTTCTTCTTCTTCTTCTTCTTCTTCTTCTTCTTCTTCTTCTTCTTCTTCTTCTTCTTCTTCTTCTTCTTGGATATTTTCTTTATTTACATTTCAAATGTTTCCCCTTTCCATGTCTCTCCTTCAGAAACCCCTATCTCATCCCCCATCCCCCTGCCTCTACGAAGGTGCTCCACACCCACACACCTACCTACCTCCATCTTCCTGCTATTTAAAACAAGAGTTTGAGCCAAACTGTGTTAAATGGACTATGCTGCTCCTTCAAGAAAAGTGTTATTAAATCTAAATGCTAGGGGCAAGATAACTCCATACTAAATGGTTATTTAAAAATTCTCCAAAGACTTCCAATCAACATAAGCTGCTAACATTGCTCATAGTTGTCCCTTCATAACTAGATGGCAAGCAATTATTATCAGGAGATATCACATGCTTTGGTTACTGGACAGAGAATCAGTCTTGAACTTGCTAGGAAAGTTCCTCTCCATTGACATTCTTTCATAGCACTGCAGGCTGCTATTCAGGCTGCTAGGGGGGGTGGTGCTCAGATGGAGAGGTTAACTACCTATATCTACCTCCCCCACCTAAACCTTAAGGAACACCAGTGGAGAGGGAGCAGAAAAATATCTAACAGGCAGAGCTTTAGAGAACATCTGTGAAATGCCGGCATGTGGACACAACATAGCTGTTGCACATCTGAACCAGAAGTAGCTGTGGTTCCCTGTACGAGATCATGCCACTCAAACTTTCAGTATAGATGTGTGTGCCATGTATTTTTATGTCAAACTCACACAGGCTGGAATTACTTGAGAAAAAGGAGCCACAGTTGAAAAAATATCCAATGCCACCATAAGGTCAGGCTCAGGGACCTAAGGTAGAACCAAAGAGAACTGGCAAAATACAAGTGAGAGAGAGAGAGAGGGGGGGGGAGCTGGGAAATGATTCCTAATGATATTCTGCTTCACTCATAGATTGGTGGTTTTTCTAGTAATTATCAGAGAGGCTTCATTCAGTTACAGGGACCTACAACCAGTCATTTTTCAGAGTTAAAATTGGAGGTCTGTGTCAGGTCCCTCTCTTGGAGCTCCATAAATCCCATGGAAAATGGGAGAAAAGACCAAAAGAGGCTGAGGAGATGGAGGACAGCAGGAGAATATGGTCCACTGGATCAACTAAGCAGGTCTCATAGGGGTTCACGGAGAACGAAGTGGCAAGCACAGGGCCTGTGCAGGTCTTCTCCAGGTCCTCGGTGTATATGTTATGGCTGTTAGTGTGGTGTCTTCATGGGAATCCTAACAGAGGGCGTGGACATGTCTCTGACACCTTTTTCTGCTCTTTGGACTCATTTTCTCTGGCTGTGTTGCTTTGTTCAGTTTCCATATGAGGGTGTTTGCCTTTTTTTAATTCTCTCTTTTTTTGTTGTTGGTTCTGCTAGTGTTCTCTTGGAGGACTGATATTTTCTCAAGGAAACTTCAGAGGGAATGGATCTTGGGGAAGGGACAAGTTGGAGGAGCTGGAAGGAATGGAGGGAGAAGAAATTGTGGTCAGAATATTTTGTATAAGAGAAGAATCCATTTTCAATAAAAAAATATGAAGAATAAAAAGTCAGGCTCTAGGCAAGCCTGTAGGGCATTTTCTTAATTATGTACTGATGATTAAAGACCCAGCCCCTGTGGATTTCTGTCATCCATGGACTGGTGGTCCTCTGTTTTATCAAAAGGCAGGTGATCAAGCCATGTTGAATAAGCCTGTAAGCAGCACTGTACATGGCCTCCACATTAGCTCCTATCTACAGGTTTCTACCCTGTTGGAGTTCCTGTTCTGACTTCTTTCAATGATGGCCTATGATATGGAAATGTATGGCAAATAAAACCTTCCCTTCCCAAGTTGCTTTTGGTTATGGGGTTTTAACCCTAAGACAACTGGAGAGAGATGTATGAGTTCAGGACTATTGGCAGTTGATGGATGGTGATGAAGAGAGAATCATTTTATTTGGGAATGTAGACACAGGTAGTTTGCCTACACCTCAGTAACACCACACTAACATACACACGTGCACACACACACACACACACACACACACACACACACAGGCAACTCTAAATGGTCTCCATGGATTATTTTTTTGGTGTCAAGAGGTAAACATTCTGGGATTCTGAAGTTTCTATGGAGAAGTATTGTGTTTTGAATACTGTAAAAATAAATTGTATACATGTATGATTTTCTCAAAGAATAAAAAATATTATATAATAAACAACTAAATAATTTGGATTTCTTCAGCCATTATGTGGCAAGCCAAAAGAGCAGTAATAAGAAACCATTACAATAAGAAATAATTATATCCTATTTGTGTAAAGCTAGTTTATAGATGACTAATTCATATGCACCAATAGATATACTTGCACACCTTGTTAGATACTGGGAGATACTCAGTATTCTCTACTTTAGTGGATGAAGTAATGATACGGAGAGTAGTACTACAGACACAATGTAAAAGTAGTTTGAACCCAGAAAAATGGAAATAGTAGCAAAGGACAATATGATAGACACATGTCAAGTTAGAGCCATCATAATTTGCTTGCAGAAAAAATGAGGCACAGGGAATAGACAGATTGAACATGAATACAACTTTAATGTTTTATTTTCATTTGACAAATATGACTGTTTTGTGAGCATATATGTAATACCCACAGAAGCCAGTAAATGGTGATGATTCCCTAGGAATGAGAGGTACAAACTGGGCTGGGCCATTCCCCATCAATTACTAATTAGAAAAATGCCTTATAGCTGGACATTATGGAAACATTTTCTAAATTGAGGTGCTCTCCTTTCACATAACTCTAGTTGGTGTGCCAAGTTGACCTAAGACTATCCAGAACTCACCTTCAGGGATCACATATGCATGAACATGTGCACATAGACAGATATTTATAGAAAACACAAGATTGGCATATTTATACAGAAATATAAATGGTATATCATAATAGATGCAAATAAGCAATGTTATTCACAAAAAATAAAGGAGTAAAATGCATATAGTTAACATATATGTTCAGAGATTTAATGAAGAGGCTACATATATTCAAATAGATAGTGTGTGTGTGTGTGTGTGTGTGTGTGTGTGTGTGTGTGTGTGTGTGTGTGTGTGTGTGTATGAATGCCTCTAGTTGTAGCAATGAATAATGCAAAGTATCTCTGGACTTTGAAAGTTTCTTTTGGAGACCACTGAAAACCGCTGCTACACATACACATAGCTTCTATTTTCATTTCTTTAGCCCATGCCACATTGAAAGTTTAGATTGATGGCAGGTGAAAATTCTTTGGTGTTCACAGTGATAGTTTGCTACCAGGAAATGTGAGAGTCATCAGTAAGAAGTCAGTAGCCTTTGCTCCTGGCAGATGGGAGGACCATTCTTTTTGTAGTGGAAGTGCCTTCAATGATAGCTTGATTGGCACCATTTTCTATCAGGGTATCTCTGCAGCACTTCTCCCAGAAACTAGCTCTACCATCCCTGAGGGTAGAATACAAATCCACTGGTTTGAAGTTTTTAGGCAAATGTCTAGACTCAGAAGTGCCTAATTAACTTTGTTTTCTTGGTATCTCTGTGCCTGGAGGACCAGAAACAGAAGCAATTCTGCAGACCAAAAAACTAATTTCCTAGCTAAGTAATTAGAGCTACCGCAGTGGTACTCCACCCCATCAGCCACTGGGGTGGAACAAACTGACGACACACAGCAGTCTTAAGAATCCTTGTCCATTGGCTTCTGCAAAGGATACAATGTAAAATGAAAATTAGAAGCAGATGCATCAGTAAGGATTTAGGCTCTGCCTAGCTAGAAATCAAAGAAATCTGCTTATAAGCATAGACTATTGAATATAATGATGATAGTAAATTATGATAGATGTTAATGACAGTTATTCAGCTTACTTTGAAACTACCCATTGAGTCCCTCCTACGTTGTTCTGTTCTGAGTTCTTGAGGATATTGCATTGTAATAAAGGAGCAAAGCAGCCAACAGATACCTCATGGAAAGATAAATGCTAACATGAAAATCCAAGCAGGGAAGACGACATAAAATGTTGAAGGCCTTGATGTTTTAATCAGGACTAGCAAAATAGAAGCTACAAAATAGCATCCTAGACATAAGGGGGAAAAAAATCCCACACAATCATGAATTTATCAGAAGCAGATGAAGCAGCATGGTTGCAGGAGTGGGGTTGGAGGGATGGCGGATGGGCAAGAAGCATGAGAAGAAGCTAAAAGGATAGCAAGGCAATGGTAGGTCAGACAAATAAGTAAGGCTCGAATCTCCTGTCACTCCACAGTAGGAACTTTGGCTTTTATATTGAGAAACATATAAAGCAATACAGAATGAGGACTACTACAGGATATGATTTAGAGAAATGATAAAGCAAGCTTTGTTTTGAATATTTAAAGAAAAACAAAATGCCAAGTAGGAAGTAATATAAGTAATGCACAGTTCAATGGAGAAGGCCAAGCTGGAGAAAGATTTGTGAATCATAACCATAGAGTTCATGATGACAAATAACTAGGTTCTATGTACAGTCTGCTTAAGTTATACTTAAACTACGGATGTCAGGCTATTGCCACAGTATATAAGTTCTGAACAAATTAAGAACCTGAAACATAATACAAAAAGTCAGTTCTTCCAATAAATTAATGACATTACAAAAGAGAAATGTGGTAATTACACATTCAAAACAGTTAAGAGTTAAATATATAAATGGTTTTTAGAACCTGAATACAGTAAAAGCATTTTTAGGAACAATATGGATTTTTTAAATGTATTGACTATTTAGGAATCTATGCAAATATTACAGATTTTTTTTTAGATAAAATATATGTGTGTATGTGCATTTATGTACACATATAAATGCAAATACATAGAAATTATAAAATATCAATGCAAATACGGTGATAATATGACTTAAATTCTATTTTAAAATATTTCCAAACATTTGAGTGAGAAACTCAGAGACAGATAGATCCCTGGTAGGCAGACAGGCAGGGAAACAAACAAGGTAGATTACTATTACTATCCTTTCTCTAAGACAAAGTCTTTGTGGGTGACTTTTCCTAAGGTAGGGAACTCTTCATCAGGTCTTTTAAATTTCCCAAGGAAAGTCTCCTGTGGTAGGAACTAAACAGCCTATCATTGCCCATATTATCCAGTCCTGTGTGGTAGGCCAAGTGAACCCTAATTCCAAGGGAGATAAAATACATAAGAACATAGGAAAGCCTCAACATTCAGGACAGACTCAGATTATCATACTTTCCTTTTTAGGAAGTCTGTTTCTTCATGATTATCTCTCCCTCATTCCCCCCTTCCTCCCTTCCCTCCCTCCTTCTCTCCCTCCCTCTTTCTCTCCCTCTTTCCCTCCCTCCTTCTTTCTTCTTCCTGCCCCCTCCACACACTCTCTGGATATATGTGTGTGAACTTTCACTTCAATAAAAATTGGTGTGGCCAAGTGCTGAGACTTCGCTTTTCCTGCCTGTTAAATGAATTAGGAATGAAAACAAATGCATTGTGCAACCCTGGGTAGCTTCATCCTCGTGACGAAAGCTGAAACTGTAACGGATGAGTTACCAGGATATAGGAGCCTTCTAACCCATTTCATTTACTTCATTGTATGTTTGTAGATTTAAACAACAGTAAAGGTCGTGCTAAACTGTAATCTACTTTTAAACAGGTATTTTAACTTGTTTGTTTATTCATGCCTACCATGCCTACCAGGTATGGCTACCTTATTTCAGTTGCTTAATAAATATTTAAAATTGTCAAAAGAAATAAAAAACACTATTCAAGAGAATTAAAAAGGTTGTAGGCACTTTGCATACCACCTTACTGATTTGCAATATGTCCAGGTGTAGTATTGGATAGAATGCAGACCACTGTGGCATATTGTATATCATTCACTTGTACCATCCACATAGAACATTTCCAATGCTATAAAATAGTTTCTACTAGTCAAGTGATTTAAGTAAGTGATTAACCAAATTCACATAGCTAGAGATAGGTGAGAGAAGCTCAATCGTGTCTTGATGCCCTGTTTTTTTCCACTTTTACATCTTAAATAAATCTGATCATATACTGTCCTTTTGCCAATTCAATACAGAAAATGACTCTTTAGAACAAGTGCTTAGATATGTGAGTCATTCTAAAGAAATCCTTTAATGCTACATTACATTACTCCTATATTACACATTGATTCATTCTGGCTATGAAGCCTCTGCTGCAGGTTATGCTATATGTCGGAGTTCAAGAAGCACCGCATAGTCCATATGAACACCAATCATATGTTGCCTGTCTCTTCTTAGGACAGGCTTTTTATAGGAACAACCATGTTCAGGAGTTCAGAAGATAAGGATGGAGGCAATATTACATTTGGTTAACTAGACAAAGTATTATCTGCTGACTTTTAACCATACTGGTCCTAAATTAGAAAAAAAAGGACATGAGCTATGGTTAATTACTTCTGGGAAGTGGACTCTGAGAATGTGAACTTAGTTTCACCTTATGAACAAAATGGAGACTAAATACAAAATGGCTACAGTTGGGTTCAAAAGAGCAGGCCTCAACCCTATTCATGGATAGTGCAAGCAAATGATATGCAATATGCCACAGTGGTCTGCAGTCTATTCAATAATGTTGGAGGATCAGAAACAGCAAAATGATCTGACCACCGTCATCAGTCTAGCTGTGATACTCTAGCATCTGTTCTAGTTTTAAAATGGTTATTTTCATGACATAAGCATTAAATTACCAACTGGTCTGTGGAGGGCAGAAAAGAGAGGTCAGTTGCTTCTTAAAAGGTTGATTCTGCAGAATAGAAATGCTATCACAATCAGGGATACAGAATCTTTTGGGCAGGATTTGGTATAATATTTTCAGAACACAGTGCCAAATATGAGTCTTTGTCCAAAATGTAGAAAAATGGTGCCATTTAAAGTGTTACAATGTAGACACTTTGTATTATGCAATTTCTCTCTCATATTCTCTAAGTGTTTTCCCTATTGTTTAAGGTCATTATAAGGAAAATGATTAAAAACTATCAGTATGAAATGTTCTATTTAATTTCAAAAGTGATAGTTTAAATGCAAATATCAGAACACTTATTTCATTTCCAGATTCATAAAGTTATATAATTTGCTTTCTTGAATGCTCCGTTCATGTAGATGTGCATAGGCAAACATAGGGAAGATTGAAGAATGCTAAAAGTAGTCAGATCTTATCACAGATGTGAGGTCTCACAATTCAGGATGCAGGTCAGTCATGAGTTCATGACCATATGGCAGTATGTAGGGAGACAGTACTTCAAAACAAAAGAAAACAGAATTCTGGAAACTGAAATATTATTCCTTGCAACGCACAGATGAAGTGGTCCTAAAGAAATTTTCCCTACGGTACAAAAACACTCATTATTTGAGACACAAGAACAATTACTTATACATATTCCAAAATTCCCTGCCAGTGTCCGGGGTCTGGCTCCCACAGGTGAGGCATTATTGTGTTCTTTAGGTTCACAAAGTATTGATTTTCTACTCTCCTTCAGTCAGCTATGAGACTGACTTGTGGTTTTTCCACTGGAGGCCGAATTTGAAGGAAGTTGAATCAAGCACATCTCCTTTCCATAGATCTTCTGCTGCAAACTATGGTTAAAGCAGCAAATCCTAAGGCTGTTGTCACCATCAGTCTAGGTCTTATCACCTAGATTATGCACAAGGTGGATATTCAAGATAAGTAACCACTGGATCACCCATTAACCATTTCTGTCAGTCCAGGGTTGTAGCAGATACCATCTGCCATATTCTGTAACAATATCCTGATATTCTAGTCACCCAGTAGGATATTACATGCCAGCACTCAGACCCTTGCCAGGAGGAGTTGATAGAACACCTGAGGTTAAAGAGCAGACCTCTAAATTCCATTTTGGGGGGGAATCTGTAAAAGGGGAGTTTGCAGAGTCAGCTGCAGAGTCAGCTTCAGTCCCTCCAGGGTCTGTTGTCTCACCAACTTCATTTAGAAAACACTAACTCAAAGGTGAATGTGTTGTAAATTTATCATATCTATTAATATACTACAGAGACATTCATGACAGAGCCATTTTTTTTTAAAATCTCACTGGAAGATGATGCTTACAATAGACCCATATTCCTAGTTCAACAATGTCCAAATAAATTGAATAATACATTGTCTCTGTTTAAATAAATTCATAGGTTATTGTGGCAGCTTGGAGAGCAGAAGCTGTTGTTTACCTAATTGCAAACTTCTACTCACCACTGGATCATGCAATGCCCAGGTATATGTAAGTTAATATGGAAAGCAAAATCCTGTAATTGCAGATATCACCTCAAAAATTTCTTGGGCCAAACAGTCACTCTGACTGATAAAAAATATTTGAAATATGAGGGGTGTATTTTGTGTTGAGGCTTTCTGAAGAATTTTCCCTAAAAGAATGGAAAATCAGAATTCCCGCCTTCCCCACTCAGATAGGGTACCTGGTTCTGTGATACAGCGTTATTATCAATAGCAAGTTGAGGAGAAAAGGTTTTATTTAGCTTATACTTCCACTTCATAGTCCATCTTTGAAAAACATTAGAACAGAAATCCAAACAGAGAAGGAAGCTAGAAGCAGGAGCTACATAGGAGTGTTGCTTTTTGGCTTGCTCACCATGGCTTGCTCTCTTTTTCTTCTAAAATCCAGAAAATCAGCCCATGGATGGCACCCNCCCCCCCCCCATTGCTCACTAATTAAAAAAATATGCCTTATAGCTGGATCTTATGGAGACATTTTTTTAAAAAAATTAGTGTTCCCGCCTTTCAGATCACCTCAGCTTATGTGTATCTGACAAAGTAGCCAAGGCACCTACTTGCCAGGGAGTACATTGGAAGGTGGAATTTACTAGCCACCTCTCTGTCATCGTCACTGTTCTATGAGGATGAGTAGCATCACAGCATGAAGGCAGACATGGTTTTGGAGAAGTAGGTTAGAATTCTACATCTGGCTCTGCAGGCAACAGAAACAGAGACAATGGGCTTGATTGAGCCACCCCTGGTGATGATGACTTCTTTTCCCCAACAAGGCCATACCTCATAGCACTTTAGAATGAACAGCACTCTGATCTCCGAGCCTGTGGGGACTACTCTGCAAACCAGCACATTCTCCTACAGGAGGACACCCGTCTTATCTTGGTCATCTCTAATGCTCACATGACTCTTTTATGTATTGTCATTCTGTTCTTCATCTGTAAGGTAACTGTAGTATTCAACAGGGTATGTCCACATGTAATGTGTACCACATATTTGTGTTAGAATGGTTCGCTGTTCATTGGGTATTCCACTTTTAGATAAACAGTAATTTGTGTTTTATCCTGTGGGAACTCTGTATCGTGTCCAGCTTCCAAGCAGTGTATATATTATGCATCTTGGATAAAACTGAACAACTTCTTGTTCTCAGTAACTCATACTTTCTTTAAATGTTACTGCCCATTGGCATTTATATAAAGATGTGTATATGTATGTAAGGAGAATAAAACATAACACCTAACAGCCAAGCTGTGTAAGATTATCAGATCATTTCTCATTTTATTGAAATGGCCTCATGATTTTTTCTAAATATCTGCATAGTTGCTGCTTTTAGCATCAATAGTATATCAAGGGTACTACCAAACTGTTAGAAAGAAAAGTAATTTCTCTGCTTATATTACTATGAAGTAAGGCAGTGAAATCCATGGAGCTTTCCAGAAAACTTTGTGATAATTCACTCAGTCATTTGTTCCTGAAAACTCCATGGAGAAATGAGTCTGTTAGTTGCAACAGGATGCAAGCAAATGTCAGACATGGACTTGTGCTTGAACTCTTTGAACAGGATTAGAATGTCATCATCTCAATGATGGAGAAAGGCCAACTTCATACTACTTGCTAAGTTATTTTTCATGTTAAAAACAAAAAATTGAAGAACAGAATTTAGAGAACTAAAAGAAATTTAAAGTTTTACACTTAATAATTTAACCATGAAAATTTCAACTTAGTATAAATGTGCTTTTCTCTGTTAAACACTGAATTTTTAAAATATTAAATCATAATATCTCATCACTTCTGGGACATTATAAAGTAGTCAACACACATATGAACATGTCACAATACATATGAAAAACAGATTATCACATTATGTGGAAGGATTGCAGAGCATGATCTGTATTATTATGAAACAACCCAAATTTATCTGAAAGTTCAGACAGATATGAAGCCATCTCCAAGAAAGCCTTTTCACCCAGCACCCTGCTGGCTTATCATCATGACTTCTGATTTGGTTCTCTTCTGCTGACACCCTGAAGCAGCAGTCCACCAAATCCCTGAAATTATCATTACAAGGATACAAATAGGAGTCATTTATTTTTCCAAACTTCACTTGTCTGGTTAGCTTGATAAGTGGCATGAAGAAAATAAGACAAATCGTTATTAATGCATCACTATGTTCCAAGACACAGCTTTCGGTCAGTATAGCTTTGTATCTAATCTCCACAAGGTTGGTGATGAAAAAAATCTTAAGCTTCTAAGAGTTATAGATTGGCTTCCATGAAAGTTGATCTTTTTTTGTTTTGTTTTATTAAACACAGTGAGGCAAGAGAGAGAAATGCTTTGGTTCAATCATTGAGAACTTCATTACACTAAGCTACTAAAAACAGCTGAAGAGTAGGGTGAAGTACTCCATCAGTATTCATGAGATGCCACAATCACAGGAATGAGATTGATTTTGTGTTGCTGCAGCTGCTGGGTTGATGGTCTTTCTGATGATAGAAAGGTTACAAGAGTCAACTAATTCTATGCCCTCTAAGCCAGTTTGCCATCCATGTTGTTAACCCAAAAATCAGGGACCTCCAAACAGCTGGTAGCAAGCACAGTGCTTACATAACCTCCTTAGGCATCTGCTATGCTTTGTAAAATAGAAAGTGCACAGACTTTTATTGTAGGTTGAGGATCCCAACATGGAAGGGGTCCCGCAATGCCATCTCTCCTGGGGAAACCTAAAAGTCAATAACTAATTATTTGAGGCAGATTGACTGTTACCACTCCTGAGTTCTTCCTATGTCATAATTCTCATATTTCCTTTATAAGTCTTACAATGTTCCTGAAAAGAACTAGAAAAACTTTTATTAGATGTTAAGACATATTCAATTGTGCCAAGATTTATGAGCACAGACATACTACCCAAATTTGATCCACAGATATTTTTGATTTTGGTGCATGCAGGAGAATGTGTTTCAACTCATTTTATAAATGTCAGAAGGTTTCACATACCCACATGCATGCATATGTATATATTTAGAGATGGATGGATAGATTCAAATTTTAGCATCTCTTAAATAAGTTTTTGGATAAATTCAAATAAGTTTAAGAATCTGGACAGATGGAATTTACATTCCTGGATGGCAATCAACTACTCAGAACTGAAGGGTAGTTTCTACTTTAGCCTGAGGAGGGTGTTGCTATTCAACACAACTCTCTAGTCCTGATTTTGAGAATGTATCAGCTGTCATGTAAATATAACATCATGCTAGAATACCTTTTAATGTTAATGATGAATATTGTTCAGATTTATATATAAACAACTTACATATTATGTAATATATGTATAATAAATATGATAAATAAGATGCTTGGATGTTAGTGACACTGGTATTTATTCTACAACATGTGTTGAGAACTTACTTTATGTCAGCTATGGAGTGTGCTGAAAAGGTTCTGATCCTGTGAGAGCAATACATATATTGGTGACCCTGTATTCCATCACTGATGATATGCAAAGATCACTAAAGGAGCACAGAAGTATTGCTAGAAACGGGAGAACTGGGGGCTTCACAGAAGAGGTGGTATTTCAATAAGACCATTGAAGAGTCAGATTAGAAAAAACATTTTGTGTATACAAAAAGTTAAATATAGAGATAAATTTGAAACCAGTATTTGCTGTTCTGTTGTAGAACACTGAAGGGAAGATTGAACAGTCATGTGATGCCATCTGACTTTTTAAGTGTTATGCTTTACAAACTGTGAATCACTATGAGTAATTATCAGAGTAATTATTTTTGCTAGTAGTTGAAATTCCTATGATTTGTTATGTATTCATTTCCATATTTTACCATGGTTTCCAAGGATTGCTTCTCTCCTAAATACCATTTTGTGTTTAAAGTTTAGATAAAATTCTTTCAAGATAATCTAATTTTATTTAACTTTTGTGGGGGTAGAACTATTTTTAATGTTTTAAGTATCTTTTGAGTGCCTGTGGTTCTGTGAAACTAGAAGTCTCACTGGTCCTATTGCATCAGATTATGGTGTTAGTAACCTTTGGCCAGTGTGAAACCCAAGACTATTTAAGCCCTATATAATAGACTTACTATGAATTTAAAGGACTGAGTAGAGTGTTTGGCACTAACAGAAAATTAATTTTGGTGGTTATAGGATGTTTATGGTATAAATGCACCTGTTCTCCAATAATATTCAGACTGAAATGATCTCTTTATTTGTAATACCCTAGCCCTTTGACAAGATCGACTGTCTAAACCATATCTATTCTCTTTGATTCAGCTTAGTAATATTTTTAGAGACCCCTCATTTTATAGATTTATTAAATTCATTAATAGCAAGTGAAAAATGACAGGGATTGTGGAAATATATAACCGGATGACCTGTGGGGGGGAAGTTTCAGGCAGAGTTAAAAAAAAAAAAACAAAACAACAGTGATACTCAGAAGAAGCCACATGGATCTGTGTTTTCTAAGTTAAGGCAGGGAGAAAAGTATTGCAATTAGAAAGAACTTATATCAGAGCTGGTTAAGAAGCGAAGTCATCACCTCCATAGTCTTTTTTTATAAACCAATAAATGAAGTCCTCTAAAAAACAGTTCATGGGAGTCGCTAAAATCCAGATTAGAGCATAAATTGCTTTTAAGAGGGATAAATGAATCAGACAAAATAATTTATGCTATATTTCCTGTTTTGTTTTATTGCTAACATATTTTCATACTTTGTATTTGTAACTCTTTTGTTGCTGAGAGAGACTACAATGACCAAGATAATTTGTGAAAGAGTTTGTAGGGGGACTACAGCTTCAGAGAGTGAGTCAATGACCATTATGATTGGAAATGGTGCACTAGGGATGTAGACATGGTATGGTGCTAGAACAGAAAATGGGAGTTCATACATTATTCACAAGTAAGAGAGAGAGTGTGTGTGAGAGAGACAGAGAGACAGAGACAGAGACAGAGACACAGAGAGAACTTATTAAGAAAGATCTGGTTTTTGGAATGCTTAAAGCCCATCCTTCAAGGCATACTGCCACCAATAAGGAAATACTTCTTAATTCTTTCCAAACCATTTTACCTACTAGAAATCAAATATTTAAACCACTGGATTTGAATAAGAATGATCCCATACGCATATGTGTTTGAATGCTTAGTTATTGAGAGTGGCATAACTTGGAGGGATTAGGAGGTATAGTCTTCTTAGAGGAAGTGTGTCAGTGGACATGGGATTGGAGTTTCAATGGCCCAATCAGAAGCTGTGTCTCTCTCCCGTTTCATTTCTGATGCCTTCAGATTCAGATATAGAACTTTTACCTCCTTCTCCAGTAACATGTCTATTTGTTGGCTGCCATGTTTCCTGTTCTGCTAATAATGAACTAAAACTGAAACTGCAAGCAAGCACTCAGTGAGCTGCTATCATTTAGGTATTGCCATGGTTATGTCTCATCAAGGGAATAGAACCCTGATTAAAGCAGGCATATTGACTCAATGTACTATACATTATATCAAGAATAACTGGACTTGGAGAAATGGCTCAGATAAGTTTTTCCGAGGATTGAAGTTCAAGTCCCATTCCTGACATTTAGGCATTAACAACCACCTGAAACTCCATCACCAGAGGATGGAAAACTCTCTTTTGAACTCTATAGTCACCACCCACCACATACTATGCATCTACTGCCCCAGCACACACCTGACACTGCTAAACTGACAAAGAATTTGAGATAGATATGTTATGATCTCCAAAGGGAAGCCCAATACTGTTAGTCTGCTAGACTGTTAGTCTAGTTTTTTTGACCATTGTTTTCAGTTTTGTGATTTTATTTTGTGGGGTTTTATTTTAAAACAACATAAAATCTAGATGATTATTTAATTGTGGATAATCTGGGAGGATGTACTGGATAGCTTTGTATCAACTTGACACAGCTGGAGTTATCACAGAGAAAGGAGCTTCAGTTGGGGAAATGCCTCCATGAGATCCAGCTGTAAGGCATTTTCTCAATTAGTGATCAAGGGGGGAGNNCCCCTTGTGGGTGGTGCCATCTCTGGGCTGGTAGTCTTGGGTTCTATAAGAGAGTGGACTGAGCAAGCCAGAGGAGGCAAGCAAGTAAAGAACATCCTCTATGGCTTCTGTTTCAGCTCCTGCTTTCTGACCTGCTTGAGTTCCAGTCCTGCATCCTTTGGTGATCAACAGCAGTATGGAAATGTAAGTTGAATAAAACCCTTTCCTCCCCAACTTGCTTCTTGGGCATGATGTTTGTGCAGGAATAGAAACCCTGACTAAGACAGAGGACTTGGGAAAAGAAGAAAGAATATGACTTAGGCATATCGTATGTAGAATATTATGTGAATACTGATAAAACTTTTTCAGGGTTTTATGGATTGAACTTAGAGTCAATGTATGCTAGGCAAGCACTTTATCCATGAACTGTACCATCATCCCTCCTGGTTTTATAGAATTTATTTGGTGGCAGAATCTCACTAAGGCTTGATTGGCCTTGAACTCTTTCTCTAACCCAGACAGACTTGGATCATTTAATCCTCTTACCTGAGCATTCTTTCTAGCTTTGATTACAGGCTTATGCCAGCAGCCATACTTTTCTTTTTAAAATTGTTTTTGTAATTTGTTTTAGTTACAGGCATGAATGGCTAATACAAAAATTGTTACCAAAGAAAGAGAGATTAGTTTATGCATGAACCTGACACTGTGTATCTTAAACCTTCATTACTGGCTTTGGTGAAGAATTTGGGAGACTTTAGATATTTGAAAATGCTAGATAGGAAATCCTGGAGTAGTATTTACTTAATGGGTGATTTTGCTGGGAATTCAGAAGATTAAAATACCAATTAGAATGTGGAAAATAAAGATTGTGCCCATGATGGGAATTCAAAATCTGCTGTGAGTTAGATTGCCAACCATCCAGGTCACATTCTGGCCAAGCATTCAGGTTTGTCCATATCGCAGAAGGTTAAGTTTAAAGATCATACAAAGATTTTATGGGAAAAAAATTAAGACAGAAAATAATATTCGATATCACTATGGCAATTGTTGGCTGTTTTAGCTAAGTTCACAGTAAGATTTATGGGCAAAATGAGAAACAGAATGACTTGAATAATAGGCAGTACAGCCAACCAAGAAGAGTGCTGAAACTGTAAACGAGGGAGGTAACATTGTTCAGGAAATTGGGACTGTTAGAAGAAGCCAGGTTGCTGAAGACTCGTCATTATATCGTAGAAGATAGAGAAATCAAGTTGCCAATGACCTGCATGCTTCATCCTTTCTGGGTAGCTTTTTATAGTACTAGAAGATGTTATACATGCAATCAGAGGAGAAAGTAGTCATCAAATCTTTAATTTCCACAAACTGTAATAATGACCGGCTTATCAAGACATGCCCGCAAGTGCATGTATTGTGTGACCGTTATGAGAGTAACCAGCCACATTTTCATTTCTTCTAAGGCTGTTTCTAGAAGATGAAACTCCTGATCCACTATCATGACCAAGAACCTATGTCTAGGCAGATGACAGTCTCTAGAGCAAGCCTTTACCAACATTGTCTGCAAAATGGGCAGAATCCTAAGTGGAAGAACTAGGGATAAAAAAAAAAAAAAAAAAAAAAAAAAAAAAAAAAAAAAAAAAAAAAAGGAAGGCAGAAAGCTGGGACCAGCTAACTTGCACTAGCTGATGACTTTTCCCAAGGAAATTTATTAAGAAGTTCAGCATCTTATGTACAGATTTCCTGAACGAAAAAGTAGTACAGCGTCAGCAAAAACTGTACATTCTAGCAAAGTCAGCAGGAAGCTAATCAAGCAAAGTTGCACAAGGAGAACACAGGATATCCCAAATGCATCAGAGAACAGGAACACAGCAGCCTTGGAACTTATTAAATCCAGTCTCTTTAGGGGGAAAACCAAGTTCCCAGGAGTGGAAAACGTAACTTCTTCGAAGCCTAGGCCCTTGCCTCTGAACAGACCTTGCCAAATTCACTGCTGGGGGAGAATAGGTGAGTAGGTTCCTCTTGTTGTTCCTTAAGGGTCCCTGACAAAGCCTTGAACCAGCCC
Organism: Mus pahari; assembly: GCF_900095145.1. Classification (NCBI taxonomy): domain Eukaryota; kingdom Metazoa; phylum Chordata; class Mammalia; order Rodentia; family Muridae; genus Mus; species Mus pahari. The sequence continues at coordinate 36,159,787 of NC_034604.1, forward strand.
AGCTTTCAACACATCGCACAATGCTCATAGGAGAATATTTTCCCTGTAGTGGATGACGATTAACATAGAGAACCCCAACAACTCACAGTGCAGTGCCTAAGAGTCTATGGGAGGCTAACTCCTAAATGAGAAATCTATGTCACGCCTCTTCCTTCCAAGGCTCAGGGATCCCTGTAGAAGAAAATGCAAAAAGATTATAAGAGACAGACATGTGAATGACAACAGAAAAACAGTGATTTCTGGGTAGAACAGGACAGTTTCACTTATGGACCCACAGTTGTAGTGACACCAGGCATAAGGCCTGTGCAGGCTCAAGGCAGACAAAATGATAGCATATGCAAAGGGGGTGAGCGTGGTTTCCCACCCAGAACTGAGAAGATACTGGCAGCTGATAGCTGCTGGGAGAGGAGAAGTTTTCTTAAATGATATGACCCCCTTATGGGTGGTTAAATTTTTGTATGTGGGGGTCATACATCCAATGGCATATCAATGGCACAGATTAGATGATTTTTAAAAAAGGACACACACATTTTTCTGGATGTTAAGGAGAATATGTATTTGGGAAGAGTTTATGGAGGACGATGAATATGATCAGAATACATAGTATGAAATCCTTGGAAAATTAAGTTTTTTAAAATGAAAAAAAAAACCAAAACAAAACACCAAAACCTAAGTGATTCACACTTGGAGAATAGGAAAATATCTTTGAGAGTATCTCAAAAATTAGACACAGCTCAACTTTATAAACTCTTTTGAAAGCCTTATCCTTGATAACAAAGCACTTATGTGGTATACTGTTCACATAGAATTGCCCAGGGAAGCATTTCCTGGCTTTAGTTGCCGTGGGACTCATTAGCCTCTGGTCATATGGGCCCAGATACTGCTGAAGATGCTGAAAAAAGTTGACATCATCAACATAATAGTGATTTTGCATATGTGAAAAATGTTCATCATTAGGGTTTCTATCAAGAGTCCAAAGAAAGTCTTCGAAAGCAAGACACTGTGTAGTATGGTCTGATTCCTTTTAGTAGGACTTGACATGCAGGAAACTATGAAAATAAAACCAGAACTCCAGTGGAGACCCAGGGTATGTGAGATGCCAGGGTCATGTGGCATATGTGGCAAGGAAAGGAACAGACAACCAGCATAACTGGTCGTGTTAACTACAGCCAGGAAGGTCACAACGTCAGGACTGGCCAATCACACTGAAGTTCATATCAAGCAACAACATGTCCCAGATGTTAGACATAGAATTCAGTGTTTCCCTGGCAAGTTTCAGATTTATTTCCTTCTGCACCTTTGAATTTTCCCCCTTATTCTTTCCTTTTGGAAATGTAAATGCTTACTTTGTGCTTTTCTATAATGTAAGTAAGTAAAATTATATTTTATTTTCAAATGTATTTAATTTAATAGCTAAGAATTTGACTTAAATCCTAGAACAGTCATTAGACTTAGGCTTTTGAAATATGGTAACACTGTTAATTCTGTTGAGATTTATGGAAAATAAAGTAAATTAATTTTGCATTATGAGATAGTGTGCGACCCTGTGGGAAACTGGGGTAGGTTATTACTTAAATAAGAAATGCCACCACATGCTCATGTTTTAAGTACTTGGTCCTAATTTATGGTGTTATTTTGGGAGGCTATGGAAACCTTAGGAGACAAAATATAGCTATAGAAAGTAGCTTCTATGTGTGGAACGTTGAAAGTATTTTATCTTTGTCACTCTCTTAATTCCTCTTCTGCTGTCCTCTAAAACCAGAAGAAGCTTGTCTATCAGAGCACATACTCTTGCTACCATGATGTTCTGTCCAGGAACATAGAGCCAACAAACACATAGGGATTCCACTGAAGCCAGAATCCTCAATAAGCCCATTGTTTTTTATGTCCTTTCTGTAAGTATTTGGTCACTATGATGAAAAACCAACTAATACATCCATGAAATCTAATGTAGGACAGAAACTGTTCCCAGCATCATCAGATTTCATACACATTATACAAATTAGCTTTTGATTATATATTAATTAGATTATTCAGGGAGTTCAACTGGCATCAGAGTTACATCAAACAGAATTGAAAATTGAAAATAAATCATTCACTGCCGTACTTCTTAAACTCAGCCATAATGTCAACTGGATATTTGCTTGGCCACAAAATATTTGACCATTTGCAAAAAATAAAAAAAAAAGAAGCTATTTAAACATTGACCCATTGACCAGTGTATTTATTATGGTTGCCTCCACTTGGTTTACATTACACAGCTCCTGCTGTGGTGGATAGCATTTTCTGGCAATATCCAATCTTCTATTTTTTTCTATAGTTAAATTTTAAAATTAATTAATTTGTAACATGTCTGGCTATTAATAAGGCACCTGTATAGCCATTTGCCTGATTCAGTGGTTGGCACAATTTAAACATCAATAAGTCACTAAATGAACCATTAATCAGTATGTTACCTGCCATTTTAAAATGTCTTGAAATTTATTCTTTAAAAAGCAAAATGTTAAGAGTGTACCTAAGGCATTTACTGTTTACTTTCATGATAATTTTAATTATATTTTGGCTCTATATCTTTGATATTAGTCAGAATTTTACAAGGTTTAATCACAAATCCATATGTATTTGTTACAAATTGCCTGCTTGATATTTTGCAGTGACAACTACATTTTGTTCAGTGAAAAATGTACATGAATAAAAATTGCAAGAGACTAACTTATTGTATGGGATGATTAATTGAATTTTAGGCTTATATGCATTTTTGATGAATGATTTCCCATAGAAAAATGGCTTGAATTGTATAACAGGGCACAATTATTCATTTTAATAGGTTTGCACAAAGAGCATATCACCATCATAATAGATTAACTGTGGAAACGTGGATTTTCATTCAACTTTCCTTCATTTTTAAGTTTGACAAACTTTCTTCTACAAACTTGATAGAAAGAAAAATTGCCCCAACACTACTGAGGTTGATTTTACCTAATGTTTGAGCAAAAAAATTAATTAATTATTAAATATGTTTAGCTCAAAGTTTATCTCTATTGTTGATTACCATTATAAAGTACAGACACTTGACACAAAATTAGAAATCAAGTGTACTTCCATATCTTAAAGTTATACGTGTATTAAATTACTGCTATGGTCTATCTATAGAAACACATCAGCAAAACTGCTATAAAGAGCTGCATAAAATTTTTGTCACATTCAACTTCAGAGCCAGAAGGTATTTGAGAAACACAAAAGAAATAAAGTAAATGAAATACATGTATAATTTCCTTGGAAAAAATAAAAGTAAAAAGGTGATTTAGCAGCTCTATTCGTCACTTCTGTAGCATTTAGGTGAAATACTGATAAAAATAACTGATGTGAGGAAATATTCATTTGCGTTCATACTTTCAAAGAGATCGGTCAATGAGTCTCTGACTTCACAAATTTGAAAAAAAAAAACAAAAACAAAAAAACCCCCACCATCATAGAGGGACAGCTTCCTCATGGCCAGCTGTTTCCATCATAGCAGACAGGAAGTAGAAAATAGCGCAAAGGGCAGCTGTAGATACAATGTCTTGAAGGACCCAGGGTCAATGACCTAATTCTTTTAGCTCTGCCCAACCTCCTAATTTCCCCAAACCTCCGTTTTTGACCAAACATTCACATCACAAGCCAAAACATCAAATAAACCATCAATCTCAGCAAACACCCCATCCAAACAAATTTTAGCAGAGCTATGACTTTTATGTGACAGTTGACTTATGCTAATTGTGTTAGAAGAGAGGCCCTCCCTTTTTGTCCACCTATTTCTTGATCGCTTGGCTTCTTCTGCTCTTCGCAAACTGCATTATATACTGTGGTTTAATTGACAGCTGTGGGGATGAGAGGATAAAAAATAATATCCCTTCATTCATGATTTTCCACCCAATTTTCAGATGTAGAATGACTCAGATTCAGAACTTTTTGAATGAAAAGGAATCTAAATCTCATTGCAGAGAACTCAATCATCCCAAATGCAGCCTTTCCCCTTCATTTCTCAACAATTTTTCAAGGAGAAGGGAAGTACACAGCGTTTTGAAAGGCGCTTTGATATGAGCCTTGAGACTGCATGTGTCCTTTAAGGAATGAAGATGTCATTTCAGTTAACCAGGAAGTATGCACTTTAAAAAATCTGCGATAGTTTTCTTACTTCTTTCTTACAGAAGACCAGTGATTTTAAGAACCCACCTGGCAGTTATTTGCCAGTTCCCAAACAAGTATCAGGATTAGAAATGCATGATGGTCAGATAAATTCCTACCTTCATTTCCCAGTCTTTGGGAATGAGGCCAGTGATGATGTAAATAACACATTGAGAAGTGTGGTATCTGTTGAGGCTTCCCCTCAACACTCACCCAGATAACCCTGAATTGTAAGCAAAAGCAAAACTGATTTACTGGGGAGATTTCAGATTCTCATATAATGCCAAAGAATAGAAGTGAAGAAGAGAAATGACACAACAGTCTTGTAAGATGACTCATTGTGCAGAACGTGTGTCTTATGAAGCTTTATTGCACTATCAAATACTTAGCAAATTCATGACCTGAATCTTAGGAACTGTTCAATGCAAGGGGCTAAGGTGGTTAGGGGATGATCACAGAAGAGGAGATGTTCGGCATAGAATACATAATGAAAATTGTATAGTATGAAAAAATTAAAGAGATTTACTCTACTCTATGTTGACTATTTTTAATGCACACAAAACTGGTAGATCAGGACAACTCTCCCAAAAACAATAACTGCGTGAGATCATGAGATTGCTAATTAGCTAGCTATAACCATTCCATAATTTGTAAATAAATTTCAAATACTATCTATCTGGAGCACTTCAGCTGCATGTTTGAACTGCTCAATAATTTTCTACTTTCACCAATTAAAAATACACCAGATAAAGCTTCTGTTGCTTGACAGGACAAACAATGAACTTTACTGTCCTGCTGTATACTTACCAGTGTTCTGGCTTTCTATCAAAAGTCTACTGGGACTGAGATCCATTGTCATCTGATACAGCATCATGTTGGTCAATAAATGAATGATGCAGTATCAACTATTAGTACTGATATGATGACATAATGAAATCCATGAATACCAAAGAGTAGAGATGAAAAATGGATGTACTAGCCTCTCTGAATTCCATGGACCTAGGAAATGTCTCCCTATTCTCTCACCCTGGAAGATGCTACTGCATCTTATACCTCCATCAGTAAAAAAGACATAGCGAGAGCTAAGAATGCTTAAAAAGACATCTTAGAATCTAAATAAATAGACTCCACATTCAAGGAGTTTCTGCAGTCTATTTATGAAATGTTCTGTAAAGTTGACATCAGGCAGTAAAATTCTGAGCAGGGAAATTGGTCAGTAACTGCTCTTTCTTTCTTTCTTTTTTTTTTTTTTTTTTTTTTTTTTTTTTTTTTTAAGGGTTTTTTTTTTTTTTTTTTTTTTTTGGTTTTTCAAGACAGGGTTTCTCTGTGTAGTCCTGGCTGTTCTGGAACTCACTTTGTAGACCAGGCTGGCCTCGAACTCAGAAATCCACCTGCCTCTGGTCAGTAACTGCTCTATGCTGGGTATTTAGAATCCTTCTATTGGGATCTTTGTCTTGAATTACCAAACTCAAGTCTTTGCTTCCAATAAAAATGCTGTCTGGGGCTCTGGTAAAAACAGAAGAGATTCACAACTCACCTTCTCTGAGAATAGCCACAAAAGTATTCTGTACAAATCTCTTGGCAATATTCAACTAAACTATTAAAAAAAAAAACTGGTTAGAAACTAAATGTTTGATTGTGGAAGCATGCCTGCAACTGACTCTATAATTTGAGATTCTGATCAGTAACTAGATACCTATTGGTCATAAACTTGTGCATTTGTGAATGTCTCCCTCATTATGTAGGAATAATATGCATGAACACAAACCCAAGCATGTTCTTATCAAATAAACCAGCTTTCTGAACATCTGACTGATTTTCATGGCATCTGTTATTATGGTGTTGACATTTCATCAACCTAACTCTCTGAACAATCCTAAAGATTACCTTGTAACTGAATTACCATGGAAGAAAAACTTGGAGCTTAGTCATTGAGTGCATCACATGTTCATGATACGCTAGCATTAAACAGAAACAGAGTTATGGGATTAAAACCTTGCACTTAAAATGCAACTTGGAAGCACAGTAAATAAAAGATATAGAAATATGTTGGGCACTTTCTTGGGAGGAGGGTGTTCATAAATGTTCATACTCATGGACGGGCAGTAGGTAACATTCTGATCAAGGATTCAAGGACTTTACCTTATCAGGACAGACTAGGTTATGAGTGCCTGGCATACTGAAAGTACAAGTTAAAAGCCACTAATCACTATTCTGGAAGCAGATTTCGCACATCATATTTTTTTCAACATGTTTTGCCACCAAAGAAAATAAATGCAGAAGACATGTCTTTCTTCAAATTCAACTATCTGTGGACTTGTTAAAGTTTTATTATCCATCCTGGTCTCATATGAACCACTGTTTCTGACAAAGGAATCCACAGAAAAGGATAGCCAAGCAATGATCATATTCTTGTGATTGACATCTCTTTCCTCATCATCTAGAAGCAGCATCACCAAGGAAATGTGGAAGGGCCACTACACAACCACTTGCAGTCTTGACAGCACATACAGTGGTGATGTGACACTTTAAGTTTTAGTATAAAGTTTTGGTATATGATTAAAACCAATGACCAGAGTGTAGATCATATTTTTCCTGCAAGGAAGGGAAGGTTAGAAAATTAAATGCAACTTTGATTATTTTGCTACTGGTACATTGATCAAACTTGTTTTTATATCTCATATGTTTTTGAAATTTTGAGCTTTATAGTTTCGGTCTATAAGAACACAAACAAAATATCTTTTCACCAGGGAATACAAAAGGAGTCTGATGAACCTGTGGGAGGCCTAGATGGAACTTCAAGTCCTTTAGGCCACTAAACCAATTTTCTTTGATGCAAAATGAAACAAAACAAACAAACCAAAAACCAATTCCCATTTCACAGGATATAACAGATAGATGATTCTAGAGATAAATATGGATGACCAGGCTTGGGAGCACAGACTCATCCAGGTTACTTCAAACTTCATGTTTCAACACGGTAACACTTTATAACATCAAAAGAAACAATCTCATAAAGCTAAATACCTTTCAAATACATTGCTTTGGAAACATTAAACAGGGGGTTAGAGCAAAGCAGAGAAATCTCTGATATAGGTATAGGATGCTATTTGATGAAGTGTTTAGCCTTTTGGTAGATAGAAACTAGTAGCATGTTAAGTTCATATACAACAGAAATTTTCACTTGTGAGTCACAGATGTTAGGTCAGAAGCAAAAATAGGCAAGGGGTGGCTATTAAGGTGACTAAAGATAGCTTAAGATAAACTGTAATTAAGCTTTGTACATGAAAGATTTCAAATTCTCTTCAATTGGTGAAGTTTTAATGAGTTAATTGGCCTGGCAAAAGGTTGAGTGTAAAGTGTTGTTCTTCCCAGGAACTTTAATTGAACATAGAAGAAAAATCCCAGGGTTCCAGTTTGAATGATAAAGGCCCTTTGTGTATATTTTCAAAGCTTATGAATTTGCACGTTTGATTCTTTGTTGTGTTGCTTTTGGGATATTCAGAAGGAAGATTCTTGCTAGTATGTCAATAAGCATGGGTCTATAGCTTTGTCATACACTGTTCTCTGTGTATGTGCCTCTGACTGTCTTGTCTCCGTCTCTCTCTGTTTTTCTGTTTCTCTCTTCTTTG
>NC_034604.1:36168195-36174211 GCF_900095145.1 Mus pahari
TGAAGATAACAGTACTTTGAACAGAATGTCAGTAGGTGGCAGGAAGAGTGGCAGAAGCAGGAAGCTAAGAGCTTACATATTGAAAAACAAGCTCAAAGAAGAGAGAGAGAGAGAGAGAGAGAGAGAGAGAGAGAGAGAGAGAGAGAGAGAGAGAGAGAGAACTGGAAAGGGATCAAAGTTTTTAACCTTACAACCTTCCACCAGGAGCATACTTCTCCTAGCAAGTCCACATACACTAGATCCCAAAGAGAGTCACAAATTAGGTACCCTGTGTTCAAATGTCAGAGGCTATGGGGAGCCTATATCTCATTCAACTTACTACAGTATCTTTTATGTTTTTCTTTTTATCTAAAATATTAGAATATAGGAAACCTTTAGAAATGGCAGTAGAACCACTATTGAGATTTCTTCACTTGCTCCCAATTTGAGCTGCATGCAATAAGAATAGTAATGGAACTGATTAACATCCACAAAGACTGACCCTGTTCTCTTATCTGCAGAATATTACTAGATTATGCAAACTACTTCTCAGGACTATTGCATCAGGACTACCTAAGGAGAAATATAAGCTACTGAAATGATCTATGTATTTATTTTCTACTTAAATCCCTTTGATCTGATTTTTTCATTAGTTCTTGGAGAAGTTTTGACTTTCTACTGAATTAAAAATTTCACAGATCAAGTATGCCAACCAACTTCTTAAAACTCTGACTGAGATAAAATTGTAGTGTTGACCTATGGAGCTGATGCAAAAAGAATGAAATTAAGAGCCTGTGTTATAATTCAACAACAGTGTGCCTAACAAGGAAAGGTAAACACAGGAACCACCTAAATGAGGTTAATACTCAGGTTTTTCATATTCTTTTTACAAGTCTAGCATCTATTGGTTTATAGATTTCACAACTTTAAATCCTCTTAAATAGTTTATATTAAATGTGGTGAGCATACAAATAAGAATGGAATTAGAATGCATGAGGCGGATAAATGAGTTCTCTAATATTTTTCCAAAACTTTGAGCTGAAGAAAGCTAGTTTGGAGCAGAGTTCTGAAATGCGGAAGTTCCAATGCTTGAAAAAAAAAAAAAAAAAAAAAAAAAAGACACTGTGGTTGTTTGAGTGAGAAGGATCCCAATGGGTCCATATGTTTGTATACCTAGTTTCCACTTGAAAGAACTTCTTAAGAAGGATTAGGAGGCATGGCCTTGTTGGTAACCTTTAAGATTTTAAAAGCCCATTCCAAGCCAAGTCTTTCTTTGACTCCTTACAGATAGAATTTGAGCTCCGAGCTACTGGTCCAGGGAATAGTTGCCTGCCTGACAGCAGCCATGCTCCCTCCTCAACTCCCATGGGGGTCATGGACACACTCTTTAAAACTATATGTAAGCAACCAATGAAATGTGTTGTTTGTAACTTACTTTGATCATGGGATCTCCTCAGAGTAATAGAACAGGAACTGAGACAAATGAAAAGTTTAGACAGCAGTGCCTTTGAATGCTGACCCTGTTTCCTTCAGATGTATCGGTTTTTAAAATGTTAATTCCCAATTTCATTTTCTCTAATTTCCAACTCTGAAAGTTCAGGTTAAATAACTATAAAGTGATTATGAAAGTTCACCAAATACATATGTGGCAAATTAATTTTTAAATACTAAATCTCAGAGAGATTTCAAAGCAGGCGTAGACTTAGGAAAAATAAAGTTTATTTGAGTTAGGATAGAATTTCAACCAAAGAAAACATATATTCTCAATCACTAACAAAAATTGTAGAACCGCAAAGACCCATAAAAAGACAAATGGTTCTCTTCTACCCCCATGGAAAAATAGCACAGACATGTATCTCACTGACCTTTCAACTAACCCTGCAAAATGAAATTCTCATCTGCAAGTCTTTATAAAACACAAAGGCTACTTTCACTGTACTTTTTCAACATCTGTTCCAGTATATCATTTTAGTTAACATCATGACCAAAACCAGCTCATAATAGAAAGGGTTTCTTTGATTCATACTTCTACATCGGTAGTCCATTGCTGAAGAAGTGGGGGCAGGAACTCAAATAGAGTGATAACCTGGAGGCAGGAGCTGATGCAGAGGTCACAGAGAACTGCTGCTTACTGATTTTCTCCTCATAGGCTGCCCAGACTGCTTTCCTATAGAACCCAGGACCACCATTCAAGAGATGTCACCACCCCTAATGGACTGGACACTCTCTCATCAATCCCTAATTTAGAAAACATTCTACGGGTTGCTCTACAACTCAATTTTGTAAAAGCATTTTCTTGAGGTTCCCTTCTTTCAGATGATATTAGTTTATATCAAGATGGCATAAAATTATGCAGCACACTATAACCCTATTTATAAATAAAGTCATCCATGGCTGGAGCAAAGTACAAATTTTAGGAGGAGTTGAAACTGATCCTTTGTATGGTCTTACTCTTTGATCCAAATGTGATATGTGAGATTTCTGGTCTTTCCAGTTAACAGGACTCTAAGTTAAGGATTGTGTGAGGAATGAACACACATTGGCAAATATTGTTGGGACTATTTTATTCTTCAGTGTCCTTAAGAATTTCTACAGGCATTGACTGTGCTCTACCAATTATTCTTTCACCCTTTTCATTTGCTCTCAGAATGGATGGAGGAGACAGAGTTCCTGTTCAGCTAAGGACTTCATTCTCAACAAGACCTAAGCACCGAGGTTACACTGTTAACTCATAGCTCAGATAACTCATGCCAGTGGAAATTTCCTCCTATTCCCTCTGTGAATAAAGCAGTTTCTGAGCAATTGTGCAGACTAAAGGGGAAGAGGTTGATCTAATTCAGCTTTATCCTTAGCAACCTTTCCTCTTGGTAGCATCAGTTACAATATGAATCCACAAGATTCCCTACTACACACAATTCTTTTCTCTCTTCTGCAAATTTGATTGTTATTGTACATTGTTTTTCAAGCTGGCTTTCTCCATTTGTTTAAATGTTTTCTTGAAATGTCTGGATTTCTAAGGTTATATGTGTAATGTTGAGTTAGAATTACTCTAGATGTGTTAATTTTACATGATTATGGTTAAATATACCACAGTGCATTTCAGCAATATTTAAACTTATTAGCTGAATGCTTATGTGCACATGACAATCATTATTAGCTAGATCCTAATTATACCATAATCACTGAGTCTGAGAAACCTAATTACACAATCAGAGAAATCAAAGACTAAACAGAAAGTTGGCAAAATGACTTCATTTTATAAAAATTAAATTTTAGTTTATTTCAGTGTGTGTGTATATGTATGATTTCATATATTGTAGGCATGCATGACCATATGTGAAGCCAGAAGCTAGAAGAGGGCATTTTATATCTTGTTTCAGAACTCTTGCTTTGTTCACTTGAGACAATGTCTCTAAGTGAATTTGGAACTAGGTCTATAGGCAACAAGTCCCAGAAATCCTCCTACCTTTGCCTCTACAGCCCCAGAATTACAAGCGTCCCAGGCCTTTTCTTTTTTGTGTGTGTTTCAGGAGGGGTAAGATGTTTTTAACTTTATTCTTTCTTTTAATAAGTAAGTACTCATAATACAAACAATGTTATGTATATATTTACAATAAAAATCATATTAAAAACATATTTCACGATAGAAAATCATGTTCTAAGACTAAGAGATCAAAGAAATACCTCGTTCTTCTTAATACTATTTCTCAAACTGTCTACTCACCTGATTGCTCACAGTGAGAATGCTCTTCAAGGACTTTGGATTTTCAACAGATGGGCTTGTCTAAGCATCTATTTCTCCTTTCTTCTGCTGATCATTGTGCTGAGAAGACATCTACACTAGTTCCTACAGATCCATGACCTCTCATTCTCAGTGCTATCTAGTATTTGATTGTGGGACTGACACGTCCCATTTGCTGCTTTAGTCCTTCTATTAAGGACTATCCTCATTGAGGTGATATGGTGTTAATGAATGTGACCCTTGAACTCCAATCTTTGTCTTTTTAGCAGTGCAACCTAAAGAAAACATCAGAGTGTTTTAACAAAAGGTTGTTGATGGCGCATGCTTTTAATCCCAGCACTCGGGAGGCAGAGGCAGGCAGATTTCTGAGTTCGAGTCCAGCCTGGTCTACAAAGTGAGTTCCAGGATACCCAGGGCTACACAGAGTAGTGGTCTTTCTTGCTTTTTATCTGCCACTTAGTTCATTCCTCTCCAACAAGTTCTACTATTGATGTACGCCAACATGGTCTCTTTCCTTTAGTTCCAAGAATGGTCAACATACACTGGTTTCTGGAATTTTTCTTTGGTAGCCCATAAATTGACTATTAATGCAAGTGCTAGAGATTTTAACCTAGATCCTCATGCTTATTCAGTAAGCATCTATGCTTTTCAATGTTTTCTAAAGGAACAAAACTCATGCAATTATATATATATGTATATATTTCACATACTAACATTGTGTGTGTGTGTGTGAGAGAGAGAGAGAGAGGGGGGGGAGGGGGAGAGAGGAAGAGACAGAGACAGAGACAGAGACAAACAGAGAGTTAGGATTATTTTTGCAACAATAAAACACCATGACCAAAATCAAGTTTCGACTTTGAAGGAAGTCAGGACAGCAATTTAATCAGGGCAGGAACCTGGAGGCAGAGATGATGTCGAGGTGGGATGATAAGTGGGCTGCATCAACATGGCTTGTTCAGCCTACCATGGTGTAGGACCTACAAATGTAGGAATGGAATCACCCACAATGAACTGCCCCCCTTCCCCTACTCCCTTGCCATCAGTCACTAAGAAAATGCCGTACAGTCAGATCGTCCGGAGGCATTTTCTCTATTTAGCTTCCCTTTTATGCCTTAACTCAAGCTTGCATCAAGCTGACATAAAACTAGCCAGCAATATATGTATATTAAAATGTATTTATTACAGTGGCTTATGGGCTAGTGGTCTGGCTAGTTTTTAAAGAAAAAGTCAAGAATTTAGTAGCTGTTTCGTCCATGGGACTGTTTAAGTTGGTCATCAGTGCACATTGGAATCCTGAAGAAGGATACCAGCAAAGAAATGCCTCATGATAGGATAGATAAACTTGCCAATGGGTGAGGGTGAGGGCAAATCAGGCAAAAAGAAAAATCTACTGTCATCAATGTACTTTTATGTAGACTGCCATCAGAATGTGTGACTTATATGAGGTGGATCTTCTCACATCAAATGATCTATACAAAAAAACTCTCACAGATGTGGCCAGTTGCTTGGGTTTTAGTTGATTCCAAATGTATGCAAGTTGATAACCAAGATTAGGCATAACAGCATTCACACCTACTGAGCTATATATTCAGTCAAAAAAATTAAGCCTAGTTTATTATTGATCTTAACAAATCTATAAACTATTTTATGCTTTTTTGTTGTTGTTGTTCCTAGATGTCACACAAGAGTATAGATACTTCATCAAGGTTGAACGACTGAGCACTTCAGCAATTATTCTGTCAGATAAGCCATGTAACTACTCATGTAACTCTCTTTTGAAAAAAAAATTCTAATTTTATTCAGTAAGTATAGATGGTTCCATGCTTTGTTTGACTACATGACAGCCAGGCAGGATAATTCATGCCAAATTGACATTAATCTTACAGGTATTATGATGTTATCAACAGTTCCCTCAGTAGTCATCAAGGCCTTCATCATCATATTTTTTTCACCTTTTTAAAATTTATTATTATTTTCTTTATTTACATTTCAAATGCTATCCCGAAAGTTCCCTATACACGCCCAGCCTCTGCTCTCCTACCCACCCACTCCCACTATTTGGCCCGGCCTTCCTCTGAGCTGGGTCATATAAAGTTTACAAGACCAAGGTGACTCTCTTCCCAATGATGGCCAATTAGGCCATCTTCTGCTACATATGCAGCTAGAGACATGAGCTCAGGGGGTACTGGTTAGTTCATACTGTTGTTCCACCTACAGGATTGCAGCCCCCTTAAGATCCTTGGATACTTTCTCTACCTCCTCCACTGGGGGCCCTGTGTTCCATCCAAGAGCTGA
>NC_034604.1:36174222-36189668 GCF_900095145.1 Mus pahari
GAAGTTAGGTTGCTTCTCTCTGTCCTGAAGCTGTGTAGCTTCTGCAGTCCACACTCTTGCTAGAGCTGATTGGAGCCCAAGCGAACCGGAGCAAAGATGGCTCTCTTACCAGCTCAGGCACTGAGAACCCTCCTGGGCAGACAACCATTCTTGGACGGGAAAGGTGCCGCGTGAATGGAGCCAGAAATGGGATCCTTCCCAGAAGCTGTGTCACTTCTGCAGGCTGCCCTCTCCCTGGCAGTGCACTGGAGCAAAGATGGCCCTCCTACCAATTCAGGCCCGGAGACTCCTCCCGGGCAGACAACCCTCCTCGAGCAGGATAGGTGCTGGATGACTGGAACCAGAAACGGGATCTTTTCCAGAAGCTGTGACTCTTCTCCAGGCCGCCCTCTCCCTGGCAGTTCACCGGAGCAAAGATGGCTCTCCTGCCGGCTCAGGCCTTGAGACTGCTCCCGGGCAAACACCCCTCCTCGGGCCTCATCATCATATTTAATGTGCATTCTAAAACCCTCCCTTAGAAAGCCAGATCAGCTTGTTTTAAATGCAATAAAAGAAGGGAAATTGAAATTATATTGTTAAAGGAGCACAGACATTTAAGCAAGGAGGCAGAATTCATCAGGTTTGAAACCACTGGAAGATCTAGAAATGATCTTTTCCAACAGAGTTAACAAAATTCATTGTCTCGATGACAAAAATTTGTAATTTATTAGACCAAAAAGATCAGGCCTAAAATGAGCAGACAGCATGATGTTCATGACTTTGAAGTTTGTCTAATTTCAATGAGAGTTTACAGTAGGCTTTTAAATGGGGGATTGAAGATAGAGATTTTTATTTTCATAAATATTTGGTAAAAATAGTTTAAATACCAATTTGCCATTATAAAAGTGATACTATGCTAATTTTATATACATTTATAATTCCATTACTACAATCACCCTATATAATAGATTCAGTTGTCAGAAGCCCCATGGTCCTTTGAATTGTAAAGATATATATATATAAGCAATCATGGGGGATATTGCCAGTGATCTTTGTTTCTTTCATTTAGCATAATATACTTGATCTCCATCCATATCTCTGATTGTATCCATAGTTTGTTTCTTTTTATTACTGAGATCAACCTTTATCCATGTGGAATCATGATCTAGGGCATATCTACACTTGATTCCCCCACAGTTTTCTTCTTCCAAGTATAAGGAAGATTAATAGATACTGATATATATATATATATATATATATATATATATATATATATATATATATATATATATATATATATATATATATATATATATATATATATATCCATGAATTCAGATTTTCATTTCCCTGTATTAAATACCTAGAAGTAGGATTACTATATCACATGTTGTGTGTATTGTAATTGTAAAGGAAACTTCTGAATGATTTTCCAAAATGGTCAAACTATTTGCAATACTCACTAGCAAATTGAGAATTCCACTTTACCACATGGCTTTTTCTTTTAGGGACACTTGTTTTTCATATATATTTTAAATTTGTGGTTCTGGTCACTGAAAGAAAAGTGACAGTAATGGACAGTAGTAGAAGGCAGGGGGGCAAAAAGTACTATGGCAACGACTTAAGCTGTAGAGGAGAAAGACAATACTGACATCTACAAAAATGTAACACCAGGCACATTTTGAAATGTATTGTTTTTGAGTATAATTTTCAGCTGTTAAGTATTTATTACAGGGAAGATGATTTGCTCTGGAATTCGGGATGATGAACACAGGAAGAAGTTGTCAAATCTAGAGCAATGTAGTAAGGTGTGGTACCTGATATTTGAGATGAGATTCATGAAAACAGAAATTGTGAGAAAAAAATATCTAGAGATTTTAGGCATGCCATTTAGTGTTATTATTTAACCTGAGAGATGTAAATTAATCTAATGAACACATCAGTTAAAATTAATATTAACAGATATATGTCTCAAGCAGAATTGTAATATTAAAATTTGAGAACTAAATGTTCACATGATATGTAGAAGCCTATGTATGGACTGATATTCCCTAGGAAGGTGTGGAGAGAAGTGAGCCTGTGGCATGTGACATCAACAGAACTTAGGAAGAAAAAAAGGAATGAGCATAGTTAGTGGCAAAGGTAAAAAATAGCTGAAGAGATTAGAGATTTTAAAAAGTCAACTTCGCAACACATTTTATTTTGCTACAATTTATTATCTATTACCTGATATATTAATAAAATATATACAAATATAATTGACCAAAAGTTTGTGGTTGAAAAACAATCATTAAAAGTGAGAGCTGAATGAGGAGGTTGAGAGTGTAGTGAACACCTGAAAGGAGAAATCCTATCCATGTGAGATGTTTCCAGTCCATTTATTTACAAGTGTGTAAAAATGGAAGTATGTGTAGGGGGTAGCTCAACTCAGTGACTAAGATTCCAGCATCAGAACGAAGCAGGTTGGATTTGCATGCTCTATCTATTCCTTCTAGTGTCTTAATATAGCAGCAAGTTGATATTCCTATTCTATATTCAGATTCTACCTTTCTTCTGCTCATATTCTGCTTCCACTAAATAAAACAAGCTCCATTTTCTTGCTGACATCCCATCCATATGGAAGACTTTATTCCATTATCTTCTGTGAGTTCTACCTCTTACAAACCTTGTCAGACACTAGGCATGTAGAGGTCACTGAGCAGACTATTCCCCTTCAAGGTATCTGCATTGTTCATAGCCCAAATTCCCCTAAGTCATTACTCAAAACTACCATCTCAGACACTCTGCCCCAATCTCTTCAGTATCACAGAAGTCTTCTGTTTTTCACTGTCTTATCTTTTTCAATATTTTCCATTAAGTGGCATAGCACAAAAATATTTCCACCTATATTTGTACATGATAATTCCTCTAATTATTTATCTGATGTGTGACCTCCTTGGTACAATAAATTATGTCTATCTTATATAATGCTTAAAGACAGTAATTATTGGATGAATGTAGATTGGTTGAGTGAATTGAATGGTATATATCAATCACATACATCTCAATTTTATAAAATATTACAAATGATTCCAAGGCTATTACCACTTTTATTGCTGTTAATATTTAGTATAATTCTTTAAATAATTATCATAATATTATTCTGAGACATCAGAGTACTAAACTAGTCTTATTTATTTATTTATTTATTTATTTAGGTTTTTTGAGACAGGGTTTCTCTGTATAGCCCTGGCTGTCCTGGAACTCACTCTGTAGACCAGGCTGGCCTCGAACTCAGAAACCCACCTGCCTCTGCCTCCCAAATGCTGGGATTAAAGGTGTGTACCACTATGCCCGGCTTAAACTAGTCTTTTACAAAAGTATGGACATTAGACTGTTTTACTGAACTTTCTGAAAACCTGGAGGCAGAGCATCTTAGGAGACTCAAGAGAGTTGTGAAGCTGAGATCTGAAACTTCACTGCAGCCTGAACCGTATTTAGATGCAGCTTACACTTAAAGTCATTTTAATCTCTATATTTAATGAGATGGCCTTGCAAAACATATGTGTTATTTGTATAAATCTGCCAGGAAAAACTGGGCTTTCTTTCTACAGGAAGTTGAAGTGGAGGAACAAGTATGTTACATCCCAAACTACCTAAACAATTGACCATTAAGCTGGGCCTCTTTAGAATTCTCTCCAAGTTCACTTATTAAGAGGTTTATCCATCATTTTATCCTCTCCTGAATTATAATATTTAACTGCACTGGTCCAAAACACAATATTCTCATAAAATAAATATAATTAATAAAAATGGTGATATTTATAATGATCTAAGGCCTCTGCTAATCACTTCCAAATGATATTTTTATTCTTGTAATTTCTCTGTGGAATATATCCTTACCTCTCTCCTACAATAAGTCCTAAATACCCAGCATCTAGTGGAAAAGTTAACTTGCGCTTCTGACCAGGAGCTATAGTACCATAGACTACATTAGACTAGACACAAAAGGGCCATACTCACATGGAAAGAATGTCCAGTCCTACTGGTTGTAACCAATACCTGTGTGCACCAGCTGTCACACCCAGACAACTGAGTACAGAACTAGAACCATCACAACCAAGAACTGCCCCTTAACCAGCAAAGCCTGATGGAACTCATCATGTTCCCCTCAGACGGTGACACCCATCTTCTCATCCAGCAGCATCTCTCTCCTGCTTATTCAGTAACACACTTCCTGCAACCTCTAGTCTAAAATAAATAATGTTATTCTAAACACATAAAGAAATTAATAAACAAGTGAAGTAGAAACATATCTCTTAAATATGGGATCTAAACTTAAATCTACCAAAAGAGTTGGCTATGAGAGGCTGTCCATCTAATGACTAGGTGAAGTTGTATCTGAGAGTGCTTTAGTGGTTAGTGTAATGGTTAAATTCTATTAGATTAAAGTCACTCAGAAATCAACAAGCATCTCTGGAGTGGTAATCCAGCACAATCAGGAAGAAGGAAATATTAGACATAATGTAATGTCATGGACATCTGTGGTTGAGACCAAGTCATGCATGTGGTTGAGTCGTGTGAGGTACAAAGAAGAGCAGGGATGTCATGATCAATTTACAGCTGCATCTAGTAGGTCTTGCTAAGGTGGAACATGGAGCTTCTAATAGTAGTGAAAAGTGAAGACCAATTATCCCAGCTAAAAACTGATTACTGCTGATTTAAGTAAGAATGGTTGCATAAATCTATGAAATCTCATCATAGTTTCAGACAAGTGATATTAGTCAAATCCATTCATCATTTGCTTTCCTCTATTCTACCCACCTTCTCTTCTTCCTCTTTTCATCCCCCCCTCCTTCTCTTGTGCCTTCTCTCCTTGCCTCTCCTTCCCTCTCCCCTCCTCTCTACTCCTCTTCCTTTATCTGTTTTCCCTTTCTGTTTCTTCTCTTCCACCCTTTTCTTTCCCTTCCCCTTTCTTCTTTCCCTTCCCTTCATCTTCCTTTCCTTTATACTCTCTTCTTTTCAACTGGCATGAAATTTTTATAATTACTCTCAATTTGTTCAGATTTTGAAGAAATTGAAAAACAACCCATTGGACTTGGGATTTTATGTTTGAATTTTTATCAGGATAAGTCATGAGTATCAACCTTGGACATGTAGGGTTTTTTTGTATGTAGCTTTTGACCTTGTTTTTCTCCAACTGTCAAAGACAATGCCTAGTTATCAATTTAATATGATATATTACAGATGAGAAGTGTCAGAACAGGATTGGTTATCTTTCTGGAATATCTATCATATGACAGCTACATAGACAACAAGCCCTTAAGCTCATTCACAGGGTAATATAGGGGCAAAAGAATCTCATCTGCTCACCAAAATTCTATAAGAAGACAGCTATACCAGACTAGTAGATGCTTAATATTAATATCACCAAAACATGCCATTCTCACAGGGTTCCTCCACTCAAAAGCACAAATAATCTCTAACTGTGAAAAAAATTAATTGTGAAAAAAGATAGAATACGGTGACCAAATTTCGGCATTTTGAGGTTTACTTTCTACTATCATGGTATAATGATATAAATTAAAAATTATTTGCAAAGATTAGAAAAGAAATAATACTTAGAAAAATTCTTCATGTCAAATGAATAACATAACTTATGAGTCAGCAAATATCTACGGATACACAAAGGACCATGTAGCTGTGTCTAGTCTAAAATAATGTCTCCAAGAAACAAATGCTGATCACATTTTCTCACTTAACTTCATGCCAGTATGCATCCCATTTAATTCCTACATATATCACTGTGAAACTTTTGCATTCTACACTTAAAAGTATCATATAATAACTGTTCCCTCATGTCTAAGTTACATAAAACACTGATATATTAAGAGAAATACCTGAAATAAAAATATGTATCCAGTTTTAGCTGATCATAGTATTACTTTAGGAATATTCATCTTGATTTTTGGCATGGATGATAACCTTGTCCTTTAGAGATTGTAAATAACTGAACACTACTCTCCAGGGAAGATTTTGAGAAAAGTAAAAATCCATAGTTACTAACATTTATTGTCTTCTCTGTGATGTCTTGATCTTCACCAAACCCCTGTTGAAAATTTGAAAAAGAATCTAACAGAAGCAAATCTAATTACCATGTTCTCTGTTCATCATGCCTCAAAACTTCAGTGACCCAGAATGTTCCAAGAAATTACAAAACATTAGTTAGTTTTGGCTTCAGCTGAAAAATACTTTAAATTTACCAGGTGCCGTGGATCATTTAAATGAAGAGTGGTCATTCCTCAATTTGTAGGTTTGTAATTAACACAGTAAATCTTTCTTGTTTGTTAGGTGTACTGTGGTGAATTGGTGATGTGAAAATGTGAGTCTAGGAGAAAAGAAGACTAATTCAGGATTTACCTTTGACTAATTTCCAGAAGTCCATTCTTCATAAAACGTGGCTATTTCTAGGCTTCTAATTCTGTATCTTTTGGACTGTGTTTTCTGATATTTCCAGACAGGAGGATAAGTCACCATTCTTATTTGGCTTCTTGTAGCAGAAAGCAGGCCCTCTGTGTAAGATCACTGGTCCTTCCCTGTGTAAAGACAGAAAACACCAAAGAGAAACAAAGAAACTCAGAATCATGCATCACCCAAAGCTTAGAGTCTTGCGGGTGGGAAAATTTTCCAGATAAATATTACCCAAACCAGTCTATCTGTCAGTATATGTTTATTGAACTATACACCCACCTCAACAGAATTAAATATGTAAAGCCTCACTATATCTTAAAAAACATAAAACCTCTCTTTCCTGCCGCTAGCATTTCTATGCTTCATGTGCTGTTTGTCTGTGCCTTTTATTAGTGTACTATACCAAACAATCGGCATTTTCCAAGCAGGTCTCCAGACTTATGAAGACCAACTACGTCTGCCCACACTTAAGGTGTATCTGCAAAGCGCTTAGAAGCATTAAATAGAAGACTTTATCTTTTCCAGAATACGGAGAAATGAATCCAGTAGAGATGTACAAAGGACAAAACTCAACAGTGGTTTTCAAAGTTGAGTGATCCTGCTAATAAAATGATATTCGTGCTTACTCAAGTACTTGGAACATGCTTGGGACTGTTCTAGTCATAGTTAATGAAAATACTGAAGATGATAGCTATAAGAATAGGTCTCTACTTCTGTTCCAAGAGCAAGCAGCTGAAAAATTATTTTGCTCTAAATACATCATGATGGGATCCATAAAGCTTGTTTAAAGTATACACCAATAATAAGATTTGGGTGAATTTCAAATCATTCAGTCTCATCCCATGGATGTTTAACTTTGTCTATGAAAATACTATCCATATGTTATAGTTGTCATTTTGGGAGTACACAGTTTTAGAGACCATACAGTGGAGTTTGAAAATACCCTATCTATCACAATCTATCATAAGTGTTTTATGCATTGATTTACATAACCTTGATAGGGTATTTAAAAGGTAAGAATAATAATTCCAAAAAGGAGATTAAAAACAAAACAAAACAAAAACAAACAACAAACAAAAAAACCAACTGAGCACCAGTGGAAGAAAATTGTTAAAGATGCTTAGGAGACATGGTTTGAATTAAAAGTCAAAGGAATATGATTCTTGGGTCTACTCCTTTGTTCTAGTGTAATCTAGTTACCATTGCAAATTCTTCATCTTTCATAAAGTAGTTTTTCTCACATACAAAGAGTATTTAAACTGACATTATTTTTAAAAATAGTTGGGCCAGGTGATGGTGGTGCACACCTTTAATCCCAGCACTTGGGAGGCAGAGACAGGTGGATTTCTGAGTTTAAGGCCAGCCTGGTCTATAAAGTGAGTTCCAGGACATCCGGAGCTATACAGAGAAACCCTGTCTCAAAAAAACCAAAAAACCAAAAAAAAAAAAAAAAAAAAAAAAAAAAAAAAAAAAAAAAAAGCCAAAATGAGTAAGGAGGAAGTATGATTTTTATCTGATTTATTATTTATTTCTCTTTGCAGTTGTCTATAGATATATTTTGGAACTAGTTAGATAGTGGAAACTTAAGAAAAAGACCCACATACTACAAACTGGATGGTGGTCAGTTTGTGGTATAATACACATGGGGCCATGAGTTTGTATGAAATATGGAGAGGACATTTGTTCTTGGCCTTATCCAAAGTTTAGCATGGTCACAAAGTATAAGCCTTCTCTGGAATGTAGACTGTCAAACTACATGGGTTTTTTCTTTTAAGTTAACAATGTGTTTTACATCTTAAAAGCATTGAAAAATGTAATGAAAAGGAAGCAGGGCAAAAACTGCTTTTGACCCAGAAAGCCCAAAATATTTACTGTCTGGCTCTTTTATAATGCATTTAAAAAAAAAAAATTCTCCTAGATGGCTTCATTGTGATATTTCTGTTTTTACCTTTCAATTTATTTGACAGTGATTGGTTAGTCACCACACCATGCAGTTTCTTTAATGTTACATCTGTCTTCTCAAGCAAGTCAACATAGCCAATGGAGAGTTCAGTCTACAATCAGACTACAACCATCTGGACATGCAGAAGCAATAGTGTAGTTTCCACAAGAAAGGAATGTGGAAAGGGCTCAAGGTGGGGCCTGTGTTACCTAATGGATCTGCCTTATTAGGAAGAATCACGTGCCAAAATTGCAGATAGGACCTAAAGGCATCCTTGAATAAAAATAGATACATGACTATGTAAATTATATACCATGCTCCACACAGTGACAAACATAACTATGGAGATGAGACAAGATTGGTTTTAAAAGAATGGTGAACATGTGAGATTTTCCAGACAGCAGACACTGGCCTATACTGATAGATACAAGTAGCCTATTCATGATGTAATCTTGTAAAAGATGTGATGGCAGTGTAGAGTAAATAGACAGGAGAGAAGATAAGACAGTCAAGGCAGGAGGCATCAGACCATGCACAGAGCTGATAAATCTGAGCTGGATCAAATGAGAGTCCTCAGGGAAGTTTGCATCTACAAAAGAGTCCCCACAAAACAGGAATGTCCTTGTTCTACTAACTCCTAGTGCAGTCTGTCTTAATTAGGTTTTACTGCTGTGAACAAATACAACAACCAAGGCAACACTTATAGTGACAACATTTAATTGGGGCTAGTTCAGAGGTTCTGTCTGTTATCAAAGTAGGAACATGGCAGCATCCAGACAGGTATGGTACAAGCAGAGCCAACAGTTCTACATCTTTATCTGAAGGCTATTAGGAGAAGACTGGCTTCCAGGCAGTTAGGAGGAGGGTCTTAAAGCTCACACCCACAGTGATACATCTACTCCAACAAGTCCACACCTTTTCCAACAGGGCCATACCTTCTAACAGTGCTGAACCTGGGTAGAGATTTACAAACCATCACAGAGAGTTCCCACTGAAGTTTGCATCTACAAAATGGTCCCCATCTAACAGGAATGTCTGTGTCCTAGTAACTATCCGTCCATTGCTAGGACATTTGGGAAGAGAAAGCCTTTCCATTCAATGTCATGGCAGATCCTGAGGGTGTTAATTCTAAATGCAGAATTCTCTGTAGGGTTCCTTGAGTGAATACAGGGTAATAATTTGAAACAGGGTAAGAAACATTTGCATTTAAATATCCTTTTTCTGATCAAATAGACAATTAGTTATTCTTTCCTTTGGTAATGTTTCCAATTTTCCCAAACCCTCTAAAATGAATCTCTGAAGTGAAACACAGCTAGTCCTGAATATCTTATAAGAAAATGAATTGATCATATTAATTTCTCATATACAAGAGGAAAATTTGTGCCATTGTTATTGGGGTCATAATTACTTAAAAGAAGAAAAACCCAAGAGTGCTCTCTACATACACTCTCATCCTATGATACAGAATCAAAAAACAAAAACAAAAACAAAAACAAAAACAAAAGATGAGTTACAGATATGATAGAATAACTTAGAAGTACTAAGCCAAATAGAAAAGAGGTAGATCACATATTTCCTGTATAATAAGAATGTTTAATTTTCCTCTGGTTTCACAGGATTGATAAGATATAACTTGTCTCTACTGGTTCAACCTTCAATCATTTCTCCCCTGTTTGTGTGCCATTCCCAAAGTAGCAAATATGAATCTGCCAAATTTTTCATATTATTTCTTTCCTGTCTGACAAAGTTCTAAATTCCCAACTACTAAGAGTGAAGTCTTCATAGTGGTCTGATAATGTCTACACGCCATGCCCTGTTACAATAACCACCATCTCCTGTCCACCACCATCACCTGGACTCCACCCTTGCCATAAAACCTTTTACATATGTTCTTGTCTGCCTTGAGGACTCATCTTCTACTATGCATCAAGTTTTACTTTCTGTTGTGAGACAATTTTAGACTTATGAAGATAGTATCAAGACGAAATATGGTATCAATTTACTATAAAACTGATATTTTAATAAAACTACAACATCAATAGTGAGGTAATGTACAGAGGACTTGCAGATTTATCTAGCTGTTAATGGCTTACTTTTTAAGATCTCTCATTTCCCATTCTATAATACAGTCTAGCTTATAGTACTGCTTTTAATTGTTAATGTTTTCTTAGGCTCCTTCAGTTTATAATAGTTCTTTGCAAGTCTTCTAAGTCTCTGGGAGCTTGAATACACTTCCAGAGGAAGCATGTCTTCCAGTGTGTAATATGTGTTATATGTATTATTTTATAAGATGTAATTTAGAAACTTATACCTTTGAGGGTTTTTGCTCAAACTATCTCATAGAGATAATTTTCCAGGCATTTTATTTAAAATCCCTCAAAAAATTCTTTCCTGTTTTATTTTTATCTACTTATAAATATCTAACACTCACTGTCTCATTACGTATTGTTGTCAATAATTTTCTCTTTAAAATCAATGCAAGAAAGCAGAGATTTTTTCCAACTTTTTTTAATTAGATATTTTCTTTATTTACATTTCAAATGCTATCCTGAAAGTTCCCTATACCCTTCCCCCACCCTGCTCCCCTACCCACCCACTCCCACTTCTTGGCCCTGGCATTCCCCTGTACTGGGGCATATAAAGTTTAAAAGACCAAGGGGCATCTCTTCCCAATGATGGCCAACTAGACCATCTTCTGCTACATATGCAGCTAGAGACACGAGCTCTGGGGGTACTGGTTAGTTCATATTGTTGTTCCACTTATAGGGTTCCAGACCCCTTCAGTTCCTTGGGTTCATTCTCTTGCTCCTCCATTGGGGCCCCTATGTTCCATCCTATAAATGACTGTGAGCATCCACTTCTGTATTTGCCAGGCACTGGCACAATCTCACATGAGACAGCTATATCCGCGTCCCTTCAGCAAAATCTGGCTGGCATATGCAATAGTGTCTGGGTTTGGTGGCTGATGATGGGATGGAACCCCAGGTAGTGTAGTCTCTGGATAGTCCATACTTTTGTCTTAGCTCCAAACTTTGTCTCTGTACCTCCTTTCATGGGTATTTTGTTCCCTATTCTAAGGAGGAATGATCAGTCAGAATGGCTAAGATCAAAAATTCAGGTAACAGCAGATGCTGGCAAGGATATGGAGAAAGAGGAACACTCCTCCATTGCTGGTGGGATTGCAAGCTTGTAAAACCACTCTGGAAATCAGTATGGCAGTTCCTCAGAAAATTGGACATAGTACTACTGGAAGATCCAGCAATACCTCTCCTGGGCATATACCCAGAAGATCTTCCAACTGGTAATAAGGACACATGCTCCACTATGTTCATAGCAGCCTTATTTATAATAGCCAGAGCTGGAAAGAACCCAGATGTCCCTCAAAAGAGGAATGGATACAGAAAATGCTGTAGATTTGCATGATGGAGTACTACTCAGCTATTAAAAACAATGAATTTATGAAATTCTTGGGCAAATGGATATATCTGGAGGAAAACATCCTTAGTGAGGTAACCCAATCACAAAAGAAGTCACTAGATATGCACTCACTGATAAGTGGACATTAGCTCAGAAACTTAGAATACCCAAGATACAATTTTCAAAACACAAGAAAACCAAGAATAAGGAAGACCAATGTGTGAATACTTCATTCCTCCTTAGAATAGGGAACAAAATACCCATGAGAGGAGTTACAGAGATTTTTATATAACTTTGTTTATTGAATTTCTATAAAACTGCCATTTATATAAGATATTCAATAAACTTTTTTTTAAAAAAAATCAGAGCTTCAATTGGGTGTTTTATTCCTCTTAATGATACAGAATGGGCTTACCTCAATATTTGAGATACCATCCAGTTGCCTTAATTTCAAAGATACTAGACGTACCCAGACAATGAACTTGATAGGGTTTCATGCAATTCCTGTTGTCAATTTTTTCTGTCTCTCTCTGGCCAGTTGGAGCTATTATTTAAAATATATTATTCCTACTGAGCTATGCATATCCAAATTTATATGCTTGGATTTTCCTATTCCTTCTTTCAAAATTGATGAAATTATGGAAATGAACACCTCTTAGCCTTTATGACTACTGTGGTTTGCCCAGTCAAATGGATTTCAGATGCAGAAACATTTCACCCTCAAATGGGGCCTTTCAAAATCATTCCCTGACATTTTCCCTCATGCAAGTGCAAATGCCTTCTGATTCATGGAGATTTGAAGCACATTAAAAACTCAGGCTGTTCTCAATTATGCTAGACTCGCTATGCCATGGGCAAATTTTACAAGACTATTTTTTACTCATCTCCTTTTTCATCCCAATTTTAGGCCCAAAAATAGTATTAGAAATTCTACCCAAAGTGAGAAAAAGGTGAAATAAGTAATAGGTGAAACTTGAATATAGTAGTTTTATTATTATTACTGCCTATTGAAGAAGATATTAGAAAAGAGTGAGCCAAGGGACTTGAAAATTACTTAGGATCTCATTGTCTGGGACAAGAAGAAAGAATGGTATGGAAAGACATGAAAAATGCTAGATTCTAATAGTCAGGATCCATATAACTTCCTTGAGCCTAATTTCATATCAACTTCCTAACCTATGAGTTCATTTATCAGACATTTTATCCTTACTCATGGGAAAGGAATACAAGCTTGATGACAAGTCCATATCCTCAATGGTTTCAAAGAAAAGTATAGAGAAACAAACACGGAACTAAATTTACAGTTTAATATGTTCTGTAAAATAGAAATGAGAATAAACATGGAGAATGGAATCTGGAGACATCTGGGAAGGCTTTCCTGATGATGGTTATTAATATCTGAAACAAGACATAAAAACGTAGAAATAGATCAAGGAAACCAATGAGTAATATAGGAGGTATCATTTAAAACAAATATCAAATTATTTTAACAGATGTACTGCTATATATATATATATATATATATATATATATATATATATATAAACATATAAAACAGAATAGAATCAGAAAAGGTATAGTTCTCACAAAACTGATATTCAAACTGGGAAGAAGAACTTAATTTTTTACTTTTAAATTTAATTATAATATAGCATCTTAGTTTCATTGTGTTGCTGTAATTGAAAATCTTGGCCAAGGCAATTTACGTGAGAAAGGATTTCTAGCTGGCGCAAAATTCCAGGTTATAGTCCATCACTGCAGGAATTTGAAGGTGCTAGTTACATTATACATATAGTCAAAAACTATGAGTAATACACACAAAAGAGTACTCAGCTCACATTCTCTGTTATATAATCCAGAATTCATTGCCTGTGGAATGTTGTGATCCACAGTCTGCAGTTGTTCTCTTTATTCAAGATAATCTCCAACAAACATACTTACCTAATACCAGTACAATCTAGGTGATATTTTGAAACTTCTTTTCTGAGTGATTATAGATTGTGTTAAGTTGACAATTAGAACTTAACAATCACATACAATTGTGATTAGAGGTGTGAAGGAATGTATAGCCATTAAGTAATTTAAAGGGTGAAAGGAAGTGACTAAAATTGAGGAAATATTTAGGGTACAAGAATGACAATATCCAATGCATATAGAAAGAAACTATTCTATGTAAGCTGATTTGGATGAACCTTTATAGTTCAAGAACTGTGAGTTCAACTTGAATGTGAAGCATTTCTGAAATACACATTCTATTTTAAGTAGGAACTTAAAGATATGTGTCTCTGCCACCAAAAAGGAAGATCCAAAAGAAAATATGAATATTTAGGTATTGTATTTCTCAAGAAAAAAATACAAGATGAGAAGTAAATCAAGTTTAGGACCTGGATTTGAACAATATGAATATTGAACACTTATGCAAATGTTTCAAAAAGGAGTCAGAAAAAGCATGCTGAAATATAGAAGAAATATATAAAATACCATAACAAGTTAAAAACCCTGTTTTGCCATGAAACAGATTACCATCATTAGAGACATCAAATTACCTGTTGGGTATAAATGTCATGAATGTCATGAGTAACTTTCACAGAGTGGGTCTAACTATGCATCTGGGCTGGACATGAGATTGAAGAGAAAAAACAAACAAACATAGAAACAACAGGATGCTGAACAGGATGAGAGCAGGATATGAGGAAGAAATTAGAAAGGTGATATATTTATTACATATGTATATGTCTTAGCCCACTACTATGGGGATACTTGTCCATACCAAGACTGTTAATGCTCCCACATATGTATCCAATAAGATGAAGCAATCCTTTGCATATTACAATATAAAACATATTACTGGTGTACCAAACAACTCCTTTGTCCATCTTCCTTTCCTAACTTTAGTCTGTGGATTAGAGTGGAGGTTGAAGCATTTAAGAACCCTAAATAAAGTAGGTTTAGAGAAAAACCTAAGCTTTCACACTTCCCCTCTTTCTTTCTAAAGATGTATATTTTAGTAAAACTGGTATTCAAACTACAGAAAAGAACCATAAGCAGGCACTCTACAAATTAATCATTATGTAGTTTATCTGTTTCATTTCTCATCTTTGTATATAAGTAAATTATAACATACAAATTTAATAGCCATATATCACAAAATTGAGTATTGCATATAGTTATCCCATAGATTATATTAAGCAAATTATTAACAAATATAAACAAATCAGAAAATTGGAACTCTGAATCATAAATGAATTTAAAATACCAATCATAATAGCATGTAAAGACTTCTGAATGGGCAGCAGTACTTGCCACACACTATTGAAGATTTGAGGTCCAATCCCCAGCACCCAATAGAGAAAGCTTATGAGCAAAATCATTGAAAATATGAGAAAACTGAGAAGTCATCGGTTGGACTAGTCAATCAAAAGGAAGAGCAAAGATGAATGGTTAAGAGACTAAACTGCACTGAAATGTAGTAAGCAGCAGTCCTTCAAGTTTTACTGAAATATAAAGAGAATGTGAGCAGTTGTATGCCAACAAATCATATGACCTAGATGAAGTAAGAAAAAGCAATCTACAGCAAACCAGTAGCCAACATCAAAGTAAATGGAGAGAAACTCGAAGCAATCCCACTAAAATCTGGGACTAGGCAAGGCTGCCCACT
>NC_034604.1:36189772-36233335 GCF_900095145.1 Mus pahari
AAATAAAGACGTGCACCACCACTAAAAAAAAAAAAAAAGAAAGAAAGAAAGATGGCACCTCTGGTTAACTCTATGGAGTATTTTTTTAGTGTTTCAAAGCAAGCCTTCAAAATATTTCTCAAAGGGTTGGAGGTAACATTGGCCAGGTCATTCTGTGGCTGCCTTATTCCCCAAAGCAAAAGTATCTCAAGGAAAAAAAAAAAAAACCAGCAACAACATTGTGTGTGTATGTGAGATTGTCAACTTAACATGCTATTAGAAAACAAAGGAAAACACACATTCCAGCTCACTGATTTGCCAAATGTAAGGCTTTTCAGACTGCAAAGTGATAGACATTTCTTAGATCAGATCATTTTCATAAATGAAAAACTTTAGTCAACAGCATAGTAAAAGGCAATGGACTGAGTGAGTAGCCTCAGCATTATGAAGAAGATCAGGACATATGGTCTCAGTTTTCCTACTTAACATTGCACTGGAGATTCTAGCCAGGACAATTAGGAAGGAATGCAAATAAATAAATAAATAAGAAGACATACAGTTTTGAAATAAGTAAACCCAGTTTCAGAACACTTTTATGAATAAGATATGGGCTCATATCTAGAATAGTTTAATGAACCTACATGATTATTCAGACATACATCAGAAGAAAATCTAAGAATCAAAGCATACTACATGGTTATACCAAAATTCCTGTTAGCAATTAAAAGTCAAAAATTGAATTTAAGAAACAATTCTGTACACAGGGCAGCCATAAAGCAAAATTTTAGTAATACATTTAACAAAAAAATATAATTTTAAATTATATTAATTGTAAAATAGGGATGTTAGCAGAAAATAAACACCTAATTAAGGCATCTCACTGAGGATAATATTGTTAACAATAATATTGTAATCAAAATGATCCAGGATTCAATAAAATCTCTATAAACATTCTAGCATCAGAATCTATAGTAATGAACAGTCTAGTTCTTTAATGTACATATTATTTTCAAGGGGCTTCCATAGGCAACATAATTTTTAAAAGAAAAAAGTATGAGTTCCCAGGTATTTTTTTCTTTTATTGGATATTTTCTTTATTTACATTTCAAATGTTATCCCCTTTCCAGGTCTCCCCTCTGGAAACCCTCTATACCATCCCCCAACCCACCTCTGGCCTCTATGAGTGTGATCCCCCACTCACCCACTTCTGCCTTCTAACTCTAGCATTCCGGTACACTGAGGCATCAATCTCCCACAGAACCAAGGGCCACTCCTCCCACTGATGTCCAACATGGCCATCCTCTGCCAGATATGCAACTGAGCCATGGGTCCCTCTATGTGTACTCTTTTGTTGGTAGTCCACTCCCTGGGAGCATGGGGTACTGGGGGGGGGGTCTGGCTTGTTGACACTGTTGCTTCCCCACAGGGCTGCAAATCCTCTCAGCTCCTTCAGTCCTTTCTCCAATTCCTCCATCTGGGACCCCATGGTCAGTCCAATGGTTGACTGTGAGCATCCACTTCTGTATTTGTCAGGCTCTGGCAAAGCCTCTCAGGAGACACCTATATCTGCCTCCTGTCAGCAAGTACTTCCTTGCATCCACAATAGCATCCAGGTTTGAGGACTGTATATGTGATGGGATCCCCAGGTGGGGCAGTCTCTGGATGGATGCTTCAGTGCTTCCTAGAAGGCAGAACAAAGTACTCACAGGAGGAAATATGGAGACAAAGTGTGCAGCAGAGACCGAAGGAAAGGCCTTCCAGAGTTCCCAGTTTTAAAACACATTACAAATTAAAGATCATCAAGACAATTTGGTACTGGTATCAACACACATAGATGAATTGATGAACTACACTTGAAATTCCAGAAATAAACTAATGTGCTTTTCTGATCAATCTATTTAAAACAGATTTCTCAAAGTTCAATAATGGACTTTTTAATAATAAATTAAGTAGTTTTAAAAGTGATCTATATTGGACTATCCGTTGTTTTTGCTCTCATAGAAATAGTACAAGTTACCCCTCCTTGTTATACTCTTACACTTGGAGCAGATCCCTGGTTTCCTGCTAACAGGTTAATTTACGTTATCTTTCTTTGTGCTTATTCAGTCTAGCTGACATCTTGCTCATAGTATTAATCTTTTCAAAGAGTCAGTTTTAGGTTCTCAAAAAAATCTGTTTTTAATGGTTTCATATTTGGCTGGCTTTATCTCCGAATTCCAGGTTTTCCTTTCTTCAATTCATGTTTATTTTCCACCATTTCCTGTAGTCTTAAATTTTTGAATCTTTTTTCTAACAGAATTTCCAACTGTCATTTAAACTCGCATTTTTTTTCAGACGCTGTTTTCCCTGCATCAGGTTCTTTCCATCTTGTGGTCAACGGTGGGGCAAGGTGCTGCTCTTCTTCCCTTCCTGAAAGGGAGCCCAAGGCTGACAGTGGTTAAAGGTCTAGTCATAACTGGACTAAACCTTCTATTAAGTCAGAAAACTAAGGGTTGAACCCAAGCCATTTGATGTTAATCATCTTTTTATCACTTCAAACTGCCTCCCTGCTATGCAAAGTCACTTCACATCTTCTGGTGAGCCAGTCGTTTTGACATTCACTTTGGAGGCTCCATACAAAACAGTGCAGAGGCAGTGGGCATCTATGGCATCTGTGCCATCTGTTGTGTCTGCAATTGAAACTATAGATGTATCTCTAGGGAGAAGTCAGAGAGAGGCTAGGAGCTTGCTTGGTTCTCCCTCTGATGGAGAATTTGTTCCACAGACCACCAAATGTAAGGACACAGATTACACAATTGGGAATACATACTACATAACATAAGAATATTAAGCAAACAGAGAGGGGTAAAGGAAAGAATTATAACACAACATGCACACAGAAGAACAATGACCGTCCTTGTCACAATTCTAGATCTGTGTGCTTTCTGCTAGTAGTGTTTTTAAATTAAGGTCTTCTCCAGTCCATGAGACTGATTAAACCAAATCTTTTGACTTCTAAACAATATTATAGTAATTTATCTAAATTTTAGAAGATCCCAACATTGAAATTTTGCAAGATTTTGAAAATTTGGGATAATAGAAACTTAAAATATTTTCCCTTGAGAGAAAATTTCCCTGAAACCAGATGATTTTTTTACAAATGAGATTTGATTTTTTTTCCATGTCTATATGTGTAACTCAGAACAGTAATCCAAGTGGAAGCTTTGTCCCAAATTGTATGTACACATGTGCAACTCACTACTTTTAAGTACTGCAGATACATAGTCATATACTTAGACATGGTTTTTCTTTTCAAAATAGAGATTTAAAACATTGAGAATATTCTTCTTAAGTTTATATTTGTAAATGGATATGAGATGGAAAAAATGTTCTAAAAATCCAGCACTCTGGCAATAAGTGGGATTAGCCATTAGGAAGCAATCTCTTAACTCCACAAACCAAAGGCCTTGACTGTTCAGAATCTGCAAATTCAAATATCCCTCCCAGCTCTTTCACTTGGTTATTCTGAGAAAGGCTGAAAGCAATGTCTTAAATTCTTCTTTGAAAAAACGTAACTCCTCACTCCAGATAGGGTACTGATGGGAGAACGAAGCAAGCCCCCAATCAATGGACAGAAGCTGCTGACCCCTGTGTTTGAATTAGGAAAAGGCTGGAAGAAGCTGAGGAGGAGGATGACCCTGTAGGATGAACAGCAGTCTCAATTAACCTGGATCCTCAAGATCTTTCAAACATTTTATGACCAAACAGAGAGCATACACCAGCTGATATGAGGTCCCCAACACATACACAGCTGAGGACTGCCATCTCTGTGTTCCTTCAGAGATGATGCACCTAACCCTCAAGAGACTGGAGGCCCCAGGGAGTTTAGAGGTCAGGTGGAGTCTGGGATGGGGACATCCTTCTGCAGAAAGAGGGGTAGTGTGGAGGTATGGGATATAGAACAGTCAGAAACTGAGGTGGGGGGAATAAAATCTGGAGTGTAAAACAAAAATAAAGAAAAAAGGGGGGGGGAAAGATGTGTAAGTGACATAGTGAGTTTATTAGCGTTATTTGCAGGAACATGAGTAAGCTTACCTACAAGAGTAACAAAGGAGGTTTACCAACTGCTTGATAGACTTGAAAGAAGCATTTATCACCAACTACCCCCCCCAAAGGGATTATGACTCACAGTAATTTAATCTCCAGAGCTCCTTCAGTAATTTGTAGTCAACTCCATTGAGGAGAATCTCTTCCTAGCAATTTTCTATGCTTTGAGAGGCTTTGTGAATTCTGTAATTTTCACAAATTTCCTGAGCCTTATAAATTTTGTTGGCTCTTTAAGCTTCTGGCCCTTCCTTATCCTTGCAGAAGGCAATATTTCAATTTAAACAAACCAAATTTTGATGAACTAGGAGATAAACTAAATTGACTCACAGTATAGTTTTAATCTATAAATATATATTTAAGATTAACATGTACATGCATGCATTTAATTTTTGTTAACTTTGATTAGTAGCATTGATTACTAGTCTGTAACATGTAGCAGGCACACATATTTATATCTGTTATATACATATGCGAGTTTAAGGGAACATTTTATTTTCAATCTTTTTTATTAATTTATTTATCTATACACTTTATATCCCAATTGTTTCACCCTCCCTCCTCTCCAAGTCCCACCCCTTCATACATCCCCCTGCACCTTCTTTAAAGAGAGGGAGCCCTTCCCATAACCACCACCACCCGACCTGCCTCAGGTACCAACCCGCACTGGCACATAAAGTCACATCAGCACCAAGCACATCCCCTCCCATTAAGGTCATTAGGCATTCTGCTTAGGGGAAAGAAATCCAAAGACAGGCAACAGAGTCAGTCAACCTCTGCTCCAATTGTTAGAGTATCCACATGATGCTCAAGCTACACATCTGCTCCATATGTGTAGAGGGGCTAGGTCCAGACCACCCATGCTCTTTGGTTGGTGGTTCAGTCTCTGTGAGCCCTTATCTGTCCAGGATAGTTGGTTTTGAGTCTTCTTGTGGTATTCTTGACCCCTCTGAGTCCCTTGCATCTTCCACAAGACTCTTTCCTCAAGTCCTTTCCCTATCTCTTCCACAAGACTCTCTGAGCTCTGCATGATATGTGACTGTGAGTCTCTGCGTCTGGTTCCATCAGCTTCTGGATAAAGCCTCTCAGATGACAGTTATACTAGATTCCTTTCTGCATGCATATTAGAGTATCATTAATAGTATCGGGGATTACCACTTTTCCATGGGATAGTTCTCAAGTTGAGCCAGCTATTGTTTGGCCATTACCTAAATCTCTGCCCCATTTTTTATCTCTGTACATCTTATAGGCGGGGTAAATATTGAGTTGAAAGTTTTGTGAATGGTTGGTGTTCCATCCCTCCACTGGAAGTCCTGCTTGGATACAAGAAGTACTATGTCAAGCTTCATGTCCCTGCTTACATCCTTATGTCCTTCTAGGAGCCTCCTCAATCCCAAGTCTCTGACATGTATGGCAAATGTCCCCTGTATAGATTTCCCTTTTCCCTCCAAGCACTCATGCCCTGCATCCTCTCTCTTCTAACACCTGATCTCCACATTCCCCTTCCCATCCCCTCTCACACCCAGCTCCTTCTCTTCATTCAATTGCTATGTCTATTTGATTTTCTCTTCTCAGTGGGATTCAAGTGGGACTTATGCCCTCCTTGTTAATCGGCTTCTTTGGGTCTGTGGATTGTAGAATGGCAATCCTGTACTTTATGGCTAATATTCACTTATAAATGAGTCTCATTCATGTCTTCATCTAAAAGAATGCAGATAAATCCTTATTTATCACCCTGCACAAAACTCAAGTTCAAGTGGGTCAAAGATTTCAACATAAAACCATATATGCTGAATCTAGTAGAATGTAAGTATAAAAGATCCTTGAATTCATTAGCACAGGAGGAAATTTCCTAAACAGAACTCCAATGGCTCAGGCACAAGGACCAACAGTTAATTAGTAAGACCTCATGAAACTGAAAAAACTTCTTTAAGGCAAAAGAAAATGTCAATAGGATAAAACTATAGTGTACAGAATGGGAAAAGATCTTTACCCACCCTTCATCAAGCAGAGGGCTAATATCCAAAATGTATAAAGAATTAAAAAAATTAAACAGCAACTTACCAAATAACCCAACTAAAAATGGGGTACAGAGCTAAACAGAATTCTCAATAGAGGAATCTCTAAGGGCCAAGAAGCACTTAAAGAAATATCCAAAGCCCTCAATCATCAGGGAAATGCAAATCAGTTCTACTTTGAGACTTCATCTTACTGTAGTCAGAATGGCGAAGTTCAAAACTCAAGTGATAGCAGATACTGGCAAGGATGTGGAGAAAGGGGCACACTCCTCCACCGCTGGTGGAAGTGCAAACTGATACAACCACTAAGAAAAGCAATTTGGTGGTTTCTCAGAAACTCAGGACTAGTTCTTCCTCAAGACCCATTCCTGGGCGTATACCCAAAAGATGTTCCACCATACCACAAGGACACATGTTCCACTCTGTTCATAGAAACTTTACTCATGATATCCTGAAACTGAAAATAACCCAGGTGTCCCTCAACTGAATAATGATAAAAAAACATGGAACATCTACACAGTGAGATACTACTCAGGTATTAAAAACAAAGTCATCATGAAATTTTCAGGGAAATGAATGGAGCTAGAAAATACCCTGAGTGAAATAACCCAAATCCAGAAAG
Source organism: Mus pahari (assembly GCF_900095145.1). Lineage (NCBI taxonomy): Eukaryota > Metazoa > Chordata > Mammalia > Rodentia > Muridae > Mus > Mus pahari. Next base: position 36,196,475 of record NC_034604.1, read on the forward strand.
ACAAGTATAGTATAGATTCACTTAGTTTCAACCTTTTAATGATAACAGTTTTCCTATTTTTGACAATAAAAATACTTTTATATAGGAGGAAAGCTATTTTTCATTTTAAAACAATTAAATCCAAGTGGAAGATTCAAATCAGCATTAGCTCACTCAGCCAGAAAATGGTTAAAAAAAAAAAAAAGAACAATTTTCACAGCTGATATTAAACTGTGTTCAAACTGCAGGAAATAAGGTGAAAGGCCTCTCATTTTAACATCCTTTTTGCTTCAGCCAGGACTCAAAGAAAAGTGTAAGTTCCCCTAAACCTCTGCTATGAAATCAGATTATGCAAAGATTTTATGTTGAGTTCACACCAGAGAGTACAAGAATTTTGTAATTCAGACACACTGAAAAGTGTAAATCTCTGATTTCTTTGGAGACTCAATTGTGTCTGTGATGTTTTTCTGGAAGCTGTCTTATGAGAGGATGTTTTGCTGAAGCAGACATGTGAAAGGATGCATGATATTTAGAAAGAGTATAATTACAAACCAACAAACAGCAAACTATGTTCTTGCATTGGTGCTCTTTGCAATGCCTTGCTGATCCTAACTGATCTTTTCAGGTCTTCATAGAGAGACCCATGCCAAAGAACTTGTGATATTCTGGCTGCTTCTTGCCACATCTGTGGACACCTGCTGAGTCAGTGGAGCCTTGTGGTTTCTTCTGGATCAAGCTGCTGTTACTGATGTATGTTTAGTGTTTGCTGATTGGATTGAAATGCAGCTACTGGCCCATGTTTAGTGTTTTAGACTAGACTGCTGATATCCTGATAATGAATATTGGAATCACCCCAAAGAACTACTTCTAAACAGGTCCATATCCCTGTTGTCCTATTAGCTATCTTTTCCCTACCTTTGATTGTTGGGCTGGATGGAAGGTTGAAGTAACAACCCTTATTAAAGTAGGTGTTGAAAAATCTAAGCCTACAACTTAGCAATGCAAGAGGGTGCCATTTTGTAGAAGTTAGTTCCTGCTTCTTCTTCCTAGCAACATGCTCCCATAAATAAGATTCAAACTCAAAATATATTTACAATTACCTTGGCCATATAGCTAGGCTCTTTTCTGATTATAATCATAACTTAAGACAACCCATTTATTTTAATTTACATTCTACCACATGAATGGTTACCTGTATTCAAGTACCATGTATCTGTCTCTTCACATCTTCCTGTGCCTTGCTCTATCCCCAAATTCTTTCTGCCTTCTGGATGTCCCACTTTACATTTTCTGCCTAAGCCATAGACCATGGGCTTTCTAATCGGCAGGCAATGCATCCATATAGTACACAAGATATTTTCTCCGCACACTACTTCTGGGTTTGAGAAGAAAATTATAGGCTATTAGGTCATCTGTCTCTTGGGAATGACTGTCAGTCAGAATCTATTGACAGAAGCACTGGAGAATGCTTCAGGCTTACTGTACCCTTTCTCCAAAGAGCACTGCACTTGTTTCTCAGTTCACAGTGGACTCCTTGCTAAGATGATTTTTCCTATGTGAAATCATCCTAGAACAAACAGGAAGCCCTTTCACATTTGTTGCTTTTTGTGTGTTAGTACTGCCAAATTTTCTCACATGAGGACTCCATTTTGTTGGAAATGATTGAAAATTTGTTTGAAAAGAGAATACTATGATGCTCTACAGACTCAAAAATATCCAGATTAAATTACAGTTAGTCAATTCAATTAAGCTTAACAGTTTTTGAGAAACTACTGTGTATATGGTGAGAGACATGAAGCAATGACAGCTAATCCCTGAAGCTTCTACCCCAAATCATTACCTACATTCAAAATTTTAAAGACCTTGACATTATCATTATACTGGCTAGTTTTGTGTCAACTTGACACAGCTGGAGTTATCACAGAGAAAGGAGCTTCAGTTGGGGTAATGCCTCCATGAGATCCAGCTGTAAGGCATTTTCTCAATTAGTGATCAAGGGGGGAGGTCCCCTTGTGGGTGGTGCCATCTCTGGGTTGGTAGCCTTGGGTTCTATAAGAGAGCAGGCTGAGCAAGCCAGGGGAAGCAAACCAGTAAAAAACATCCCTCCATAGCCTCTGCATCAGCTCCTGCTCCCTGACCTGTTTGAGTTCCAGTCCTGACTTCTTCAGTGATGAACAGCAATGTGGAAATGTAAGCTGAATAAACCCTTTCCTCCCCAACTGCATCTCGGTCATGATGTTTGTGCAGGAATAGAAATCCTGACTAAGACGATCATCACAGGAAATTTTCTATTTTTCTCATCTAGCAAAAACTCATTTAAATATTCTTTGAAAGTCCTCTGTTAGCTTTCCATGCTCAATGAAATGTCTTGAGGTATTGGTGTAGAGGCAACATTACCTCAGAAGGATTAGTAAGTGATAGCACTCATGTGGGCTGATGCTTTTTTTTTTTTATCAGTTTTTAATGATTTTTCATACAGTACAATTTGATCATATTCTTTCATCTCTCTAAATTCTCCCAAATGTGCTTCCCTATTCGGACAAGATCATGTTCTTTTTCTCTTTCAAAACAAAACAAAATAAACAAACAAACAAAAAAGTCCCAGCAGAATACCAAGTAATAAACCAGAAAACAAACAAATGCCAAGGAACAGCCTCAACTTGGAGAGGGGTTCTGAGAAAGGGGTGTCTAGGAGCAGTGAAACAAATGACTTGAAGTCAAATTGTGGGTACAAACTGATGGACTTATAAACATAAGAACTAGAGACAGTTTTCAGATAGATCGCCCTATGTTCTGCTCAAGAGAGCTTTTCTCTTGCTATTCTAAATACTCTCTATATAGCTCATTTCTTGCAGAACAAAAATAGTCTTTTATTTGCATATCAAATCCAGTCATTTACTCTAGGTTCATTTACTCCAGGTTCTTGAGCATTCCATGAATCAACGTTCCATGACCTTAGGGCCTTGATCATTCTGACCATAGCTGGACCTAAATTCACTCTATCCCAGGCTGGCGCTTGAACTCAGGAATCAGCCTGTCTTTGTGTATTTCTGATAAGCTGGCTCATAGTGCAGCTGCCTCTGTTCTTTCAGACCTGTGAAACTCCTTATAAAATTCATATTGCACCCTTATATTTTGCATAGTTGAGAAATTACATATTTGTAGATTCATGTTTTTTTAGAGTTCTTTCCCACTGCCTTGAAGACTGTCCTGAAGGTCTAAGTGCTTATCATTTTGCTGAGACATAGCCACACCCTTACCTCCCAGACTCATGCTGATTCTAATTATCATGGAGTCATTAACTTTGTCAGGGAGAACATTCCTTGATATTGTTGGCAGAGAGACTATTTCCAAAAGGAGGAACATGAAATATATATTTTACAAACAAGAGTTATGCCCACAGCAACCTTTGACACATGTAGAGTTCAAAACCCCGCTGGCTTTGTTCCAAGGGCGTACATAAATCATGTCATTCTATCCCTGCCATAGCCAAGCTGCACGTGGCAAATAAACAAATTAGTGACACAAAAAATAAAATAAAAATAGAAAAATGCACAAAAATATGAGGCCTATTTTGTGTTGGTTAACCATTTCTGAGTATGAGACCCACCCTAAGGGATGGTTGACTTAACTAGTGTCACTCCTTTAGATAAAACTGGTTTTCTCTCTCATAGCCAGTGTCAATGAAATAGCTCCTGAGTTAGCAGTGAGATGTTTTTCCCACTTCTTTTCTTCTGTGCAGAGACTTTGTCTGACTGGAGTTTGTATAGGTCTTGTGCATATTACCACAGTTTCTTTGAGTTTATATGTGCATCAGACCTGCTAGGTCTGGAAAACATCATTTCTTTGCAATTATTCACCATTCTAACTCTTAGAATTTTTCTAACTTCTCTTCCCATAGATCTTTGAGCTTTGAAGAAAGGGAGTGATTTAGGCATCTCATTTAGAGTTAAGTGCTTCAATGTCCCTTACTCCTCGCAAATTTGAGTCTTTGTCTTAATCAGCTTCTACTGCAAGTAGAAACTTATCTGACGGGAGGTTTGACCAATGCCCTTATCTATAGGTATAGTAATATGTCACTAGAAGTAATTTTTTGCTATATTTATTTGGCAGAATAATAATAGCATTTCCCTTGATGATAACAGCCTTATTAACAGTTATAGATATGAGTTCCATGTTATGAAATGCCTTAAATCCAATCATAATATAGTTAGTTGCTCCAAAAACATTTATACCACTATTTTGCCAGTATATCTTATAGAAAAGTCTCTGTTGTTCAGAGTTAATGACTAGATAAGATTTTTGATTATTTTTCTCCTGTAAAAGCATGAGAAAATAGTACTTCTTTCTAGTACTATTAGAACTGCTCAGTTTGGATGAAGCTTCTAGTTGTGCACTGAATTTAGTTTTATCCCTCAATGTTAGATGACATAAGTTATGTCTTTTGAAACAAATCCTTACTGTTAGTTTGAGAATGATAATCAGTAGCACTGGTGATATTTAATAATCTTTAGAGGGTTCTACATTATCCTTTTAGTCAATGATTCAACAAAATGTAACCAACTATTGTCAGTGGAGGTTTTACTTGGTGGCATAGAAGCCTTGTTGGGACATTGTTTCCCCAATTCTTTGGTAAATTCATCTAAATTCTTTTTATACATATGTAAATCTTAGAAGATTCTATGCTAGTACATTTTCATATTACTTTTTAAATCATCTTTAGTGTTAGTTGTCTCTTCCCATATTTCTTCCTGTTCCTTCCCTTCCCACATTACTCCCAACTAAATACATCTATTCCACTTTCCACTTATAACACTATATTCTAGTTCACCTTCCTTGGAAGATTCTGACATCCCTTCTGTTCCCTCACTAACTACCTAATCTCTTTTTTTTTTTCCTAAATTAAACACACATGTCTAAATTTTAAAAGCTAAAATGTACAAGAAGATGAAACATGCACTATTTGTCTGTCTAGAACTGGGTTATGCCATTCAAGATGATTATTTATAGTTATGTCCATTTACTTGCAAATGTCATTAGTTTATAGTAAATAACACCCCATTGAATAAATATATAAGTGTACCACATTTTCATTGTTCATTCACCCATTGATAGACATGTTGACTGTCTCTAATTTCTGGCTGTGCTAAGAATAGAGCAGCAATAAACATAGATAATCGACTATCTCTACACGATAGCAAGATGTAGAGTCATTAGTGTGGATATATATCTCCGTCTCTGTCATCTCTCTCTCATCTCTTTATCTCCACCTCAATTATCTCTATTTCTCATCATCTCGATCACTGCTTCTACCATCTCTAGCTTTATTATTTATTCCTGTCTCTATCTTTATCTCTATCATCTGTATCTGTATCTGTGTCTAACATCCGTATCTATCTATCTTCTATCTGTCTGTCTATCTATCTATCTTTCTATCTATCTATCTACCTATCTGTCTATCATCTATACCTATCCATCTCTGTCTCTCTCTCTCAATAGATAAATAGATGATAGATAGATAGATAGATAGATAGATAGATAGATAGATAGATAGATAGATAGTTAATAGAAAGACATACAGGTAGATAGATGGATCATGAGTTATATCAATTCCAAGTTTCCAGAAAAAAAAACCCTTAATGATTTCAGGAGTGGTTGTTCAAGTTTACCCTTTCACCAGCATCTCCTTGCCAGCACAAGCTATTTTTTTAATTTATTGAAATTGGTCATTCTGACTAGGGAAACCTGAAAGCTTAAAGTGGTTTCAATTTGAATTTTTCTAACGACGAAGAATGTAGAACAAATCTTTAAATGTTTTTCTGTCACTTTTGTTTCATCTTTTCAGAACTCCATTTAATTCTATACCCTGATTATTTGTCTTCTTAATGTTTAGGTGATTCGTTTGTTTTGCTTTGGATTCCTCTTTTCTTTTAGTTCTTTGAATATTTTAGATTCTAACCCTCTGTCAAATAAATAATTGGTAATGTTTTTTTTTGAATTTTGTAGGCTGCCATTTTCCTCGAATAATCATGTCCTTTGTTATGAGCTCTGTAGCTTCATGTGCACTCGTTTAGAAATTATCATCTTGATGTCTTATTCAAAGTCTTTCTTTACCACTGAGTTGAAATGTGTTCCCTACTTTCTTTTTTATCAAATTGAGGGTGTCTGGTCTTATGTTAAGTAAGGACCCTGTTCTATTTGGAGTTGTTTTGTGTACATTGGTAGATATTGTCTAGTTTTGCTATTTTTGTGTGTAGCTGTCCAGTTTGGCTCAGACCATATGTTCTCCAGAGCATAATTTTTGTTTTGTCAAAAATCATGTGAATGTAGATGTGTGGAGTCTTGTCTAGGTCTTTAATTCTCTTCCATTGCTAAGCATATGTTTTATGCCAATATGTTGCTGCTTTTATCATTATAATTGTGCATTACTACTTGAAATCTAGGATGGTGGTACTTCCAGCAGTTCTTTTATTATCTGGAAATATTTTGACTATCTGGATTTTGTGTTTCCATATACAATTTAATATTTTTCTTTTAAATTTCTATGAAGAGATGTGTTGGATTTTCGATGTAGCTCACACTGAGTTTATAGATTGTTTGGGGTAAGAAAAACCTTCTCAATATATTAATCGTAATGATCCATGAGCGTGGTATCTTCTTCGATGCTTTAAAGTTTGCATTATACAAAAGTTTCACTTGCTTGTGGGGGGAGTTATTTCAAGTTATTATTGGGGCTATTATAATACTATTATTATAGTACTATTTCATGATTTGTTTCTCAGTATGATTATCATTTTTATATTGAAAGACTACCGATTTGGGGTGTACTTATTTTGTAAACTGCCACTTTGTTGAAAATGTTTTCTTTGAGAATTCAAAGAGAGTTAGCCAAAAGGATGATACCCATAGAGCAAGTAGGCATATTCCTAGGGCTTCATAGTGGTGGGTATGTGCGGAATATCATGTTAGCAGAAGTACATCTTTCAAAGCCTGAATGGCTGTTTTCATTCACTCCACAGGGTGGTGTGTACTGTTGTTTTCCTGACTATGGAAAAAAGTCAAGCTGATCCACTCCTTCTTTCTCCACACATCCTCTAATCTGTGTAGCACAATGCTTCCAATTTTCTCACATTATTCAGAGGAAGAGAAGATCATTATGAAATAGGTTCTGAGCTTCTTGCAACTGAAGTGTGTTAATGTTTCTTCAGTAACAACTTCAACAAAAAAGGGAACACGATGTGACTGTGCTAACAAATGCATTCTGTGTAGGCACCAGATAGGAAAAGCAGGAACAGCATATAAGCACGGAAGCAGATGTTGCCAGGACAGCTGTGCTGTTCAGCTTTATAGAGAACCCCTTGCATAGAATGGTGTTCACAGTGGTGCTGATGAATGTATAGTAGGTTTGTAATTTTGAAATTTCACATACAGCCAATGCATATGGAAAAATTTTATATTCATTTGTGAGAGTGCTGCTTCTCACAAACGCACTGAATGTACTCACTGAGTCCTCTGCTAATATACAGTTTTATCTATTTTTCTATTCCAATGATACTGTAATGAATATTCTTTTATGTAAATCTTTGTACATTTTCTACTTATTTACTTCAGATAAGCATCCTGAAAGGAAATCAATGGATAAAAAGCCATTTACATCTAAAATTGATACATATTTCTTTTCTCCTACTTAAGTGATCAACAGCCTGTACTAAGTTTTTTTTTTTTAATGTTAAGCTAACTTTGTTTTCTTTTTAAATATTAGAGCCAAGTTTGTCGTTTCATTCAAAGCAGCCCTTTGTGAGCACGTGTGTCCATGCTTATGTAAATGGCCTCTAATGTGGAAACACTAATTGAAACTGCATCCATAATGAATCTGGGCATTCAGCATGATACCACTTTCTTATCTTTCCTTGGAAGGATTAAGATCTGGGATAAGTGATAAAGGAGAAAGAGAATATCATTCTGCTACCTGATTACAAAATTGCCATACAGGATCTTCAAGCCATGTCTCTTTCTGTGTGTCTGAGACCCTGGATGATTGGACAGAGCACAGCATCTCTTACATTAGCAACTTCCATCTTGCTTTAGGTAGAGAGATATGTGATGAGATATGAGCCAGTGGTTTTGAGCTGATTTTTTTCAAACCATATGGTAGATCACATGTGTGACAGTAATTCTCAGAGTTTTCACCAGGAAGAAAAATACTAAGTGTGACAACAGGAAGACCCGCATGCCTGGATTCTAGAGGAAATTCCCTGGAAATGTGGCTTGTGGGCAGAGCCCCGAGAAACTTAGCAGTCCCTATAAATACATGGATTTCAAACTTCTTGCCAAAACCCCCACTACAGAATATTTCTGGTTTCAGAATTTCTGGTTGTTTATTTTTCCTGTTCCAAAGCTTCCTCTGGTATATAAAAGGCTAACAACGAGAATATTAGCTTCTTTTTTGAATAATAATTTCTTAGTGACCAAGTACTGTATACCATGTATGTATAGTATAGTGATATAAAGGGAAAAGTAGGTAGGGACATGGGAGGGCAAGTAACAGCAGGGAATATGGGAGGAATAGCTAACACTAAAGACTATTTTAAAAGTGATATGAAATCACTATGCTGGGATTATTACATTTATTGTTTTACAAAATACTGGGAAGAAACTCAGAAGACAGATTTACAAGCCTTACTTTACACATGGTATAATGGAGGTATATTTTGTTCTTAACTAAAAGACAATAAAGGTAGGACTAAAGCTTGAGTCTATCTGAATACAAAAAAATTAAATAAATAAAAATGGACCCTCAAATAATCACTGTGCCACACACATCAGAGCCTTATTTTGAGGATTAGATAGAACTATATTCACTACAATGCTCACATTCTTCACATGCTCATGCGTGCTTATTTAATCATTACTTAAACAGATACTCCCATCAATAATCTCGTCCCCCAGCACTTTTTAAGACAAAGTCTCATATACTTCAAACTAACCATGCGCTTGCTACATCATTGAGGCTGGTCTTGAACTCCTGATCTTGCCTCCACATCCAAAGTGCAAAACCTATAAACAAGCACCACCGTGCCTGGATAGCATTTTCCTTCTTTGTATGTCAGTTTTAAAATAGTTCAAACTGATTTTACACTTGTAGATTCAACTGGAAGCTGAATTTTACAAAAAACAATTTTGCTATCTAGTGATCCCGATTCACTACTCTTAATGTTCTTCAAAAAATGGACACATTAACTTGTAACTTCATCCATTAAGGTGATGCCTCCATTGAATGAGTTATTGAAGAAATACAATACCCCAGAAGTATTTAACTAGCTGAAGCCTCGATCCCATCCAAATAAAGTCTGAGAAGGGGTGGGAGACCACACTTTTGTACCAGCAGGGCAATCACATGCACAGGTGTGCACAAAATAGACCGCACAGTGCAAATCATTGGTAAAATCATTTTCTTGTTTCTTTTATTGATGGTGAAGTGCTTGCTTTTATTTGGGGATTTTTAAAACATTTAAAATGCTGACATTGGTCAGTGTTTACTTCTAGTGACCCATGGAATAATAAAAACAAAAATCTCCACTATTTTCAGATTATATTTTCCTGACCTGCTTGGATTACTAAACTGATGAATAAGAATTTCATGTCAAGCATTTTAATTTTCATTTATGGTTCAATTCACAAATATTGGCATCAAGAGTAAGATTTTTTGTTTGCAGTGCACTTCTAATATGTTATACCTGTCATATATCATTTATACAATTCTTTCTACCTTTGTCCAAACTCCTAAGAATTATGGGTTTTATTTCTATTTTATGTACAAAGCTTACAAGATTTGGAAAGCAGAGTAACCTGCCCATGGTGACCAAGACTGAATGGATAAGTAAACACTAGATCCAATACTTGAGGCAAATTGATATAACTACAAATTTAGCTGTGTCTTTAGTCACGTAACATTCCACATGGAATGGAAAAGTGTGGAGACTCTGCTTTTCCAAATGAACTAATTTACAGTGTGTGCCTTCTTGTAGTTTTTCAACTCCAGAGAACATGCAATTTTCACACAGTACACCTTCTTTCTTACTAATAGGAATAGTAGTTTTTCTCTCATCAAATATAGACTGCATTCTCTCATCTCTGTCTCTGTCTCTGTCTCTGTCTCTGTCTCTCTCTCTCTCTCTCTCTCTCTGTGTGTGTGTGTGTGTATGTGTGTGTGTGTGTGTATGTGTATGTGTATTTACCTTCACCCATAAATGATCAGATCTTTTATTATCTCAAGAGTACCATGAAATTGGAAGTCTGACTCCAAATATTCCTTGTTTTGCTTTGCTTTCTACTACTGTGATAAACACCATGACCAAAAGTTGATTGGGGCAAAAGGGGTTTGTGTTGGCTTATAGCTTCCACTGTATAGTGAAGGAAGTTGGGGAAGGAATTCAAGGCAGGAAACTGGGAGGCAGGAACTGAAACAGAGACAGTGAAGGAAAGAATGGTATTTACTAGCTTGTTCTCTATGGCTTACTAAGATTGGTTTCTTATGCATTGAGAACCACTAGCCCAGTAGTAGTGTCAGGCCTTCCCACATAAAACAAAATCAAGAAAATGTCCCATGGACTTACAGGCCCATATCATACAGGCATCTTCTCAAGTGATATCTTCTCTTCCAAAATTATTCTAGTGTGTGACAAGTTGTGCAAAAATAACTGAAACACATTCCCAGGAAAAATTTTGAAAGCATGGCTACTGTTGAGATTTTTGCTGTCTCCCATTCGCAGAGTTCTCTGATTATCACTCGACATCATTCATTCCCTTTGCTTTCATAGAGAACTAACTCATCACAAGTCACATTGCATTTCTTCTTATATCATTCAAGACAAATATACACACTCCATGCTTTTTACACCCTATGCACTTTCCATTTAATTTTTTAAAATGGAATCTACTACTATTTTTTTCTTTGTGGTCTGACATGTTCCTCCTGAAGTTGATTTCTTTTGGAAAGGACCACAAAGCCCTATATGCATTTATATGACAACTGTGGATATGTAATGTCAATTGAGATTTTCCTAGCACCTATGCCTTTGTAATGATCTAAATTATCCAATTTCACATTAAAATGATTCTACTAAACATGGTCCAATTGCCAATTACAAGAATAACTAATGTCTTTTACTGAAATAAATAGTAGTAAATCAAAATGTTTCAACCCAGTGGTACTGGGGTTTCAAGTAGAGAATGTTCACCTTTTGGTTGTGTTTTTCACTCCCTGTTACTTTCTCTGTAAAACAGGGAGAAACAAAGGAAGACTGGCTGAGTAGAGTTTTTAAGAATTTTACTTATGCTGGTTCTTCCAGTACTACTATGTCCAGTTTTCTGAGGAACCGCCAAACTGATTTCCAGAGTGGTTATACCAGCTTGTAATCTCACTAGCAATAAAGGAGTGTTCCTCTTTCTCCACATCCTTGCTAGCATCTGCTGTCACCTGAGTTTTTGATCTTAGCCATTCTGACTGATGTGAGGTAGACTCTCGGGGTTGTTTTGATTTGTATTTCCCTGATGACTAAGGATGTTGAACACTTTTTAGGTGCTTCTCAGCCCTTTGGTAGTCCTCAGTTGGAAATTCATTTTTAGCTCTGTACCCCATTTTTAATTGGGTTATTTGATTTTCTGGAGTCTAACTTCTTGAGTTCTTTGTATATATTGGATATTAGCCCTCTATTGGATTTAGAATTGGTAAAGATCTTTTCCCAATCTGGTGGTTGCCCTTTTGTCTTATTGACAGTGTCCTTTGCCTTAGAGAAGCTTGTGGATACTTTGATCTTTCTTAGAAGGGGGAACAAAATACCCCTGGAAGGAGTTACAGAGACAAAGTTCAGAGCAGAGACTGAAGGAATAACCACCCAGATACTGCCTTACCAGAGGATCCATCCCATAAACAATGACCATACCCAGGTACTTGTGGATGCCAACAAGAGCTTGCTGATAGGAGCCTGATACAGCTGTCTCCTGAGAAGCTCTGCCAGTGCCTGACAAATACAGAAGTAGATGCTCATAGCCATCTCTTGGATGGAACACAGGGTCCCCAATGAAGGAGCTAGAGAAAGTACACAATGAGCTGAAGAAAATACTTATTAAAAATTATAGTAAAAAAAGAATTTTGCTTATGAATGAAAATGTAATGTGGGACTTGAAGAGCACTATAAATGGATAAGTTGCTCACTCTTCAAATATTTATTTAGTTTTTGTTTTATTTTTTCAAGACACGGTTTCTTTGTGTATCCTTGGCTATTCCAGAACTTATTCTGCAGACCATACTGGCCTCAAACTCAGAGATCTGCCTGTCACTGCTTCCAGAATGTTGGTATTACAGGTATGGCCCACCACTACTTGGTCTGATTTATGTAATTTCATTTTGTGTGTAGAAGTGTTTTGCTTGCATGTATATATGTGTACCATTGGTATGCTTAGTATCCACAAGGACCAGAAGAGAATATCACGATCCATAGAAGTAGAGTTACAGGAACAATTGTAACCTGCCTTGTGAGTGCACGGAACCGAACCTGGGTCCTTGGCAAGACTGGCAGAGGTTCTTAACTACTGTCTAGATCCACGGTGCAAATTTTTAGCAGAGAAAAATATTGCTAACTAGCATCACCACTACCAACAACACAGCTTAGTGACAAAAGCCATTACAGTGTCTACAATATGTCCAAAGAATGAAGTATGAAAAGAGAGAAGAGAGCAAGAAAAGATCCAATAAAAACATCCATATACCTATTCAAATGTGTTAGTCACTTGGCATGTTGATAGGCCTTAAGCACACAGTAATGAAAGAGACAAATTTTTATATATAGTGTAACATGTACATTTTATTTTACTTTATACATAGTATAAAACATACTCCCAGTAACAATGACCTGCAGTCATTACAGGAAACGGTGGAGGTATAGGCTTTATAAATAATGAGCAATTTATCCAAGTAGATGACTCATTTTTAAATTGACTAATAAAAGGTTCCTGGAGTACAATCAGTTATTTAGAAAAAGTAACAGAATCAGGATAATTTCTTCATATAGCCATGCTGATTGTAATCTTCTTGCTTTTGAATGAAAGTAATTGAGTTTGAATTAATTATTATCACCCATAACAGAAAAGGAGTCCCATTTATAGTTTAAGGTCTTAGAGAAAAGTTTACCCTTTCCAAGTTGTATCACCTTTCCATCCTTAGATCAATACCTAGACTTCAGGGAGTATAATTCCTCCTTATGCCTGGGTCAGATGCTACAGCTGAAGAAGAAGTAAGGACAACATGAGTCTCATGGGCCACAATAGATGGGCTACTGTGGTTTTACAGTTTGTAAGGCAGTTTGCACAGAGTGAATAAGATCAAGTTCTTAAAATGTACAACTGTGGAATACATAACATTAATAATAAGTAGATATCCAAACCTATATGCACATAATACTTACACACACACATTCATCTTCAACCATATCAAGCAAATGTTTTAGTGTAGGTAAAGGCAAGACGTTAAATATACCTTTGAGCTCACAATTTATCCTGTCAGCTTCTGATATATTTATTCACCTACCCATCCATTCTCCCAGACACCTGTTTGTTAATTCATCAAGCTGGTGCATGTTTAGGAAGCACTCAGCACTACAAAGCAATGAACAAACTTAAAACCAAATAATATGTGGTTCTCTCGTCAGGTTACTCATAATTAAATGGGTATTTTGTGATTTCAAAACAAATGGGGATTAAAAAAAACACAACAATAATGTAAAATAAATAATAAACTACATAAATATCTAATGTGCAGTGAAAATTACTCTTGGAAGTTAACATATTGTAGAAGCAGTGAGCTTCAAATAGACTTAAGGAACACTAGCAGATCTCAACATGAAGTAGACTGTGAAGGATCAAAGATCACTGAAATATGGATCTTCCCAAGAGTGGGAGAAGATAATAGCATGTATAGGCCACATGCAGACTGCCCCAGCAATTTGGCCACCACAGATTAGCAGAATGGTCCTATTTTGGAAGAAATTTTCTGAAAAACTCATTCTCCAAACTAAAGAATATTTAGTGCTTTTAAAGAACTGTTCAAGTCATTGAAATTTGGTGGCAAGAGCTTTACCCTCTGTAAGATAATGTCTGTTTTATAAAGTAGCTCAGTGAAGTGCCGTGGGCTCCAAAATTGGCCTGGCTTTCCTGACATTTCTGTTTAGCTTTTACATTTTAACTTACTGGGAATCTGAAAAGAAATTTGGCAGTTTAAATATTTAAAACCATTTTCTCCAAAGAAAACAGAAGTCCATTGAATATAGTTTTTTTTCTTTCGTTCCCTTTTTCTTTTCTTTTTTTTTTTTTCTTCAGAAATCTAACTTTAAGGATTCTACAGCCTCCTTCACTTTTATTTACTTATTGTGGAGCGTGGCAAAGTCATGAAATGGAGAAACACAAAAACCTTTGTGTTTCTGTGCCTCTGTGAAGTCTTTAGACCCTTTTAGCACTCTGTGAACATCTACAACTGTTCAATAAAGTTTCATATTAGCGGTCAGGCTGGGAATATGTCTGCTCCGTTTCCTTCTCTGTTAATCACAAGTCATTCCTTCTACCTTTGTCAAGAGTGGAGAGAAATGCCAAGGAATGCTGCATATCATGTACAGGAAGAAACCAATTTGTACTTTGAAAGAAAGTAAGAAAAGAGTTTGCTTATAGATTTCTTCTTCTCCCCCCTAGGAAAAAATAATTCCAAAGACAAGCATACAGCTGTGAATTGGTATGTGACAATCAGAAGACAGAGTCACTGGAAAGATAAAGGCAGAGAGAGTGGCATTTCTCCATCTGTACTGACATGTTTCCTAGAATCACACCACCCCTTCCCAAAGCGCAAGTGGCCCACGTGTGGGCAGTGAGCCTGCACACTGACAGTGTGTGGCTGAGAAGCCCTTTGAAATGAAGCTTCAGTTCTCACTTTAGAAGGTCTGGACTACACAGCCCCCTCAGAAAATCCCACACAACCTCTCCATTAGCATAAGGAGAAAACTCACAGTGCGTTAAGATGAGAAAAACTTTGTTTTTCTCATAAAAAAAATGAAATCACAGAAAGATTGATATTAATTTATTAGAGCTGAAGTCCCAACTCCCATGTATGGAAGTAGGACTTTGTAGTTCATAGAGCCTCTTTATGCCTAGTCAGTTCTCACAGAAAGTCAATGAAGTTTAGTATCTCTTTTTTACTGTTGAGGAACACAAAGCTTAAAAAGGGCACTGTAATTTATCTAAATCTAGAGATGACACAGAGGTTAAGAACTAGGGAAAAAGTTGTGATGTCCCACATATTACATCATAGCTCACCTTGGATTACATTGTTCCTCAAAATATTTCTACCAGGGCTCAGTGGGTAAAGGTTCTTGCTTTTGCTGCCTACCTTTGTGACCTCAGTTTGATTTACAGGTGTCACATGTTCAAAGGAGAAAATTGACTTCCAAAAGTTCTTCTCTGACATTCAGAAAGATGTCCAAACCACTCATATCCTATACACACACACACACACACACACCGAGAGAGAGAGAGAGAGAGAGAGAGAGAGAGAGAGAGAGAGAAACACAGATAGTAAGAGACTAAGGCAGAAAAGCAGAGAGGCGTAGTGTCATAAAAATATACACACAATGTAAATCTAAATAAAGGATAAGTGTAAATTAAAATATAAAATAAAAGCTCTACCAAGAAGCTCCTTGTGTGGAATTTGTTAATACAAACATTCTTTGGATCCCAAAAGAGTATCTCAAATGATTTCTCTAAGCTTCTAGAGGATGAGCAATATTCTGTTCCTACTACTGAGCACAAAACTCACAGGCATTAACTTTGTATAGCTAAAAGTGCTGTCCCATCCCAGAAGAGTTGTTATGTAACTGGAGAAACCAAACAAGCATATGATAAGAATGCACTGATACAAATGACAACACAATTAAGTACTACTACGTGGTTGTAACCGTGTTCAGAGAGGTGAGCAGTGAGGAAAGCAATTACGCAACAGGATGATGAAAGCTGGACATCAGATGTCAGAAACACTAACGTAAAAGCCAAGCACCAGCTTTTGCTTCATGGAACTTTAGATGAAACATTAGAATCCCTCCAAACTCCCTTTTCTAGGTTATGCAACATCTTGTGCCTATGGTAAAGGACATAATAGGCTACAATATCTGATATCTGAAAGTTATTACTGTAGGGCATGGTACAAGAATAGTTTTACAAGGGTTCAATAAGGATATTAATTTACAAGGTCTTCTGGGCCAGAAAGTATTTAGGTAGCTTTCATTTTATGCATGTGCTTGCTAAGCAAAGAGCATGAGGAATCTGGTGCCTTGTTTTGGAATTCTGTTTGGCCACACTTTTTTTTTTTTAGTCTGACTTTGGTAGTTTTAGAGGACATTGACCAAAAGGTGTGAAAAGCTCTGGGCTGCCTGTCACTCTGAGGACATCAATATCTGTAAATGGGTGTTTTAGAGCTTAGGAAGAACCAAGACTACATTGGTAAAGGAAAACCCTGGAGTCCTTCAAGGCTAGACTGGGGTCAATATTTTTTAATCACCAGTATCAAGAAACAGGATGTCACCTGGTTACTACAGAAGTACCAAAAAATATTTTGGAAGTGTGAATAAACTCTGGAATAAATGTTTTATTTTCCTATAAGTGATTACTAGGTGTTTATTGGTCATAACATTAAAATTCAAATATTTACCTGAGAGTAACTAGTTTATTCAGGGATAGAGGAAGTAAAATAAAATCTTCAAATGCTTAAGATAATGGAGTGACATGAAGATAAGCTTTATGTAACAATAGTGAATTGATTAAATCAAAACTGACAGAAGTAAGAGAAGAGGTTATAGAAATTGAAAGAGCATCTAATGGGTACAGATGAATTATCTTACTTGATGGTTCATAAAAAGTGATAATTTTTTGACCAAGAAATATACTACAGGAAATGGGATGAGAAATCAGGGCAGATGAATGGGTTGGGAGGAGGATAATGAACACTAATAATGGTAGAAAGGCCTTATGGGAACCCACTATCATATAAATGTCTACATATGCATTCATGAATATTTTCATGTAAAAAAGTTCATTGGAATTACCCTATGTGAATTGTATGCTTTTCCAAGAAATCATAATTTGCCAAATAAAAGTTTCAGTGACAGAGCCAAGATAGTTGTTGTTCAGAGGTGTCTCAGAACATGGAAAGATCAAATTAATATTATCCAGGAATCTCTTTTCTCATTGGCTAGATTTCATTGTACTTAAAAGAGATACATATGCTATTGTTGGGATATTTGTCAATAGTTTTACCCAGATATCAACCCTATATGAACTACAATAATGGCCTACATGGGAGATATGGGTACAATAGTGGCACTAATATTATGGGGGTAACCCACCACTTTTTGATGAGATTTAAAGCCCACTCTACATGAGGAAACATATATCTGGAATTGTAAATCTGGACAAGAGAACAGGATTAAGGAGTTTACCAGCTCCATGGGTGAACCTACTACAATTTTGTTAGGTAAGCAAAATCAAACTACATTCTAAATTTATATCTCTGTACTCATAGATTAGAGCAGTTCTTAGGCCTCCTCAGAGAAACTTGTGCAGTGCATAGTGGTTAACACACTACTGATAAAGGTATAAACAATAAGCATTGACAGATAGATCTGCAATAAACAGAGCATCTATGTCACATATCACCCCAAAGATCAGTGACCATCAGCTAAAAAGGGGTGGAAATATTGTAAGATCCAGATGTTAGGGAGTACTGGGAGAAAACAGTATCTTTTAGACATGACAGGACCAGTGTACTCATGAGCTCATAGCACCTATTGCATGCACAAGATGAAGTCAACCAACATCTCAACATGAAACAAGCAAGACATCATAGTAATCATCTATTATTGAAGAGCTATCAACTATTGATGGCTTCTAGAGAAGAAAACTCAGTTTACTTAAGGGTGTGACTTCTGATAGATCAACCATGATCTATAAGATGTTGCCACATCCAAGGGTATATGAGCAACACAAAGAGGACTTGATGAATTATATTTTATTTTCCTTAGATGATAGGAAGTTAAGAATAGAGAGGTAGTGGAGGTAGTGGCAGATCTAGAAGTTAGAAGAGGAAGAAGAGAATAAATATTATCAAAATACATTGAAATTCCCAAATAATTAATAAGAAAATAGTTTTAATTTATAGAAGAATACTTTAGGAAAATACAGACACATCCTCAACAAAGATAGCCTACTTCATCCTTCAGTAGTTTCTCTCTCTCTCTCTCTCTCTCTCTCTCTCTCTCTCTCTCTCTCTCTCTCTCTCTCTCCCTCCCTCTCCCTTCCTACACCCTCTCTGTGTGTGCATGTGTGTTGGTATCATAAGGATGGCAAACCCTTTCTTGGGGGACTGGGAACAAGTGTTGACAATGTTCTCAGAAAATATCCACCATAGCTTTCTTCTTCTAAATATTTACAGCATAAATCAGTTCCCTAATAGAGACTGGTTCTCCCAAGA
This sequence comes from Mus pahari, assembly GCF_900095145.1. NCBI lineage: Eukaryota > Metazoa > Chordata > Mammalia > Rodentia > Muridae > Mus > Mus pahari. The sequence continues at coordinate 36,215,019 of NC_034604.1, forward strand.
TTAGCTTGACCTGTTTTCTTGTATATCATAAAGTTTGCCCTTATTTTTTGTCTTTTTGTTTGTTTGTTTTGTTAGTTATCTGGATGTAATAAACCCCATCCTTGCCCAGTCATGTGCAATAATCTTGCCTTCTCTGTTCAATTCTATATAATAGATCACATTGAGTTCCTAAGGTCCTGTGGTTTCTCTAGCTAGGAGTCCAAACCGATCTCAGCTTTCTGTCTGCCTTTTCTTTATTCTCTGGTCACCACAGTCATGTCTGTTCTTGGAGCCCTGGTGGACTCAGAGAGGAAGATATACTCCTTGGTTGTATATTATCCATCTGCTCATTTAGTGAACACCTTAATATGTGCAGCTTTGGCCATCGCCCTGTGAATGAACACTCAGTGTTGTAATATAGTACTCGGTAAAAGAAATAGTCTTGTCTTCCAAACAGTGTTCGTGCGTGGGGAGTGGGAGGTGGAGTGTGGGGGTAAGGATAGGCATTATACAGATACTTTAGAAAAAACTAGACTGGATGACCTCTCTATAGCTGGTAACCAAGAGGCATAGCCTAGACAGGAAAGGTGGAGGGAAAGTGAGTGGGAAAACAGAAGTCAAACAATGCAAGAAGAAGAGCCAATACCTAAAAAAAGGAAAGGCAATTTCAACCAAAGGGGAATAATGACTGAAGTCTAAAAATGAAGCATGCCACAGACTGCAGCTTAAAGTTACATAGACACTTGGTTATTCTCTTCTGCCAAAGACCCCCACTGGAGTAGAAATAAAAAGGACAGGTCAGGAGATGTGGCTAAAAGAGGAGAGTGAACAAGAACATTCAGCTGGTGAAGGCAATGGGAACTATTACATGTGATGTGAAGATATCAGAGGTTAGGCGCGTTAGGAAGATAGGCATTGGAGAGCGGTAAAAGTAAATGAGAGAACTAGTTAGAAAGGATCTTAGTCTTGGGAGGGTGTGAAAACAACCGACTCAGCAACTGCGGGCTGGGCTTAGAGAGAAGAAAGAGCCAAGAGATCTCTGAGCAGGTGGGCTGACTCGCCAACACCCATTCCTTAGCTGGATGTAAAACATGGACTTCATGTTTTCACTTGGCCACTCTTCTTTATTTTGAAGAAAAGTATTATCATTCATAACACTCTTAAATAGTACTTATCCAAACCGCAATGTTAGAGCCTTTCCAACTAATATTAACAGACAAGATCTATGTGCTGAAGACCTTGCTGTGGCTCTAAACTTAGTATGCATCTCTGTTAACCTGTGCATCCAAGTACACATCTCCATCCCTAAATACAAAAAATAAAAAAATTAAAAAAAAGATTTCTGGGAGAAGCAAATAGAGAAGACTAGAAAGATAAAACCATTATTTGGTTTGAAATCTCCCAGTATCAAACATTCCATTAGCTGTCATGGCTTATTTGGTGAACAGTATGCATTCAACCCCTGTGCATAATAATGTGTGACACACATATTAACTAATAAAATTTGAACATAAAATTTTAAGAAGCAGTGCCCAATGAAGCAAAAATTATTTCTCTCCTTTTTTGTTTCTTATGATCAGAGAAGTGGTGATTTCTGAATGCAGAAGCAGAGAGAGGTCCATCAGAAACTCTAGCCACAGGGACAAATTCATTCTGAACTGGCACCTTCTGTTGTCATCTCCTGTGGAGATGATATGAGAAAGTGATACTAACATTAGATCTAAGTTTGAGACCGAAGCATGAAATCATATGGACATTCAGGAGTTATCTCCCCCAAAGAGTTTCATTTTTATATAAACTGCATGAAACCTGACATGCATTTTAAAATTTACTATGGTTGGGTAACAGTGAGAAAAATGATGCATTTATACTAGAGACAGACAAGATTCCCCCAATAATAATATCTATTCTTAACCTGTTGGTACATTTTCCTACATGGATATTCATATCTAGTCAAAATATCTCATTTTTATGGAAATACAGCAAAAACAAAGAAGATATATCTAAAAGAAAAATCTTCCTCTTTTTCTTTCTTCCTCCTTCCACCCTCCCCTCTTTTCCCCTCCCCTCCCCTCCTCTTCCCTCCCCTCCCCTCCTCTCCTCTCCTCTCACTCTCCCTCTCCCTCCCCCTCTCTCTGTCTTTCTGTCTATCAGTCTGTCTCTGTCTCTTTTTCTGTGTGTTTTTTTTTTTTTCTTTTTTTTGGTTTTTTCGAGACAGGGTTTCTCTGTATAGCCCTGGCTGTCCTGGAACTCACTTTGTAGACTAGGCTGGCCTCGAACTCAGAAATCCGTCTGCCTCTGCCTCCTGAGTGCTGGGATTAAAGGCGTGTGCCACCACGCCCGGCTGTTTTGTGTTTTTTAATTACCATCTATTCATCATTACTATGACGATAGACATCCATCAACAACATTTCTACAGTTTCTACTTTGTGAAAGAACCTCAAAATTTGTTGTCTATTACATTGAAACAGCTTAAGACAGACAAGGAAAATACTTTTACATTCTACAAGTAAAGCTATCTGTCAAAGTTCACAGTAGTCTTAAATATAGCCCAGTGTTGAAAAGTTAGAACACACTGCCTAGCAGGAATTTGCACAGTCATTTCTAACTTGTGCTTAAGGTTCTATTTATAGAAGTTTAAAATGTGGCTGGAGAGAGGACTCAGTGGTTAAGAGCACTGACTGCTCTTCCAAAGGTCCTGAGTTCAAATCCCAGCAATCACATGGTGGCTCACAACCATCCGTAATGAGATCTGATGCCCTCTTCTGGAGTGTCTGAAGACAGCTACAGTGTACTTACATATAATAAATAAATAAATATTTTTTTAAAAGTTCAAAATGACAGTTGATGGACTATTGAGCTCAAATGCTAGCTTAGGAAACACAAACTGGCACATTCTATGTTGAAGTACATCAAAACAATAAAAATGCCTGACTCTACTAGTTCTGCCCCTTCAGCAAGTAACCTAAATGCTGTTGAAGACAATAACAAATTTAAATAATTGTTTGCTACATAGACCTGTTATTGATACGATGGTACATACCTTATTAACAGGAACTTTTCAAAGGTTAATTCCATAAAGTCATAGGCTTCAGGGAGAAAGGGAAGATGTTACCCCATACTCACTCAGATACTTCATATTTTTAAATTTTATATGTATACTCACAATGCCTACTAGTAGCAAGAACATGATGCATTGATTGTTGAAAAACAAACTCAATAAAAAAAAAAACTTTTTTCATTATTGTTATATTCCAGATGTTGCCACCCTTCTCAGTCCTCCTTCCACAATTCTTCATTCCATTCTCCTTCTACTTTGCCTCTGAGAGAGTGCCAACCCCAGGCATCCCCCATCCCTGGGGCATCAAGTCTCTACTGGGTTAGGTGCATCCTCTCCAACTAAGGCCAGACAAGGCTGTCCTCTCCTACGTATGTGCTGTCCAGCTACAGACCAACTCTTTGGTTGGTGATTTAAACTCTGGGAGCTCTTAGAGGCCTGGATTAGTTGATACTGTTGGTCTTCCTCTGGGGTTGCCATTCCCTTCAGCTCCTTCAGTCCTTCTCTTAACTCTCCAATAGGGGTCCCTGACCTCAGTCCAGTGGTTGGCTGTAAGTATCTGCATCTGTCTCAGTCAGCTGCTGGTAGAGCCTCTCAGAGGAGAGCCATGCCAGGCTCCTGTCTGCAAGGACAACAGAGTACTAGTAATAGTGAAAGGGTTTTGTGTCTGCCATAGGATAGATTCCAAGATGGGCGAGTCACTGAACAGCTTTTCATTCAGTCTCTGATCCATTTTGTCCCTACATTTCTTTTAGACAGGAACGATTTGGGGTTAGAAATTTTGAAGGTGGGTTGGTGAGCCCTACTGGGTGTGATCGCAGCAGGCTCCTTCTCCCCACTGTAGGACTATTAGCTAAGGTCGCATCCATTGTGTTCTAGGAGCCTCTTAAATCCCAAGGCTCTGGGAATTTTCTGGAGGTTCCCTCCACCACCACCCCTGGAAGCTGCATATTTCTATTCATTATCCTGGCTCTCTGGGATTCTCTCCTATTTCCCACCACACCTGACCTTGGCCCCTTTTTCCCACGTCCTACAATCTCCTCCTCTGATCCCTTACTATTTCTGCCTCCCATTATTTTGTTCCCCTTTCTAAGTGTGATTGAAGCATCCACACTTAGGCCTGCCTTCTTCCTTCTTGTTAGACCTCTTATAGTCTGTGGGTTGTATCATGGATAGTCTCTACTTTTTGACTAATATCAATGAGTACATTCAATGCATGGACATTTTGAGTCTGGATTACTTCACTTAGGTTGATATTCTACAGTTCTATCCATTTGCCTGCAAAATTGATGATGTCTTCATTTTTGATAGTTGAATAGTATTCTCTTGTGTATTCCACATTTTTTGTATCCATTCTTCAGTTGAGGGACATCTGAGTTGCTTCCAGTTTCTGGCTATTACAAATAAAGCTGCTTTGAACATAGTGGAGCATATGTCCTTTTGCTATAGTGGAGCATCTTTGGGGTATATGCCCAGGAGCACCATAGCTGAGTCTTCAGGTAGAACTAGGTCCAATTTTCTAATGAAGGGACAGGTTGACTTGCAGAGTGGTTTTACCAGTTCACAACTCCACCAGCAATGGAGGACTGTTCCTCTTTCTTTCCATCCTAACCAGCATGTACTGTCACCTGAGTTTTTTATCTTAGCCATTCTGATTGGTGTACATTAGGATCTCAGCATCATTTTGATTTGCAATTCCCTGATGACTAAGGATGTTGAACATTTCTTTAAGTGCTTCTTGGCAATTCAAGATTCCTCTGTTGAGAATTCTCTGTTTAGCTCTGGAACCCATTTTCAATTGGGTTACTTGTTTTGTTGTTGTTGTTGTTGTTTTGTTTTTTTTGTTTTGCTTTTTTGGAAGTTAATTTCTTGAATTCTTTATATGTTTTGGATATTAGCCCTCAATTGGATGTTATTGAAGATATTTTCCAAACATGTAGGTTGCCGTTTTGTCCTATGGACAGTGTCCTTTGCCTTTCAGAAGCTTTGAAGTTTCACCTATCAATTGTTAAAATTAGAGTCTGAGCCATTTCTGTTCTGTTCAGGAAATCTTCCCTTGTTCTAATCTGTTTGAGGCTCTTTCCCTCTTTCTTTTCTATTAGATTCAATATGTCTGGATTTATGTTGATGTCACTGATTCAGTTGGACTTGAGCTTTGTGCAAGGTGGTAAATATGGACCTATATTTATTCTTCTACATGCAGAATGCCAGTTTTTACCAGTACCATTTATTGTAGATGTTTTTTTTTCAACTGTATGGTTTTGCCTTTTTTTGTCAAAAATCAAGGTCCATAGGTGTGTGGGTTTATTTCTGGTTCTTTGATTCTATTCCATTGATTGACCTGTCTATCTCTGTACCAATACCTTGTAGTTTGGTTTTTTTTTTTTTTTTTTTTTTTTTTTGGCTATCCTGAACTTTTTGTTTTCTATATGAAATTGGGAATTGTTCTTTCCATCTCTGTGAAGAATTATGTTGGACTTTTGATGGGTTTTTCATTGAATAGATTGATAGCTTTTCATTGTAAAAATATATAGAAGATTGATTTGGAATGGTTTTAGCTCATACTTCTAATTCTCTGAATTTCATTTCTTGTTTAGGAGAAATTAGTTCTATTTTGTAAGATTTTTGTAAGTATGATATAATTACTTTACTATCCTTCTTCCCATTTCTCCCTCCAACCACTTCCATGCCTCACTCTCTATTTATGGTCTTTTTCTGTGCTTAGTTTTGTTGTGTGAGAGCACATGTGGACACACACACACACACACACACACACACACACACACACACACACATTCTACTGACTTCAGTTTAGGTTCTTCTGTGTGTCTATGATTTCATGGGTGACCACTTTGTTTTGGATAACCAACTCATTTCTGAGAGCATCTAATTATCCTTCTCTAAGCAGTCATTAGTTTCCTGTAGTTCTTTGTCTAAAATTGGGATGATTATCATTGCTTAAGTCTTGTTTAGGCAGCCAAGTCACTGAGTTATCATGGCTGTAGTTTCCCTTATTCTAGATTTCCCTAATTTCACATCTGATTCCTAATCCTTAACCCCTTACAGACTTTCTACCCCGTCTTTCTTGATGACCCCTGAGCTTTTAGTATAGGAGTTGCATTGAAGAAATATCTGTTAGAGCTGGACTCCTTACGATCTTTCAATCTCTGTATTGTGACTTGATGTGATATTCTGTAATCGTTTACCTTTGCTACATGCATGCGCACACACACACACACACACACACACACACACAGAGAGAGAGGGAGAGAGAGGGAAAGAGAGGGGGGGCTTTTTTGATTAAGAGAGAGAGCTATATTTAATCTATGTGTTTATGGAGGATAAGTATGAGAATAAAATTAATGAGGTCTAGTGAAGTGGTAATAGTAGATCTGAGATCCATGACCTCATTAGCTCCAGGTTTTTAACTAGGCTTCTAGTGCCAGAAATGATTTCCATCACGTTTAGTAGGTCTTAGGTCTACTTACACATCTGATGGTTACCACCAACTTGTAAGTGTCTCTAGTACACTTTCAGGGCTATCTTGTAAAGTTTCTTATTGTTGTGGTTTATACGTGTAAAAGATGGATAGGACTGGATTATTTCCTTCCTTACTTTTTGATATAGAGAGCTATATCATAAGAAGAAAGCTTTCATATTAGCTCTTCCTCAAAGCTTCAGCTTCCTGTATTTGAAGTGTGTGATATGTACATCAATAGGGACTTACATTTATCCTCTGAGAGTCAACCAAGGGCAGCAACAATAAAAAATGTTTTGGGATTCATTTGAACAAACCTGATCACAACTAAAATGGAGATTTCTCATGTCCAGTACGTGTGTGTGTGTGTGTGTGTGTGTGTGTGTGTGTGTGTGCGTGTGTGTATAAAACAATAGTAAGCACAGAATGGCAAGGATCAATAAAACAACTGACAAATGATAGAGAGGGTGTGAGGAAAGTGAAATCCTTATTAACCAGTTTGGTATTAGAAATAGGTACAGCTACTTTGCACACCAGTTTGGAGAATTGTTAAAAAGGTAAAAAATAATTCAGAAGATGGTCTTGTCTGGTATCAAAGGGAGGGGGATCCCTTGGTCCTGTGAAGACTTGGTGCCCCAGCAGTAGGGGAATGCTAAGGAGGTGGAGCTGGAATGGGTAGTGGGTGGGGGAGCACCCTCTTGGAAGCAGGGGGAGGGGAGGAATGGAACATTTTGGAGAGGAAACCAAGAAGGGGGGGATAACATTTGAAATGCAAATAAACAAAATAACCAATAAAAAATAAAATAAAATATTTATACCATGTGACCCAGCTATAATATTCTGTGGTATTACCAAAGGATCCAACATTCTACTCTACAGAAGGAAGAAGTAGGGAATCTGTGGAGGGGACTGAAGGCCAATAGAGAAGGTAAGAAGGGAGGAAAAATGTACAAACCTTAAGGAATAATACTATTTTATAATTACCTTAATTATATATAATACTTATAGGGATATATCAGATACAGATATTCTGAATCAAGAAGAAATTGAAATGATTTGTTCAAATTTACTGTCACTAATCATTTAGCTAGTGTTCCAGCACAACCATTTTCTGCCTTGGATTTTGCATGCCACATTAAATAAACAGAAAATTCTCCAAATTACTTCTTGAGTACCAATGCTAGCTCCTCTTTATCACTATTAAGTGACTGCAGACCATGTAGGGTCAATTCAAACAGAAATTCATTGCAACCTTTTTTCTAGGTCTTGATCTTAGCTGCATTTTCATACCCCGGCTTATGTCCAGTTGGTTTTTCTACTGTAGAAAGCTCTCAGCAGGAGCACGCTGCTAAAGCAGCAGAAGGCAGGCTGCATGAAGCACAAATTTCCAGCAGAAATGTTTTCTGAAAATTGTCTTGGTTTCAGAGACTAAGAGCATAATTTTAAAAGTAATGGTTATGTCAATTTCAAGATCATTATCTGTCTCTCAATATGTTTACTGCCTCCTGTGTTAATTTCATAGAGTCCATATAAAACATTTATTTTGGATAAATACTGCCATCATTCCCATTTTACAGATGACCAAACAGGTCTGAGGATATTAGTAACTGATTAAGAGGACACCCAACTAGGATCTATGGAAATGATCTCTCAACTATATTACATTTACCCTCTAGACAAATTGGCAACAATGATGTTTCTCTATGTTGTCTCTCTGGCCTCTTTTCTTCTCTACTTTCTTTTTCCCAACATTGCACCTGACAGAAAGATTGGACAACCACCAAATACTTGATTAATTAATAAATTATGCCATGACACAAGAACTGTAATTGCATTATTATAGCAGGTATCAAAGCCTATCAAAACAATGGTACAAAATACACAATTTATTTCACAACTTCCAGGTACCAACAATCCAATATTAATGACTAAGTGAATGATCTAGTTTGTGATCTATCACTTGGGTATACTCACATTGTTAGTTTGGGCTGTAGTTAGGTCAAATTTCAAATAAGATTTATCCATTTTTAAACCAACTCACAAGATTTTTTGACTGGATTAACTTTCTCTCTGAGACCATTTGCACTATCCTTTCAATGGCTTTGTAAAATAAAGCAGCTTCCAATATAGTAGCTATCTTCTCTGAGCAGAAATAAATGAGAATATTCTAGTCTATAACTGTGACTATGGGAGAGAAGGAGGGAGGGTAAAGGAAGGAGGGAGAGGGAGAAAGAAATAGAGACAGAGACAATGGGAGACAGAGAGACAGAAACGAGAGAGAGAGAGAGAGAGAGAGAGAGAGAGAGAGAGAGAGAGAGAGAGAGACTCTATCATTTCTTAATCTCAACAGTGGTATGCAATGACTTTTGCTAAATTCTTTTCATTAGAAGTAAGTTGCAAGGTCCTTTATATGCACAAGAAGAGGGATGATGCAGTGATAAAGCATTCATCAGGAATGATCAGCCTCCTACCCACAAAAGTTTCTACCCCAAATTTATCCTGTCTACAAGAAATGTAGGCATGGGTAATGGAGCAGAGATGAAGGGAGTAGCCTACCAATTACTGACCCAACTTGAGTCAGCAATTGGTGCTTTCCCATGGGCAAGCACCAATCCCTAACACTATTAATGCTTGCAGACCAGAGCATGTTGTCCTATGAGAGGCTCCACCTAGCAGCTGACTCTGACAGGTACAGACATGCATAGCCAACAGTGCATGATGCTTGGGGACTCTTCTGGAAGGATAGGAGGGAGGATTGCAACCCCCAAAGGTGAAAGGAACCCCACAGGAGGATCAACAGATTCAACTAGCCCAGAACCTTGAAGCTCTCAGAATCTGAACCACCAACTAAAAAACATACAAGGGCTGGAACTAGGATTCCCTGCACATATGTAGCAGATGTACAGCTTGGTCTTCACGTGAGTCTCTATCAAATGGAGTGTTTCTCATAACGGTGGTCATAAAGAATATATGGCATTGGCATTGGAGATGAGATTTTTAAGAGTAACTTGTATTACAACTGAGACCATATACTGTTTGATTTTCTGTCTGGCATACCTCACATAGTATTGTGTCTTTGGGATTCATCCATATTGTTCCAATGGAAACATTCCACATTTTAAAACCAGATTTTTCATTGTTTATACATAGCATAATTTATCTTTCTTTCTGCTGATTCTGGGAATTGAATCCCGGATGTGTGAAAATGCTAGACAACTGCTTTCACACGGACTTGTGTTTTCACTGATGAACACATAGGTAGCTTCCATATCTTGGCTACTTTAAAGAGTCCTACAGTCACTTCAGTGTTCTGATAATACTCTTAGATAATGGTTGTGTTTATTTTGAGTGCATAGGGAGATAAACAAGAGCATCTATATAACATAAAAACTGTACAGACGAAAAAAACAAATGGATGGAATGATCTTAATGTCAAATACTCGCTTATAAGTATATGCTCATGTGAAGAAGTGTACAGAGTTTGCCTCAATAAGAACTGTACAGTGTCTTGATCACAGGAGATGTATATTAAATGTTGTTGAGTAATGGCAGAAACAGTTTTCCTATTGGTACTTCATATATGCCAAAAACTATTAAATGCTCATTCCATCAATTATTTAGGTCTATAAGTATCCAGGAGACCTGTCCCTTTCTGAGATACACAGCTAAAAGGGCATTTTCAGGTTTCTAAGAATGTAGATGGGTGGTAATAGAAAAACCACAGAGGACCTTCCCATGTCCAAACTGGTTCAAAGGTGTGGGGCAGGACCAGACTTAAGGAAAACGAGGTTGAATAAGGATATTGTGAACATAAGCAAAAATGAGACATTTTGTGGTGATTTGGCTTTTCTTTATAAGCTGAGAAAGAAGCAGCTTTTTGGGCACATATACATACATTGGTAGTCCAGTGCACACACATACTGTATATACATATTCCTTCCTGGATGGGAAGTTGAAGTTTATTTGCGGTATATGCTGGCAAGAGGCAGCTCTTGCTTTAAAGTCAGTTACTACTGAACTGTGTTTCATAAGGCACTAACAATGGTGGAATAGTAAAAAAGAGCTAGGGTCCACAGAATTTCTGGACTCTGAAATTTACAAAACAATAGCTCCCATTCTTGACTGAGGACCCAGAACACATCCATGAACACAAAATATTGTTGGTAAATGCCTTTACAAAAAAAAAAAGACAGAATAGCTTTAATACCATGCCACACAAACACAGAGTATATCTAAATTAGTAGGTAAAATCTCTATACCTATGGAATATCATTGACAATTACCTCAATGTCTTTTCTTGGCCTCATTTTTATTTCTATGAAGGACATGGAACACCTATAAGAGATACAACAGTGCTGCCTTTTACCCATTTTTTAAAAATCATCTACACAATGCGACTAATATTCTTTCATGTTCTGTACTTTCTCTCATCTATTCCAGAATGAAGCACAGCATTGTGCTGCGTGGGAGAAATGAAGTACTGCTGAGACCTCAACATGCTACCTGAGCTTGGAAGTCCAGAGCTTTAGGACTATACAATTCAATATTTTAAGTCTGAGATTTACTAGCAAGTTGCTTTAGAGTCCTTATCATCAACATTCCCTTCCATTTCTGCTTATGTTACATACTAAATCCAGGGGGTTTCTTTTCTATAGTTTGAGGAAACTGTGATTATATCTGATTAAATTCAAGATGCAACACTGACTTTATCTTTTGCTTTTAAAATGAACCAAGTTTTCAAATCGTCTCCTTTATCTTTCTTTCCCATTACCTTATGGGCCTTTGAGGGTCATAAGTGGGGACATGCTGTACTCGGAATTTAAGAGGTTTGCATGCAATAACTGCTCTGTTCATTTGAGCCAAGAACACAAGACTCCAGGGATTTGACTCCAAAACCAAAAGTAACTCCAGTCAGGAATATACAAGGAATAGCTGAAAGTTCCTAGTAAGCAATTCGTGGAGTGGTACTTATTTTATACTGCCTACATATATGTGTATAGTTCTATATATCTTAATTACTAGTTTTGAATGTATTCTTGTAAATATGCATAAGTGACTGACTCTCTGGCCCCCTATTTCTTGTCCTCCCTTCCCCTCTGTATACTTACTTCCCTCTGTCTTTTCAAAAACAAAACAATGATAAACTTGAAAGAATATACTGATATACATGAAATCAATTTGGAAGTTGGAAATTTTCCTGAGCATTGATCTAATGCACATAATAGTTTGCTGCTCTTCAGTTGTGTGTAAAGTTCTATAAAAAGGCTTATGGATCTGAAATGTATACTGTTTACAGGGAGGTAATAAATAGCTAAATTGGTTATTTTTATTGCATCTTTTATTTTTTGATGTTAATATAATTACGTCATTTCTCCTTTCTATCTCTTCCCTCTAAACTCTCCCAGGAAGTCTTACTGTCATTCGTTCAAACTGATGGCCTCTTTTTAGTAAGCACAGAATTCTAAACTAGAAAATGAGCATGCCAACCAGGATTCAGAATCTGAAACTTAAACACTGATTGAGGTCCTGACTTGAAAACATTTTGGGCTTTCTTCTCATGTCATTTCTTCCCAGGCACCAGTCTTTGACTCCACTAGATGGATATGAACTTTTGCTATGAAGTTTCTCTTCTATCTATTACCTTGATTTCTTATCATCCATCACAATTTATTCCTTTATTCTTCTATGTGAAAGGATGGTAACTCTCTCCATAATGAGGCTGCAAGCTTTACAAGGAAAGATGTGGCTGTCTATAATATGTTAGCATAGACTCAGCATGTAGTATGATAAAGAGATGCAAAGATAAATGGCTATATTATATAGGAAAATAGCTATCCTTTATTAGACATTACTATCTACTGAGCTACAAAATCATCTCTTTCAGTCCTCTCAAAATTCTAAAGTGAACATTTGTTGTATGACACTATTCCTGTGGAGATGAGACATAAATATGTATCTTATTGTCCTGCAATAAACTAAATATGGATGCCATCAAAGTCTACTTGGCAAACCAATAAATTTTATTTGAGCTATTTATAGTAACATGGATAAAGATTAGTTATAGGAGCAGAAATGACTCAAAGACAGCCATAGATCCAAAGCCCACCCATCATGGATGACAATTCATGAAGGCTGGGGACCTAAAGTGTACTGCACATCCTGAAGGAAGCTCAAGAACTTAGAAAGTGTTCTTTCCAGGTGTCAGAGTTAGTGTGTGCCTCCTCCAGACAGCTTAGCTTGTCTGAGAGTATATTTTAGCAGTCCTTACTGCTTTTATATGCCTAGGTCAGTTTCAGGGACTTTCTGAACTTATTGAGTTGTTTACTTCCTAAGGTTAAAAAGTTCCTTATAGATTAGAGTGTTTTACCTCTGTTACATAAGTTTATTTTAATTTATGTCAAGAAGAAAGTTGGCAAGGCCTCACAGTTAATCTGTTCTCTTTATTGTCTCTCTTAGCTGCCTAGGTTCCTCCCTCCATTCTTTACTATAAATTCCTTTCTCTTATTTGAAAAGTACTTTATACATGGAGAGAATTCATAAAAGATTACAATACAAGTTTAATAAACACCAGACATTATATCCCCAAGGTTAAGAATATTATCTTTGGAATAACCATCTTTCTGTTATCAGAGTCGACTTTTTTATTTTAAGTATCAATCATGTTCTTGTACTTATTATCAATAAAAACACCAAGAATCCTGAAACATTATTATTTTCAAATGGTTGATATTGTCATCTCGTTAAATTAAAAGTTATTAATCCCATTTAAAATTTTTCCATATAATTTCTATTTTGTTTCTTTGTGTTTTCTCTCATACAAAAAAGCTTCAAATCGGCAACCTACAGACTGGGAAAAATTCTTCACTAACCCCACATCTGATAGGGGGATAATATCCCAAATAAACAAAAACCTCAAGAAGCTAACCTCCATAAAAACCAAACAACCCAATCAAAAAATAGGGTATAAACAAAGAATTTATGACAGAGGAATCTAAAATGGCTGAGGAGCAATTAAAGAAATGTTCTAAGTCCTTAGTCATCAGGGAAATGCAAATCAAAATGACCCTGAGATCCCACCTTACAGCAATCAGAATGGCTAAGATCAAAAAATCAAGTGACACCACATGCTGGAAAAGATATGGAGAAAGAGGACATTCCTTCATAGCTGGATGGATTGCAAACTGGCATCCTCTACTCTAGCTAGGCTCTGAAAATTAAGTGTGCCTCCCTGGCTTGGTCTAAGATAGGTTTCAACATAAAGGAGATTTAGTGGAGGCTGTACTACTGCGGGAGGAGGATGCTTCCTCCTCTGTGTTTCCACTCCTTCGGGTTTGGTATCACCTGGCTAGCCCCTCAGGTATTATCAGGAATGATGAGTCCACACAGTGTGGAACTGACTTCCTCAGGAGTCTTCCCGTGGGTGATGGCTGCTCTTGTGGTTTCTGTGGACACCCTCTAGCAACTGCCATGACATTTTGCATGCTTTGGTAAACCTCAGACCTCTCTCAGAGGTCTGAATTGCATGACCTCAAGAGCCTCTCTCCTAAGTTTTCTCCTTTTCTTGTTCATTTTCCAGCAGTATTAGGGACAGAAGCTGCTAATGTGGGGTTTAATTTAGAGCTCAGTTGCTGAAAAATTTCAGTTTCCATCCTCATTTCCTTTTAGCCCTAGCTGTGATTTTGAATTATTTTCTTTAAATGCACTATTTTTGATTATTTATTATACTTAATTTTATATATTTTCAGTAGATATGGTTCATATACCAACTGATAAGGTATGCAGATACTAGCTGTTCTATCTGCTTGTGAGTCTGCGTATCTGCAGTTCTGGGGTCATTTTCATTATCTCCTGGTGAATAACGTAGTCCCCTAACTCTGGCTGACATTATCAATTTGTCTTTTACTTTTGAAGCTGTGTTAGATATATGTATTTAAAATTTATTAAGTTTTTGAAGAATAGAATATTTTAATGTTATGCTTACACTTCAGTATTTTATATTTAATGATATTTCATCTTCAAGAACTCTGTCCAGTTTATATAAGCATAGCAGCCTCATTTGGGTCACACTTTCCTTGCTCTATCTCTCCACATTCTTCTATCAAATCTTTCTGCATTCTTAATTTTTTAGGCCTTTTTTCTCTTAAAATCGTGAATTCTTTGAAGTATAAGCTAAAACAGCATTTATCCAATAAATGCATCTAATTATGCCACTTTCTTTACACTATTACTTTACTTAGAATTACTTAATTAAGATAATTTACAAAAGATAACAGGAACTGGGGTCTGTACCTAGGTAAGGGCAGCTGCTTGATTATTAATTCTCAAAAGAACCTTGCCATTCGGGAGTCCATCCCATCGTCAGCCACCAAACCTAGATACTAATGCTCATGCCAGCAAGATACTGCTGAAGGGACCCTGATATTGCGGCCTCTTGTGAGGCTATGCCAGTGCCTGGTAAACACCGAAATGGATGCTCACAGCCAGCTACTGGATGGAACACAGGGTCCCCAATGGAGGAACTAGAGAAAGTACCCAAGTACCTGAAGAGGGCTGCAACCCTGTAGGTGAAACAACAACAGGAACTAACCAGTACCCCCTGGGTTTGTGTTTCTAGCTGCATATGTAGCAGAAGATGACCTAATCGGCCATCAGTGGGAATAGAGGCTCCTTGGTCTTCCAAACTCTATATGACCTAGCACAAGGCAAGGCCTGGGCCAAGTAGTGGGAGTGGGTGGGNAGGGGAACAGAGGTGGGGGGAGGGGTATGGGAAACTTTCGGGATAGCATTTGAAATGTAAATAAAGAAAATAATAATAAAAAAAAAAGAACCTTGCTTCTCTTTCCAACACTGCTAAGAAAGGTTTTCAAGTTTTCTTCTTATAGCATGCGAGCTTATCTACTACTCTCTTCGACATGAAAACTTGCCTTGTGTCCTTTTGAGTTACAGAATAATATTAGGATTTTCTTATAAGTTACTGCTAGTTACTAGCCACAATATGTATTTCTATCTTCTTGTGCCCTGTATGTCTATTAAGTCAAAACCAAAGGATAGGAAGGTTGATTATATACCTTCAAGGTATATTTATTTTAAATGCTAGCTTTCCTCCCAAGAGTGTTCGTGTGTGTGTGTGTGTGTGTGTGTGTGTGTGTGTGTGTGTGTGTGTGTGCACGCATATAGCTTTCATTCTTATAAATCAATAATGGCCTCAGTGGGAGAGGATTTGCATAATCCTGCAGTGACTTGGTGTGCTGGGGTGCAGGGTAGAAGGATAGGGGGATACAAGTGTAGGGGTGATACCCAGAGCTCTCCCTTCTCAGAGAAGGGGACAGGGGATGAAGGGAGAATCTTAATTAGGGGGTACTGGGAGGAAAGGTGAAGCTAATATTGGGATGTAAAGTGAATAAATAATTTTTAAAGTAAAATGAAAAAATAAAAAATAAATTAGTAGTAAATATATTGTTAGGCAGAAATATTAGTTTGTTTTTGTGTTTGTTGTTCTCAGTTCTAAAGTTCTTTAGGGCTATCAATGCCTCAAAGATTCAGAAGGAACAGTCCTCTGGGTTTTCACTTGTACTTACAAAAGGCTGTTCTCTGCATACCTCAGAATTCCTGCCTCTTGTCTGTCAGTCAGGAAATGGATGGCTGAATAAGGGATGCCCAGTTCCTCACTATCTAAAACATGATTCTATTTTAGGCTTTTACTAGGAGGTAAAAGTGCTATGTTGTAAAGAACCCTTCTCAGTCACTGTAGGACCGTTGGATGGCATGCACAGCCTTCAATAGAGTAGAGATTTGTGATGGTTCTGCTTTTGTAATGGTTTTTTCTGCAGGCTTATCAGAATATTCAATCTGCAGAAAAGAATCTCAGGCCTATTCATAATTGATAATCAATTATGGAGATAGTCTCTATAATCAAAACTTTTCAATGTCCAAAACTAATGAGTTTTCCTAAATTAGTAACCTGCAGTGTGAAATTACTGAAATGCAGTGTTAAAATATATTGATGTTTTTAAAGGTGTCCTATCTTTGAAATGGTATATTAGCCTTTTGGTATAAACAAGTTTAGTTTAGAGCCCAAGGAAAGTATAAGAAAGACATAAAGAAAGAAAGTATAAGAAAGACTTTAAACATAGTGATAGAAAACACATTGTTGGTGTTATATTGAAAATTTCAAAAAAAAAAAATTACCAGGCTGATTTCACATTCCATAGAGGACAGAATCTTTTTCAAGGAGGAGGCAAAGAAAGAAGAAATAGACCTAATGCCATCTTCCAGTCTCCCTGGTTAAGATCCAAACATTACTTTTAAATTTTTGAAACCAGAACATCAAAAGATAGTCGCAAAAGTTATTCAGGTGGAGTGGAAATTTTGATATAAACTTGGTGATTTATTTTTTGCCCCGAAGAAATGAGTGAATATTTTGCCAGCTGGACTTTGGGATTCAATTTACATAGAGACCCGTTTACTTAGGGAACAGTCAAGAAAGAGTCTAACAAAAAGAACCTCCTTCCTCAAATGATCTTGGGTGCCATAGCTCTGGTTTCTGTCCCCATGCTTTCAAAACCTTGCAAGGTACATATTCCCCCGAGGCTTCCTAACTGAAGGAAGAGCATGCAGGTGCCTCAACCAGCACCGATGAGGAGACTGTAAACTTTTCTGAAATATTTTCAATCTGTGTATCTGAAGTCTATCAAACCTGGGACAGATGTGTGTTTTCTAACAGAGTCAGTAAAGAGTTTACCATGAGACCTCGTCACAAGAATACTAATAAAACATCCCACAGAAAGCAAATACATGCACAGAAGATGCCGCAGACTAGGAAAATGAATGTATATATTGTAGATATGATGTAAGAACTATTTGCATCACTGCGGTAGAATCCTTAGATAAAGTATTCATTGGAAGCCTGCCTTCACCTTAGCAACAAGAGCTGTGAATCAATATTATTTCATATAAATGTTCTAGGACACAAAAAACGTAGCTGTATTTTGTTTTTTGTTTAATTTTTCTATATGACTATGTAATAATTATTCAAAAAGTATACTATCCAGGGGCCTAGATGATGATTCAGGATTATTATCTTGGGAATGCAAAAAGAGGACACATGAATTTTTCCTTATTTATATTATTTCTTATATATTTCCTAGTGATTAGTTACAATGAAGTCTATAATCTTGCTACTACTTCTCTCTATGCTTAATATGACTTGTCAAAATTTCACAACCAAAGCATGGTCTTTCAGAATGTCCTTGTTTCAGGATCTCATAGATGGCATAGTTCCTTCTTTCCTCTGCCCAGTGTAACAACCATTGGCCACATGTTCTGGACACTTGGGATGTGGTTAACACATGTGAAGGAGCTATTTGTAAATTTAATTTAAAATTTAATGATCTTATTTGAGTAATGGCCATGGTATCTGAAGATATCAAAGGAAAGTCTAACTCACTCTAAACTTGCCCTATCTCACATTCAAAACACAGAACCCTTTCAACTCCAAATAAATTTTCTTATACACAAGTCAGACAGTTCTACAATGGAAGATAGTAGCTGTCTATCTCCTCATTTAAATGAGTTATAACATTATCATTCTGGTTAAGATGCTGAACTTCACAAATGAAGTCCCTAAGAATTCCTTCTCCACTTTACATACAGGTCATAACCCAAAATTTGTTTAATCTCTACTTTTGTGTGACTGAATAAAAATGTGAGTATCAACAGGCCATTTTTTTATTATTATTTTCTTTATTTACATTTCAAATGCTATCCCAAAAGTTTCCTATACCCCTCCCCCCCCACCTCTGC
>NC_034604.1:36234772-36287511 GCF_900095145.1 Mus pahari
TTTTATGAGGTCCCATTTGTCAATTCTTGATTTTACAGCACAAGCCATTGGTGTTCTGTTGAGGAATTTTTTCCCCTGTAGGCCATTTATAAAGAACAAAGACAAGAAGTTGCATAGGGTAAAGTTTGGGAAAAGGTACCTGGGATTTACATATTTTCTGGGAGTGCTAATCTCCACGAATGTCCAACTCTTCAGCTATCATCCAGAATCTAATGAAACATTTAGCTTTGGAGTTTTTAAGGAGAGTTCATTGCACAGGCAGGATAGAAGCAGGAATACTCTGAGTTAGCCTCTATCTGTCTTTGTCCCTTTAGTGGGTTTCCTGTATGCAGCAAAATGTTGGGTCCTATTTAAGTAGGCAGTCTGCTAGTCTATGTCTTTTTATTGGGGAATTGAGTCCATTGATATTAAGAGATATTAAGGAAAAGTAATTGTTGCTTCCTGCTACTTTTGTTATTAGAGTTGGGATTTTGTTCTTATGGTATCTTCTTTTAAGTTTGTTGAAGGATTACTTTCTTGCTTTTTCTAGGGTGTAGTTTCCCTCCTTGTGTTGGAGTTTTCCTTTTATTATCCTTTGAAGGGCTAGATTCATGGAAAAATATTGTGTGATTTTTGGCAGCCCTATAGGAGGAACAACAATATGAACTAACCAGTAACCCCAGAGCTCCCTAGGACTAAACCAGCAATCAAAGAAAACACATGATGGGACTTGTGTCTCTAGCTGAATATGTAGCAGAGGATGGCCTAGTCAGCCATTAGTGTGAGGGGAGGAGGACCTTGGTCTTGTGAAGATTCTATGCTCCAGTATAGGGGAATGCCAGGGCCAGGAAGTGGGAGTGGGTGGGTTAGGGAGCAGGGGGAGAGTGGAGAGGATAGGGGATTTTCAGAGAGGCAACTAGGAAAGGGGATAGCATTTGAAATGTAAATATAGAAAATACCTAATTAAAAAAAAGTAAGCAGGAATACTCGTGTAGAAATATAACTGGGCAAAAGTATATGATACAATGATCACAGACTGGGTGAGCAAGGTCAACAAGGTCTGTCTTCACATTCTTCTTTTCACCTCTATGCAGAATCTTCTCTCTAAAGTATGGTTATGGAACCTCTGGAATGATGAGGCTCTGATAATTTATTATTAGACATGGTTGTAATCGGTAACTTCAAATGAAAACATGGATAGTTAGATAGATAGATAGATAGATAGATAGATAGATAGATAGATAGATAGATAGATAGATAGATAAATGTTAGATAGATGATAGTTACTAACACAAGTCGTGAGTGTACAACCTCATTATCTGTAACAGTAGTCAGGTTCCACCATCAGCAGGTACTCCAGGTATGTAATTAATCCCAGTTCATACACTTCTCTTTCCTCCTGTGATTTGGTTAATGCATACATAGGACCAAAACACAATAAAGCTAGAGTTGTCTTAAATTTATCATCCCACAAATCAATATTTTGCCAACTTCCTAACACATCTATTTTTATTATGCTACATAGCTTATTATGCTTGAATTTATATTTCACCTTCTTTGTGTTCCTACTCTTTTGCTGTGCTCTATAATTTGATATATTATCAGGTAGATAAGTTATAGCTAACAGTATCTGAAATATTTCAATGACAAATCTTAGAAGTTTATAAATTATTCAGATATGAGTTTCTACAATACAATAATCAATATAAATAAATGTTTATCAGATAGAAGGATAATACACACACACACACACACACACACACACACACACGTATATTATTTATCCGATCTAAAAACATAAAAATCAGTTCACAAAAATCTTCATGCAAAAAATTTAAATGCAAATTTGAAATGTAGATTTTATTTTTAGGTAAGGAAAAAAATTTAGATCATATATTGTGCAAAGAAGGAGATTATTTTCTTTCTCTTTCATCTTAATTTTCATTCAAGTTACTATCAATGAGAATAAATTTCATAGTAATTAAATGTACCTTAAAGCAGAAAAGAATCTGAAAACTCTAACATGTACAAAGATTGGTTCAAGTGAAATATAAATCAGAAGAAGAAAAGAGACAGTATTGTCTCAAATAGAAGAATTTCCTTTTGATTACATAAACACATGAAGTAAAATGGAAAGTCGTCTCCGAGATGGAAAATTGAAGGTACAGAAACTGCTCCAAAGAGGGTAATTTAGTTTCCACTTCCTCTTTGACAAAAGTGGGTGGAGAGCAGAGAGAAAGATCTCAACAGATGGGAAAAAGATTTGAGAGTAGAGGACACAGGCAAGTTTCTGCTATGTCTGGATCAATATGGAAATATTAAAGTGGCATTCTTTATGAATCCACAGAAACTGCTGAAGCAAATACAGAATCATCCAGAGAAAACAACCGCTGAGTGGGAGTGAACCCCACTAATATAAAGAGAAGCTGGAAAAGGAGTAGCAATGGAATTTACTATGTCCAGCAAAGTCAACTAAGGAAAAAAAAAAAAAAAAACAGAAGCAAAATGTTTGGTTCAATAGCTCTCCCAAGCCACTGTCAAAGAACGCATTCCTTGCAATCACTAGAAATGTTTGGATCTTCTTTGCAATTTTCCCATGTTCTCTGCATCTATAAATGAGGGTACTAAAACACAAGACAGGAATTGCCTGAGCAGGAGCTGAATCCTGGTAACTCTGAGCAGATGAAGGGTGTCAGAATGTGTGACACCCTTCATCGGTAGAAAGCAGGATTTCAAACATGGACTGTATAGACTAGGTCACCCTTCCCCTCCACTTCTTGGAAAAGCTCATCGAGTGCTTCTGAGAGTATATGTAGTAAGTTTCATATCAGAAAGGTGTTAGGTGGAGAGTAGTGATTTTAATTATTCTTACTTGACTGAGAGACAAAATGAGACTCACAACTAGGACTTGGGAATTGAAAACTGATTAAGTTTGGTGTTATTTACAGCTTGAGTGGCTTGGAAATAGAATGTGTTTATAAGGGAATAAACAAACAAAGCTTTGATTGCAATTTTGCTAAATATTATTGCAAAGCTGGATTACTTGAATATTTATTCTATTGATCCAATACAATTTTACTGTTGCTCACTATGTTCACTAAAGAATGGTTGTATTTTGTAAACTCTACCATAACCATTAAGTAAAAAGAACAGTTTGAGAAGAGTGGTAGTTAATATTTACACTTTTCATCAGATGTCAGTTACTATGCTAGGTCTTTCCATAAATGGTTGCATCTCATCTTTACCACACTCTGAAGAAAAAGATTGAGGATCTAGCCTGCATGAAGGCCTGCTATTCAGACCTCTAGCAGATTCCACACTCTGTCCTTGTCATTGTTGTTGCTACAGGAAGAGATTTGGGAAAGAATAACATTGCTTTGTCTAGAATAACAGTTCTCAGCCTTCCTAAAGCTGTGACCCTTTAATACACTTCCTCATGTTGTGGTGAATTCCAAGCATAACATTATTTTTTGTGCTTTATAACTAATTTTGCTGCCTATATGAATCATAATGTAAATATTTTTGAAGATAGAAGTTTCTCAAAGGGGTCGCAACCCACAAGTTGAGCATAACAGGTAGAGAATCTCTCGATATCATGTATATTCACATAGTGTCCTGTACTGCTTGATTATACGTATCTATGGAATATGACCCACATTATATATGAGTATGGACTGAGTGTTAAAGAAGCTCAGAAAATCAAAACTAATGTCCCTGGACCTGGGGAGACATCTCCCTGAGTGAAGTGCTTGCTGCGCAGGTGTGAGGCCCTGAGTTCGCTTGTACTCATAGAAAAGCTGGGCAACTTTGCATGCAGGAGTAATCCCAACGCTGGGGAGAGGGAGACAAGGCTATCCCAGGTGCCTGTAGAGCAAGCAGCCTAATCAAATCCGTGAGCTTTAAGTTCTGGAAGAGACTCTGTCTTGAAAACATAAGACTGAGGAAGACATCTTGACATCACCTTTGTGGCCCCATATATGCACACACACACTCATGTTTACTTGCACACACAAATGCACACTCACAATGACATATATCAGAGAGACAAACACACAAGCAAGTGTCCCAATGACAAACACACACACACACACACACACACACACATTTAAAAACTGTTTTACATCTAAGTTTATCAATAAACAAATGTCAAAACACCTGTTCCAAAATAAAAATAAATAAAGCATACAAATAATAATATTTAGCCCACCTGTCAAGATGCAGTTCACTAGATACTGATTTGCTTTAGCTCACAAAATCTCTGAAATATGTTAAAACTTAAGATGTTAAATATTCAAAGAAACAGGCCATTTTAACCTTAACAGAATATTAATAATAATTGACTTTGGAGTGGAAATCAAACAATTTTCTTTTGTTATCTGTAACAATATTATCAAAACCATACTTTTTTATGAGAAACTTTCCTTCTAATTATACATGAAAAGCAAATAGTAGATACGAATATGAAATTTTAACCATAAGGATGTTAACTACAGAGCTGATTTAAAAATTAAAATATATGGAAATAATACAAATGTTCCAAAATATGAAAACCCGAAATAGAAAAGCCAAATACAATAAAATATCCTGTGGGTATTGAAGCTACTACATTCTTTAGAAATATTTACAAAAATGGGCAAAATATACATTTTTTAAATAAAAAGCAATGTGTAAAATAGATGTGCCTCCTGGTTTCAATTTAAATTCATGTTTATGCATCCTGTATTCATAGATATTCTGTGCTATGAATTTGTCAATACAGACATTAAAATGTCAGCAACTTCATGCAAGAAAATGTCAACAGTGTTTAAGTAATAAGGTTATAAATGATTGGGACTTCCAAGTAAGATGGTCTCCATGTGCTCTGCTAAAGAATAATCTGAATAAGAAAAAGTATACTTCACTCCAAAAATGAATGAGTTTTGAAAATTCATGAAGGCTTACTGGGAAGAGCAGGAAAGAGTCAACATTCTACAAAGAGGTCAAAGGGGAGAGAGTAAGAAAAGCTAGACACACCCCTGGCCATTCATTCCCTGACTGCAACTGAAGAAGGAGCCTCTGCAAACAGGATGTCTACTGGCTCGGGTAGTTGTGGGTTTTGGTGAGGCAGTGACTAAGTCAGCAATGGAGAGAAGCCTATCTTATTGCTTTATACAACAGTGTCCAGGCATGATCTTACAAAAGAGCCCGCTGTTAAAACTACCAAGACAAAGGACTTGGGGCTGGTTTCTGAGTTTCCATTCAGTTTTTAGCCAAGTTTTGTGTTAGTCAAGTAGGCCTAAGTGCCTTGGTGTTTACAGAGTCACCCAGCTCTGGCCCCTGGCCATTCTGGTCCTTGGCTACCCTTCACTCCAACAGGCCCATTCCAGATGCCAAGAGTGGGTCCCAGAAATGTGTTTCTGTCTATCCACCATGATTTTTTAACTCTTGGGCTGGGAGAAGAGGCAGGTCTGGGTCTTTGTTTCTGAGTTTTGTTCTATGTTCCTCCATGCTACCATTGCAATTCTGATTTCTATGAATGAGTACATTCAATAAAGACAACCAGACCTGGAAAAAAAAACTGCAAGACAATGGGTCTTGAGAGACAATGAAAGCAGGAGAGTGTCAATTCAAGCTGCTCCCGTGCTAAGGTGAGAGAGTGCACTGGGTACCACTGTAAAACAAGAGAACTGGACTTTAAGAAGCTGGAGATATGAGCTGGCTGGAAGCCCAGTGAAGGCAATGCAGTGCATGGGTCAACACAGCCCTTCACTGAAGCTGGAGGCAAATCTCATCAACTGAATAACCCTGGAATTGGAGGGTGCTGTCACTAAGCACAGACTGTGTATCCATCTAAGAACCACTGACTGGTGTTTACTGCTGTGGGATTATAGAAATAGGATGTTCCCGTAGTTTTCCATTCAGGACTGTACCTCTCTAGCAGTGTAGTTAATATAATGATGAGGGCTGCAAGTGTTTGTATCAGGTATGTGCTTTCTCCCCATGTTCTCCATGAATTTGGAAGATATACACCCCCTACCATACCGCACTAAGAACATTAATAGCCATATAGGTGGTACCATCTAGAAAGTCCCAGAAAAAGGAAAGGACCAGAGAACCAGCAAACCAACAGACTGCAAAACTAAGTATGGGCTACAGAAGCCCCTAAAATACAAAGAAGAAATCCATAGAAGTGAAGACATCCAATATGTCCACTACTGGGTCATATTATATTAAGCATGAACATAAACCACAGAAAAGAATCCATATAGTTAACTTATCCCTCCCCTCTGGTGCATACAACTTAATCTCCAATTATCCACGCTTCTTTTTTCTATTTATTACTTTTTGAGCAGTATTTTATTTTTACATTAATTCTTTAAATAAGTATTTTTATTTCCCTTCATATAGTTGTTTATTTTTTTAATATATTTCTCCTTTTGGACTAATCTTCTTTTCCTCCCTTTTGGTTTTTTCTTTCTCTTTTTTCTTTGTTTTCATACACACCCTACATTTTTTTACTTCCATTACATTTTTAGTAACAGTTTTAGTTATTCTTCATTTTAAAATGATGGTATGTTTTCATCTTCATCGTCCTTTTTAGATTTATATAATTTTTATTTTGAACCTTCCTTGGTTCTTATGTTACCTCAAATATATGTTTATGTTTCATAATAAATGTAATATATTGAATTACTTTTATTTTATTACCTAATAAACTTGATTGCAGATGAGACAAGAATCAAGGGCAAACACTACTGAAAGTCACCATACCCCTGCATAAGGTTTCATAGAAAAGTCACTTGTATTTTGGGAACCAAGAATGTTGACTAGGAAGCACAGCATAAAGGCAGAGTGAAGAAAAGCTACAGTATAAGAGAACTGCATCAACAAAGATAGAACATTATAAAGTGAGACTGAATAGAAAAGATTGTGTAGGAAGATGACTGCAAGAGAGTCCTGGATTTGAAGGTTCCTAGAAATGGAGCCAAGGCAAACTCTTTACATTTCTGAAGAAGAAATATTGGGAAAGCAGAGTTCAATGGAGATCCTTACCAACATGGTCTGCACTCTCCTTTAGCTCATTGACCCATTCATTTAGAATGTATTTCCTGCATTTTACTCTGTACCAGGTCTTCTTTTAGGTGCTAGAAAGTGAATATTAACAAATTTAGAGTCTCTACTTTTAGAGCCTTTGCACCTAGAAAAGAAATACCCTTGAGATTATTCAATCATAGCTTTCCCCAGTTTTCATTCAAAACCATAAAGAACTTCTGAGATCTTATTCTGTAAACAATAGTAGTGAAGAATGTCTATTTATTTAATGAAAGACAATGTATAGTTATGGTTAACCTCTCATTTGACTAGTCTCACTGTATCTTTTTACCTACCTACTAAATAATCCCATTTTCGCTGGTCTTTCAAACAGAATATTTCCATTGGGAAATGTCATTGTACTATATCATTGTTGAAAATGCTACTGGCCCTCTATGCCATATCAGATGCTATTCTCTGACAAGTCCCACACAGACAAAATTCCTTTGATCCTCTGTCATTTTATTTGCAAGGTTTTTCTACATCTCTCCTGCTAGCTTTGCAGACCGCTATATTTTCACAAATTAATATATCATAAAATTCCTCCCAAAAAGTGCAATAGAGAATAAATAAAGAAACTTCAGTGATCACTTAAGACCCTGGATAGTTCTGTAAGCATAAAATAAAAATAGCTTATAATAGCCTTAAAATAAATTATGCTGGACCACTGCCAGAGCAGCACCAACAACTGATGTAGTGACTTGCTTATTTGTTAATACCATTGATATACAGTAGTAATTTTGCATTTAGAGTAAAAAAAACATAAGTTAGTCATAAAGTTATTTTAATGACATCCATCAGAATATTAAAAAATAATGGAAAATGAAAAATAATAAGGAAACCATTAAAGCATAGATAGATAGATAGATAGATAGATAGATAGATAGATAGATAGATAGATAGATAGATAGTATTGTGGTTTTGACATTTGAATATTTATTGGATTGTGAATCAAGCAATTTCTTACATGTGTCATAAATAAAAATAGTTGAAAGTCATCTATTTTAAAATACACATTCCTGATGACTAAGGATGTTGAACATTTTTTAGGTGTGTCTCAGCCATTCGGTTTCCTCAGTTGGGAATTCTTTGTTTAGCTCTGTACCCCAATTTTAATACGGTTATTTGGTTTTCTAGAGTCCAACTTCTTGAGTTCTTTGTATATATTAGATATTATCCCCCTATCGGATTTAGGATTGGTAAAGATCATTTCCCAATCTGTTGGTTGCCTTTTTGTCTTACTGACAGTGTCCTTTGCCTTACAGAAGCTTTGCAATTTTATGAGGTCCCATTTGTCAATTCTTGATCTTACAGCACAAGCCATTGGTGTTCTGTTCAGGTATTATTCCTCTGTGACCACATGTTCTAGGCTCTTCCCCACTTTTTCTTCTATAAGTTTCAGTGTCTCTGGTTTTATGTGGAGGTCCTTTATCCACTTAGACTTGAGCTTTGTACAAGGAGATAAGAATGGATTGATTTGCATTCTTTTACATGCTAAACGCCAATTGAGCCAGCACCATGTGTTGAAAATGCTGTCTTTTTTCTACTGGATGGTTTTAGCTTCCCCACCTCACACCAGTCAGGATGGCTAAGACAAAAAACTCAGGTGACAGCAGATGCTGGTGATATTGTGAAGAAAAAGGAACACTCCTCCATTGCTGGTGGGATTACAAACTGGTACAACCACTGTGGAAATCAGTTGGATGGTTCCTCAGAAAACTGGACATAGTACTACCAGATGATTCAGCAATGCCACTCATGAGTATATACCCAGAAGATGCTCCAACATGTAACAAGGACATATGCTCCACTATGCTCATAGAAGCTGGAAAGAACACATATGTCCCTCAACAAAAGAATGGATACAGAAAATGTGGTACATTTACACAATAGAGTACTAACCAGCCATTCAAATCAATGATTTATGAAATTCTTATGCAAATGGATAGAACTAGAAAATATCATCCTGAGTGAGGTAGCCCAATCACAAAAGAACACACATGATATACACTCACTGATAAGTGCATATTAGCCCAGAAGCTTGGAATACCCAAGATAAAATTTGCAAAACATATGAAACTCAAGAAGAAGGAAGACCAAAGTGTGCATACTTAGATCTTTCTTAGAAATGGGAACAAAAAACCCATGGAAGGAGTAACAGAGATAATGTATGAAGCAGAGACTGAAGGAATGACCATCCAGAGACTGCCCCCTGACCCTGAAACCATACCATATATAACCACCAAACCCAGACACTATTGTGAATGCCAACAAGAGCTTGCTGACAGGAGCCTGATATAGCTGTCAGGCTCTGCCAGTGCCTGACAAATACAGAAGTGGATGCTCACAGCCATCCATTGGGCTGAGCACAGGGTCACCAATGAAGGGTCTAGAGAAAGGACCCAAGGAGTTGAAGGGGTTTGCAGCCTCATAGGAGGAACAACAATATGAACTAACCAGTACTCCCAGCACTCCCAGGAACTAAGTCACCAACCAAAGAATGTATTTGGTAGTACTCATGGCTCCAGCTGCATTTGTAACATTTGTAGTTGGTCGTCAATGGGAAGAGAGTCCCTTTGTTCTGTGAAGGTTTTATGCCCTAGTATAGGGGAATGCCAGGGCCAGGAAGCAGGAGTGGATGGGTTGGTAAGCAGGGGAGGGGGTAGGAGGGTTTTGGAGGGGAAATCAGGAAAGGCGATAACATTAGAAATCTAAATAAAAAATTATCAAATATAAAATAAAGTAAAAAATACACATTCCTGTTATATATAAGCTCAAAAAGAATGTGACATGCTACCTCCGGAATTGCCCAAATTTCTTATGTCCTGTTGAGGGTCACTTTGTCATTATGTGCATTACAAGTTGGATTTCTCTTGAGATGTAATTTTATCATGATGGAGGTCATAAGCATATGGAATGGGCTAAGATATAAGTGCTGGAGACATCACCTTTGTTAACCCATGAGATCATCTGTTGCTTTTGGCTCAAAGGCTGAGCGATTCAAACCACACTCAGAGGACATGATAAATAGCCCTGGTATTTGAATCTTCAGCGTTGTTCTTGGACATAGTTGCAATCACAAATTCTGAACTTGTAGAAGTGTAAAGGACTTTTAAACTATATTCATAATATTGCTACATGGGCTGACAATTAAACTTTTCAGGACAAAGGCTATGCCATTTCGCTGTTTAAACCACTGCCCATGATAAGCAGTGGCTTCATTGAATGGATATGTTTGAGAGATCTTAATGGGAAGATATATCTAAAATCTCTTTATGTCCATTTTCATCCTAAGGTCTAGTTATAATGGTTATTTTTTAAGACTTCTAAATAACTACTGGCAGGCTCTTGGCTATGACACTTATAACTTGTGAATCAGATTTGGAAACTTTTTCTTACCCTTCCCTATCTATTTAATTCTGTCACTCTATCAATCTCTTCTTTTCCTCCAATACTCCAATCTTGGTAACATAACAGGCCTCTGAAACATTTTCTTCTACAGATTGGTGTCCTAGAACTACCTCATCAATCCTCTCCAAAGACAAATGGTCTTTTATTTAGGGTAGAAAAGGTCATCCTACAGCACAAGGGAAGTTGCCACACATCAAGTTTTGATGATGCTTCAGTGTTAAAGTCCCAGAAGTACAGCTATTACCGAGTAGGTTTGAAGATTCAGATAAACTAGGTTTAGATTCTACCTGACTATCCTTGCCAACCACGTGACTGTTGCATTAATTACTGCAGCTCTGTGAAGGAATTTGTGAAAGGGTGAAACAAAATATACATAAAAGTTTATAGGCATATTTGTCACCACATAGAAATGATTCAGCATAACGAACATCAATCATATTGGGTCATTAGTATTGTTACTGGGCTGAGAATTCAGTGATGATCCTAGAATTACTCTTCAGTCAAACCTTGAAAGACAAATTAAAAAAAAAAATAGCCTTTATATAGATTCTTTTCAAACCTTGGAAGACAGCTCTCTCAATAAAGTCTTTGCTATACAACATAATGACCTGGATTTGATATTCAACCACATTTAAAAAAAGGGAAGGGTAAGATATACCTGGTAATTAAGAAACAGATGGAAAAGTCTGCAGAACTTCGGTGTCAACCATCTGTCCATCACTGTTTCAAGTACCTGAGATATTTCATCTCATACAAAGAAAAGGTCTGTTCTGTACACAGTGTTCTAGGTTTCAACCATGGGTTAGTTGGCTCTGATGTTGTGAGTTGTAGTGAGGTATTATAATGCAAGGGGGAATATGATTGTGGAAACTATTCACCTAGTAGTGGTGAAATAGAAAGTGACCAAGAAGGTGCTGATGTCACAATATGCCCTTCAAGATCATCTAAAGACCAGAAGACCTCCCACTGGCTCTATCAAAGGTTTGATTATTTTGTGTGGCCTGGGAGCTGAGCTTTCAACACATGCAGCTTTAGCAGAATTTATCCAAGTCACAGGTGCCATCAAACATCCTGTCTATGAGTCCCACAAGAATTAGAGCCATCTAAATGTCATTTGTACCTTCAGTGAGTCAAGAGAATAGTTCATCACATAAAGGTAGACTAACAGGTTCACACTGGGTTAAGTATATAATGTTGGTTAACTGGGGCATTTGGCTTTCAAAGGAGTATTGAGCTGATCGTATTGGTGCATCATTGGTTGCTCTTGTGATATTCCCCTAGAATAGCACACTCACGTTCACTCCCTCCTCACATTTTCCAAGATATTGTGAGATTTATAATCAAGACATTCATCTGGACTCCTGGCATTTCTTCTGAAGATACATATGGCTTTCAAAAGAAAATTCAGGAGTTAAAGTTTCCTAAACTAATATAACCCATTTCATCAGACTGGTAAGTGCCTTTTCTGTTCCTTATTTCTTGAATGTAAATTAGATTAAAACACACAGAGAGATACAGACACACACCACACAGAGACAGACAGATAGACATACTTACAGACAGACAGACAGACAGACACACACACACACATACACACACACACACACACACACACACACAGAGAGAGAGAGAGAGAGAGAGAGAGAGAGTTTGTGCACTTCCATATGGCAATGTGGCAAAAAAGAAGTCAGGAGGGAAATGCAGGAAAGAAGAGACAGAGGACGGAGGGAGACGGGAAGGGAAATAGGGCTACTTAAGGAAGAGGAACTGCAGTTGCACACACTGAAAGATAGATGGTTGCTGTGAACAGGATTTCTGCAACTGTAGGATGCAAAAAATTAAAGTAAAATATAAAACTAGGGAAGAGAGGAGTCTAATTTCCATTTAAAGTTGCCATCCCTGGAAGTTGTACAGTATTCTTTGTCACACCTGCAGGAGATAGACCCAAATCGAATCGCTACCAAGCTGTGGTAATTCAAAGGAGGCCAGGGGCAGGAGAAACATAAAACCGGCATCTGCAGAGAGGCATTTGAGCAGGGAGCTGGCCAGAGAAGCATGGCAGGGGAGCAGCAGGATGCAGTGGTGATGATGTCATTCACTGCAATTAATGGCACCTGCCTGAGAAAGAAGAAACATGGAGGGAAAGAGGTTTCTTAGGGTTTTTCTCTGAGGAGAGCTGTGGGCAGCTGGAGCTGAGCACTGACTTTTTTTTTTTCCTTCTTGCTTTTTCTCCTTGTAAAGTCAGAAAAGCGCTCTGCCTCTCACATTTCAAAAGAGAAATTATGTTCAATTGTATTCTAAGTAGAAAATATACAGCTTTGCCCTGCGATGTTAACTAAACATCATTTTCTTTTCTATTGTTTTTATATGAAACCATGGTATTTGTTCATTTGTTGGCTATGATGAGTTTTTTTTTCCTAGTATAAAGACAGAGAGAACTGCCCCAGAAGTAAGAGGATTTGATGCCTCTCTTGGCTCTTGTCTTGACAAGGGGCATGAGGATCAGGCAGAGAACACACGGTCCTTCAGCACATACAACTTCATCTGGGAAGAGGGGACCGGTTGGGTCATCATCTCCAATTGCTCTCAGGAAATGGACCACTGTCACTGTGACAAGATGGGCCCTAGTCTGTGCCTTTTTCATTGCAAATGTGACCTTTTGTGGTTCTTGGTGCACAGACCTGACAGTATCCCCTACCTTCCCCTCTACCTTCACAGGCAAAACTTCAGTGTTCTTTGGCAACTCCTACAATCCTTGAGAGATTTACTTCTAATAATCTGGGAAGTACTGACAATTATATGGCCCAATGAGAAAGTTAACTGTATTAAAGGCAATCGAAAGGACACAAATTCTGAGAAGAAAATCTATAAACCAAATTATATTGAAATTGGAGATGTTATCCTTTGAAAGACATTAAGAAAATGAAAAGAAACAGATGATAACAAAGTTTTAAAGGTATCACTTGACATAATTTTATGCAGAAGCCACAAGGTATGGTTATAATTCAATAAAACAAGAGGTCTAAAGGAAACTGCAAATAAACCTCACCAAAAAATATATGAGTTGCTCACAAACATATAAAACATGTTTGGCTCTACTAACCATCAAGGAGTTGTAGGTTAAAGCCATAATGAGAAGCATCCACCCCCATGATTGTGTCTGTAATAAAATGTCAGGAGGCAAGGAATACTGATGTGGGCATCTGAAACTCTCAGATGTAATCAACAAGTCCATCACATTATGTGAACACTACAGAGAAATACTGGGAATTCTTTGAGAAGTTAAAGATAAGTTTATTGCACATCTAGCAAATTCCACCTATGGGTGTCTACTCCAGAGGAAAAGAAAACACACAGCATGCCTTGCCTGTGCATATTCACTTAGCTTCAATGTGAGTAGCCAAATGCTGGGACTAGCCCAAATATCTATTAATAGGTAAATAATAAGAGACAAAATATAGCTTATCCATAAAATGGAAAACTACTCGTCTGTGGAAATGGAAAATATGGTGGATAAAACATGATAGGACAGTTCAAAAATTGCAATTTATTTTCTTAAAAATCATAATTCTGAAGGAAAAAATCACATAAAAAGAACATACAATGTATTACTTCATTAACACATTTTAAAATGCAAACTTCTCCAGAATGACAGAAAGTGGAGCCTGATTTCCTGAGAAAAGCCCAGGGTACAAAATGGAAGGCATTTTGATGAGCAGTGTGAGGGCTCTTCTTGGGATGATGAAATACCCCTGATGATCAAAGTAATGCTTTCCCAGAGGCACATGTGTCTCATGACTTACTATGCAAATCATAGTGTAGGTAGGCAGGGCACAGTGTAGCTGGGTAGGGCTCAGTGCGGGTGAAGGGCACCCAGGCAATATTCACATTAAAAACAAGTAAGAGACTGGGATTCCAGAACAGCTCAAAGTTGTATTTATTCTATGACTATTTTAAGTATCAATATTTTACTCTGGTTATTAGTATTATCACACCATTGGCATCTGACTCCATCTTTGTTCTAGATTACACAGAAACAGAATAGTTTTGAGCCCAAGGTAGCATTTTCTGAACACTTAACAAAACTTCTCATCTGAGGGCATAAGTTGCTGGATGAAGTGACATTATTTGGGGAAATAAACTTTAAGTATTAAGTCTGGCCCTTCTGCCATTATTCTTTTTTAAGTGACGTAACCCCCAGCCCGAAGCTGGCATTGCTGACAATAAGAGGAAAATGAACCCATGGAGACTAGACATCGTCTCTGTTTTTATGGTTCCGTCTTCTAGCAGCAACTTAAAAGTGGTTAATAGTTCTTAAGGGTACTTGGATTCAAAGTCTCAGATTACCACTCGCCAATGTTCAGTCTTCAGAAGGCACACAACACCCCTCAGAATTTGAAAAAAAAACCTGAACATTCATAAGGATACTGTTTCTATGATATTTTATAAGCCAACTGTTGAAAAAATGCACTGAATAGCACCCTGGGTCTAATAACTGGCAGGAGCTGTAATTACGCTTTCTACTCTCCAGGATGACACTGGCTTGGCACGTTGTGGATCAATGGAGAGAAGCTGACTGACCTCCTCTGCGCATATCTGAGTCTTCTTATCCTTTGTTGGGGGTATTGTGTGCTGAAGTGTGTTCACAGCAGAACAGGCAAACCCTTTACAACACCATGCACTGCACTTGCTGAAGTCAATTTCCTCAGTGTAAGTGCTATTGTTGATGTGATTATCAGAGCTAATGGCTCATCATGTCACCTGACCATATAGTACCACATCACTCTAAATGCATCTCAACACTTCCAGAGAGAGAGAGAGAGAGAGAGAGAGAGAGAGAGAGAGAGAGAGAGAGAGAGAGAGAGAGAGAGAGAGAGAGAGAGAGAGAGATTTTCAGTTCTGCGGTAGCAATAATAATAAAAATTTAGAATTGTCTTCATATCCAAAATGAAGACTCAGGATCATGAAGAAAAGACATAATAATTAGCCATTTTCTGATAAAGAACATGTCCAAAGCTATCTAGTAAGGAAACTTGAAATAACTCTTCAAAGGCATGTTTGTTAAGGGACATATGTGATGTTGATGCAGAGAAGCAGGCACTGTGACAATATTAATACAGAAAACGGGCCAGCTTGATGACTCAAAATCACCCTGAATATAGGGAACTAAAGGGCAATGGTATTTTGCTCCTGTTATGTGAAGATGGCAAAGTATCCTCTATAAGTCACAGGTAAGACTATGATCAAGTAAAAAGCCATAATGAGAGTGTGAGGTTTTTAATGAAAAGAAGCAAGTTTCCCCCTCACACTGCTTAACCTGCAGAAACATCAACATTTCACCTATAATGCTCAGTCTTTCAATTAGCTGTGGCACAGCAAATGGTACTGTTGCTCCAGGAGAGGTAAAATGATCAGAGATGCATCCTGCTCCAGGCAGAGCCCAGGTCTTGATGGATGTCCTGCAGAGCTTTAGATGTGCCTATCTTAAAATGGCCCATGGTACAAGTAGACACATTAACCAAGCAAATGATAATGGATTCCTTTTAGTCACAGGAAAAACTCTCAGAAAAGTGGGCTTGGGATTAACCAGTTGGGTATTGTCAGGTTCTTGCCATACCCAAATCAGGACTGAACCATTCTTACAAATTACCTTACTAATATGGCCAAGGAGAAGAGGATAATCATGTTACCATCAAATGAGCTCACTCTTCATAGAAATCACCTACATATAAAATCTGTAGAGTTCTTCACATAAATTTCCATGTTTTGTGCATCAGAGGACTTCTGAGACCTCACAGAAAAGAAAAAAACATTGTCTTAAAAACAGTAGTCTGATGATAAACTTTACTCTGTTTGTGAAATGAAATGGTAATTTTTCTGTTATCATGACTCCCCAAACTACTTTTAAAAGCATAGGTATGAGCCGGGCGTGGTGGCACACGCCTTTAGTCCCAGCACTCGGGAGGCAGAGGCAGGTGGATTTCTGAGTTCGAGGCCAGCCTGGTCTACAAAGTGAGTTCCAGGACAGCCAGGACTACACAGAGAAACCCTGTATCAAAAACCAAAAAAATAAAAAAATAAAAAAAATAATAATAAAACCATAGGTATATGAGGTGAGATGTGGTGGGACAGACTTCTAATGGCAGCATTCTAGAAGCTAAGGCAGGAGATTTCCCATGAGTCCCAGGCCAGTTTGAGCTACACACTGATATCAAGATAGATAGAACCATCTCAAAATGATAACAAATTATTTCCATAGGAAATTTTAACTTTCTGTTGTTCTTTACTCTGACTATAGAGCCTGGACTTTCTATGAAAACAAAACCCCAGTTCTGTGTACGGTATCTAGGGGGAGTACTCAAACCCACTCCCTTATACCCTGTGAACGGGCAGGTACAGCACTGCATTCTTAGGTCTCAAAACAAACAAACAAACAAACAAACAAACAAATAAACGCACACACATTTAAAATCCTGCAAAACCTGCAATGACTAAGAGCAAGCAAACCCCAGTGGTAGGAAGAGGAGTTCTCATACTCAGAATGAGCTCTTGGGTCCGGAGAATTCTGGGTTCTCACTACAGGATTCAGAGCTCTGTGCTTTCTTTCCATTATCTTCTTCTGATCTTATGTTTCCTTTGTGTGTGTGTGTGTGTGTGTGTGTGTGTGTGTGCACGCGCGTGCGCGTGTTTGTGTGGCAGTGTTTTGTTTTGTTTTTTCCCATGCCAACTCCACTCCGTGTTGATTTCTGTTACTTAAAATGGCAATTCCTGGCTATTATAGGAATGTAATTCTCATGTTTGAAAGTTAGGTGTCATGGCCATGCAATCTCGTAAGGCATGGCCAGTTTCTTTACTTGAACTCTCTGTAAAACTATTTCACAAGTTTTACAAAAGGTCATGAAACATGGAGAGAAAAAGGAAAGGGGAGTCATGAGAAGTGAAGCTAATGAGTTAGTAATTATTAAGTACAAGAGAGTTCAAAGGACCAAATGATTTTGAAGTCTGAGACATGCTCAAGGAAACGCACTAGACCCAAAAGCAAGATAACTTGGAAAAGTTTATTGCTGATAAAATCCAGCTGGTTTCCCAAAAGGTCAGTTGGAAAGAAGGCGAAGCACACATTCCCTTGCAGGAATAAAAGATGCATGGAGAAAAAAAATAAAAAGATAATATTTATGTGTTTCCTAATGATATCATTATGACTGCTAATACCTTTTCTCTACCCATGGGTACTTACAGAAAGGCAGTAATTTACTGGAACCTAAAAATGTGCAGTATATTTGATTAAAGGTCATGCAAACATTAAAATGTTTCTCCACAAAATCTGTCT
Organism: Mus pahari; assembly: GCF_900095145.1. Classification (NCBI taxonomy): domain Eukaryota; kingdom Metazoa; phylum Chordata; class Mammalia; order Rodentia; family Muridae; genus Mus; species Mus pahari. The sequence continues at coordinate 36,252,564 of NC_034604.1, forward strand.
GAGACAGAGGAAGGAAGATGACCAGCCCTTCTCAGAAGCGCTCAAGTGTTCTTACATTATAGCTTTATTAATGACTCTGCTGATTCTCCTTCTCCCTTAAGCACATGCGGGAAATATCTAGCAAGGTGGTAAAAGCTGAGAAGTATTATTTTTGGGCATCTATCATTGCTTTACAGGCTGTCAGAAAGAACCCTGGTAGTAAAACCACACACACACACACACACACACACACACACACACACAGCAGCAGCAGCAGCAGCAGCAGCAGCAGCAGCAGCACACTCCTCAATATCTGCATCCGACAGTACAGAAAACAAGAATGTTGTCTGACTGTATTGCCAGCTGGGGCCTTGTCTAGCTCTCTATGTCCACCAACCTAGCCTCTTATGCTTAACTACCACCGAATAGAATTTCATGGTCCTTCAAAAGACCTAGCTGCTTCTCTCCTCCATGTGTCTCCTTTATTTCTGCGAAGATCTTCTTACAATCCTTATACATCCAGCAAATGCAGGACTGTGCTATCTAGCCATCATCTTCATATGTCTTCTTCTGAGAAGCCTTGGGAGAGGAACAATATGCTGGATCCAGAAGCATCTCTAAGGTTCCATTGATTTTTAGGCAATCATCTCTCTCTCTCTCTCTCTCTCTCTCTCTCTCTCTCTCTCTCTCTCTCTCTCTCTCTCTCTCTCTCTCTCTCTCTCTCTCTCTCTCCTTTGTATCACTGGTCCTTAGAAGACAGTAGATGCTCAGTGATGTATCTTATTTACCTAACCATTTTCAAGGCCATTCAGTGGTATGTAGTTATTCTCATATATAGAACAAATATGACAATGACTGTCAAATTGGTCATCCATGTTAATAATTGAAAAGTCCAATGGAGAACACATGAAACTTCTACCCAACCTTAACTTTTGGGAGGGAATAGGTGGAAGACAAACTCAGAGGAGAGCCAAGGTCACCCTCCAATGTGTCCTATGTCTTAATTTATAATCTTGAGAGCCATGAGTTTATTAAAATCAACCCTAAATTCTAGAGTGGAATGATTGATATGTCTTAATCAATGATCACCATTTTAATAATATTTAATAGTTTAAACAATGAAAACAATTTACAGAGTAGTTCCTGTCTTAGGTTTTCCATTGTTGTGAAGAGATACCATTACCAAGTAAATTCTTACAAAGGACAACATTTAATTGGGGCTGGTTTACATTTTCAGAGACTCGGTTCATTATCATCATAGCAAGAAGCATGGCAGCAATGCAGGCGGACACTGTGCTGGAGGAGCAAAGAGTTCTAAATCTTCATCAAAAGGAAGCCAGGAGCAGACTGTCTCCTATGTGACTAGGAGGAGGGCCTCAAAGCCCATTCCACAGGAACATACTTCCTCTAATAAGGACACACATACTCCCAACATGATATTGTTACACCCTGGGCCAAGCATAGTCGAACCATTACAGTTCCTAAAAGCATCAGGAACCAGAAACCTTAGGTATTTTTTTTTAACAAAAGCAATGAAAAAAAAATCTCTTCTGGACTCCTCACAACACCACCACATTTAATCTTCTGGTTCCCCTACTCAGGATGAAAAATCTTGGGCAGACACTGATTGCTTTATTTTCCTTTTTATATCCATGATGAATTTTATCACAGCAAAATCATTTAGACCAAAAGGTTGGGAATAAAGTATTGCTAAAATAAAAGAAACTAAGATATGTCTCTTATACAGTTCAAGGAAGGAATATGCAGCAAAGTTAAAATTCATTCTAGGCATAAAGGAAATCCTGCAGTATTTCTCTCTCAGTTGACTCTTTAGCCTTGGGGTGGAATATGCTTACCTGCCTCAAAATTCAAACTGGCAGATTTTAGAAATTTATACTTCAGTTAATTCTTAATGGTGAGCTCTTAGGAAAGAAAAATAGCATTGTCTCACTGGAAAGAATTTTAATTCAGTGTGTTTCTAATGCTTGGGGGAGGAGACTGAAGTCTTTGGAGGAATCTACTGGTGTTTCCTTTGTTACCATCTCTATCACAGAGTGCTACATTGTAGATGAGGGCATGAAGCAGTCCATCATGACTTCTGCAACTGACTGGACATCTGTTATGTTCAGTGAGCCCTTTGTTGCCAGGCTGTGAAGACTGATACCTGCGTAGTGAGCTGGGCCAAGAACCAGAAAAACCTTTGTCTAGAGAGAAGTCATGAATTAGAAAACCCTCTCTGGTCAGACATTATCTGTGTGATGGGACAGTGTGCTGGGTCTCCTACTTTAAAGGTCTCCTGATGTGCGGGGCTTTAAGGAACACAGGAGATATACCACATTTAAATCTACCTATTTTAGATGAGTTACTTTTCATATTAATTATACAGTTACATATTTTCACCTTATAAATTTCCTAAGAAGGAGCTATTCAGATAATTTGTTAGCACCTGGCTTAGATGCAACCAATATTTACAGTATGGTTGCTAACTGCCATGTGAAGAAGGAGGAGCTTGAAAGTTCCATGGAGCTCACATACTCTGTGGAAAGAAACTAACAATAAATAAATAATTTTAGATAGCAGCACATGCTGGGGAAATGCAACCAACTTTGTGAGATTAATGAGGAAGGGGATTGTCTATAGAAGCCAAGGACCACCTCTCTAATGTGAAGACAATTCATCTGAGATCTAAAGGAACAGAAGGTGTGACTCTGAGAGAAAACCTTGAAGGCAGTTGACATTGTGAGCATGACAATCCAGGGCTAGGGAAAAACTCAGCTTGCAAGCTTACAGAAAGCTGATGTATCAGGAGGAAGGCAGGCTGAGCATGCATAGACTTGCAGAGTGGGAGAAGGGCTGTGAATTTCATTCTTGTTATGATGAAAGGCCACGAGAGTGCTTCAAATTGGCCAAGGACAGTCTGACGTTGCACTTCAGTAATTACTGGCTGCTACAGGGGAGATTAATTGAGGTGTTGTATTAGAAACAGGAGGACCAAAGAGAAGACTACATGAAAAACCCAGGTGAGATGAGGTGCTGGCTTTGAATAAAGTGACAGTAGTAATAGAGAAAAAAAGCAAAGCATCAGTGATATATTTTGGAGGCAGAACAAAGTACTCTCCTTAAGGGAATAAATGTATGTTGGGAGAGGAAGTAGAAAATGAGAAGTGTCAGCAGAAGGAAAAGACAGTGATAAGTCCTCAACTTTCTGTTTTAAAATAGAGAGTTAATAGTAGAATGCATTGGGATGGGAAGACATGAAGAGCATCCTTAAGGGCATGCAAGGAGATAGCTCAGTAGAGAAGGTAAGAAGGAAATGAGCCTACCAGCTTGACTTTACTCTTGAAAAGGAGGCATGGTATCTCAGGATGTGGCTCAGTAGGTATAGATCTTGCCTTGTAAGCATGAGGACCAGACTTTGGTTCCTGATAATCCATATAGAAAGCCATCTAGGAAAGCCAACTGCCTGCAATCCTGGCTTTTTTTTTTTTTTTTTTTTTTGAGACAGAAATGAGACAAACTAAACTATCTAGCATCCATGAGTTTCTGGTTCAACAAGAAACCCTGGATTAATAAAGAAGAGATTGATTAAGACACACTACATTAACTTTGGACTTCTGCATTCACAGGCATGCATATGCAAACACAGGTGCTGAAATACATGTTAATGTGCATACTCACAAATGCTTGTGTGTTTTTGTGTGTATGTGTGTGTGTGAGAGAGAGAGGGAGGGAGGGGGAAGGGGAAGGGAAGGGAGAGGGAGGGAGAGAGAGAGAGAGAGAGAGAGAGAGAGAGAGAGAGAGAGAGAGAGAGAGAGAGAGGAAAAATAAAAGTGAATGTGAAGTAAGAGGCCTCAAGGGCAGCACGGGATATTCTTAGAACAGCTGCTGCACCTGCTGTGCCTCTATTGCCCAGCAGACACTTTCTAGAATCACCTAGAAAGCACTAAAATATCTCAAGTGCTGGAAAGCCACTTACTGGATGAGAATCATCATATTGGGACTACGCAGGCAAGAATTTTACAATGCCTGGGATGATTTCCCTGACTCTGCTGTGAAAAGCCCTCGTTCTGGGGTCTTGTTGCCAGGATACTCCTCTTCTTGATCACCCTCTGCCTCAAGTTGAAGAAACTTCATGGAAGTGTTTATCGGTAAGGACAATGCTTCTCTTTACTGGCTTAGCTCTCAGCTCAGCTCTGTAAGTGCCTGAAAAGCCATGTGGACTGACGCTCCTTTCCAGCCCTGTGGGTTCTCTACCACTGCCACTGGTTCATGTGTGGCTCCTTACCTATTATAGCAGGGCTTTCCTGGAAGACAATTTCAGTGTTGTTTTCTTTCTTTCTTTCTTTCTTTCTTTCTTTCTTTCTTTCTTTCTTTCTTTCTTTCTTTCTTTCTTTCTTTCTTTCTTTCTCGTCCTTCATTCCTTCCTTCCTTCTGTTCTTTTATCTTCCTTCCTTTTTCTGTTCTAAAATTCTTACACAAACCAAGATTTATTTTTTTATTACAATTCACTTCCTCAAATATATGGAATTTTGAATGGTAAACCATTAGAGATTTTTAAAAACACATTTAAAATAGCAATAATGATTCTGATTCAGCAGAATCTCAGCTCTATAGCTCTGGCTTGAGTCCTGTCTAGGGTTTTAGGACATGCCCTGTAAACAAGTAGATAAGCACATGGCTATGTGTATTTCTACTTGGATAGATCACCAACCAAACAGTTCTGATTCAACTTACTGTATGAAATCTCAGGAAGACATAAGCCCCATGTCCCTCAAACGGTGAGCAGCACCCAGGCCCACACTGCTGTATTTCCGTGCCCTGGGCTGATTTTACAGGATCCTTACCTGGAGGCCATTTGTCTTTCCTTCCTTCTCTTTTTACTTGGCATGTTGATCAGGCTTGCTTATGAATCCTGGAGAACTCCCATTTTGGGAACAGAACCTATAAGAATGGAAATTGCTTTCTAAGCAGCCTCTGAACACGGGCTATGTAATAAATGTCACTGGTGTTGCCGCTGTTGCCTGATGGACTGCTGGTGCCTTCCATCTGACAGCTAATGAGCTCCACTAATCAAACACTGCAGCAAATGCTATTTCCCGCCTTCCCTTGCCTACCTGGGAGGGTAAGGAGTTTTAACCTTCACCCCTTCAGACTGACAGCACCGAATGGAATCAGAATAGGAGGGGGAGCTGGAAGGTTAATTAAGGTAGTACCCAAAAGTTGTTTTAAATCAATTTAATTAACCTATGATCTCTGAAAATTAGAATATGTTACAACTAGAATGAAGGCAAATTTTATTCTACTTTTTAAAAAATCTCATAAAGAAATTCAAAGTACTGGAGTCTCTGGGTAAAATCACAGAAGGGGGAAGAGTGTTAATTAGCACTTGGACTTCTTGCATTTATCTTCGTTCTGTGTGCATTACAGAAGGAAAAGTCTATAGCATTAACACCTGATGCTGCTTTCAATCATTCATGTTTCTGGTAGTATGTCCCTTCACTAAATAAATCTACAATTTGCTCATCATCAGGATTCAGGATGAGTAACACTACAAAGACAATAACAGTATGCTTAAGAGATTAGGTCTGACAGCCATTAAAAGACTGGGCTTGACAGTCAGAGTCTAAAACCTACTGCTCTAACTTCTTGGCATTTTGACCTTCACCAATTACTGAAGCTCTCTCCATCTCAGCTTTCTGCTTTTGAAACACACTAGTAATGACACTGTGCAGCACATGGGACTAAGAGAGTTGGAGGACATAATATATGTGAGTCAGTGGACAAAGGGTTGAGAACACATGAAGCTCTTGATAAAGGCCAATCATGTCCAATAATTTTATATATATAATTTTTAAATACAAAATTCTTGAACCCAGGAAGTAGGGTTCCATTAATAATATTTGAGGCTTCTATTTGCTTTAAATATATACTAATTTTTGTGCTTCTTGTAGCACAGAAACTTGAAAAGTCACTCTTTTTGTGGAAGGAAGCAGTGTTTAAGAGATTTTGGTAAAGAGGTCCTAGACTGCAGGATAGTTCAGAAGGCTCTCCCTAGGCATCCCTTCAATGTCTCCACAGGGTCAGTTTCCTGAAAGCCAGTCTGAGCAGCAGACCTGCACAGGGCAACCACAGTAGGTATTACTGACTCTGATATGTTAAATGTTCTTTCTGCCATTGTATCGATAGCTCCTGAGATCTGTTTTCCAGAAAGCATAATACTAATGACAAGAACTCTATATGAGACTTGAAAATCACCAGGCTCCAATATAAGAAAATTTTCAGCTTAAATTTTTAAGCTAAAACTGACTGGGTGGGAGTGACAGGGGTATATTGGAATTTCTGAGTAAAGTGGATGAGGATAAGAGTTTGTATCCATATATAGCCTTTGGTACCACAGGATGCAATTCTGTAGTTTTGGTTAAAATAAAGGTGTTCATTATTTTTCCAATGTATATTTTAATATATATATTGGAAAAATACAGATAGAATATTAATATAATAAAATATTGGAGACATTGCCATTTATTATATATTAATTTATTACATTACAATATATATTATTGTATATGCCATATACATATAAATATATATATATATATATGTGTGTGTGTGTGTGTGTGTGTGTGTGCATGTGTGTGCATGCACACACATACACACCTGAATGAATTTATATATATGCCCAGAAGCCTATGAACTGGAGTAAGCTGCCTGTTGTGGGTTCTGGAAACCGAACACAGAGCACTAAGAACTTTTCAGTGCTGTCCCAACTCCCCATTTCTTGTAACTCATTTTTAAGTGAGTCAGTTATCAGACATATGGTCATATGCTAAATACCAGTATAGCTATACTTCAAGTACAAGAAAGTCATGTTGGTTGAATATCCACACTTGAACTTTTAGAAGAGACTTTGCAAAGGCAACTTGACACCCAGACACACAGGAGACAGTACAACGTTTGTGTGGTTGGGAGAATTTTTCCTTCTCTGAATCAGCCAACACATTCCACCATCCACCGATAGCCCTTAGAATTATTAGTGTACAAGGAACAAGTCTGGCCCAGGAAAGGCTCAGCAGCTTTTGGAACAGACACTGACTTAAGGCTTGGTATATTTTAGCTCTAAAATGGTAGCAAGTTCTTTTTTAGGTAATGTATTTGAAAGTGCTTTCACATCACTCTGAGAAAAAATTTTTTTCTCTAGTACTTCACAGGTCCTCTAACCCTTCATGTATTAGGTTTCAATAATCATTTCTCCTCAAAAGAGCCACTACCCACACTTCAGTAGGACGCCCCTTTATTCAGACCCTCATTACAAGTTTTAATTATGTGTCTTTTTGTATTCTCCTGTAGATTTGGTAAGTTAGAATTAAAATTGTATTCCCTGGACCTGGTACAAATGAGAGGTCTATTAAGGTGCATTAGATGATATGTAAGTGAAGGGCCACGCAAGTAACATCTATCTACTGTAAAAGGAATAAGAAGAAGGGATCAATAACTGTAGGCGAGAACACTCTTTGGCAAAATTCAACTTAAGCACACAGCAGTTGGGTGCCTATGATTAAGAAAATAGGACTCAGCACCATGTACATCCTAAAACTGTTATATAAAAGGTCAAACATTATTTTAACTAGTTTCAATACAACCACAAATTAAGACCACAAATGAAAAGCAACATTGATCTGTCTTACATCTTTTTTATCTAGGCCACCCATTGTATGTCACTGTTTATTTTGATGAAGGGTCGTCTTGCCCCCATTAAGCTTTTATGGAAAAACCCTCACAGAATCACCCAGAGGCATGTCTTTTACTTGATTCAAGACTATCAGATGGACGGACAAGCAAGGTTAACCAACAAAGATGTTCTACCTAGCCAAGCATCTGGCAGCCTCAACTGATACATTTCAGCTGTTTATGTTGTAGTTTCCACTAGTAATGTGGTAGGTGGGCTGAGTGTTTAAGCAGAAGCATCCTAAAAGGCAAGATCAACCATAGCATAAATCACGCCAATCATTTTTAATAGAAGACCTAAAATTAGGTGGAATAACAAAAAAAATACTCTTTCAAAATTAACACAGGCAATGATATTTGTTTTTTCTTATCTAAATAGTGGCACAAAGCCCTGTTTTTGATGTCAAAATTAACTAGTGATTTATATTTTCAAAAAGATTTAGAGAATATTGAAAGTGACCTTGATTCTGTATTCTCCCCACCAACTCTTGTAGGCAGAAAATAGATTCATTAATAAACAGCAACAATATGAGAAAACTCACAATTTTTATACCCAATACAAACAAACAATACAGCACTCTTCATTCCGTGTTCAGACTATGGACAGATGGCAATTTGAATTAAGGCTTCCTGGGAACATCTTACACTCTTCTCCTAAACATGTTGGCAATGATTAACAAAAATCTTTAAAAGTTCACTACATTAATCCTGTTCTAGAAGTATTCCAAAAAGGAATAATCAAGCCATGTGCTAGAAAGAATAGTCTTTTGTTTCAATCTATAAGAGTCACAACTCAGTAACAATGTTAATTGATATTTAAATATAAAAGTTACATAGAATATATTGTGTTCAGAAGGAAATTTAAAAAACACCTGTTAAAAGCAATGATCAATTGACATATAAAGTTAATATTTGCAACAATAGGGAACACAGAGAGAGACACACACACATACGCACAGATAAATAATACACATACTCACATGAACACACAAACCAACACATACACGTGAGCACACATGCAGGCACATACAGACACTCAGAAACACACACACACACAATTCCCTAGTATTTACCTAATAGCCTACAATAAAGTATGCATTCTCTCTGTTCTTTCTTTCCTTCTCACCATAACATTTATAGTATAATGAATAAGCCAATGATTACATGTATATCTTTGTGTGTGCTTATTGTTATAGAAACCAAAAAAAAAAAAATTGGAGGACTCTCTGGAAAACAATACTAAAATAGGCAGAGAAATCTTAACTAATTTTATAGTTTTTCTGCATATTTTTGCCTGTTTAGATGCTCACTTGACTCCATTTTAAACAATCTTAAGGATTTACTTTATGTTTCATTATGTGCTTATGTATCTGTGTATGGACATGTGCTTTTGAGTGCCCATGCGTTTAGAAGAGAGCACCATCTCCCCAGAAAGTAAAGTCATAAGAGGTTATGAGCTACTTGCCATGGATGGTGGGAATCAAACTCCAGTCCCCTGTAAAATCAGTAGTGTATGCTCTTAACTACTTAACCATTTCTCCCACTACAACAATTTTTGAAACATTTAAAAGTTACCAGGGCTGGATATTTGGTTCAGTGGTTAAGAACACTTGTTGCCCTTCTACAGAACCCAAACATGATTCACAACACTCATGTGGAATAGTGCACAGCTGCCTGTAACTCCACCTCCAGAGCATCTGACAGACTTGGCTTTTGAGGACACCTGTAGATACACAGCATACACCAAGAGAGATACACACATTTACACACACAAAAAAAGTATAAGCTACAATTGATAAATAATTCTAAATTGCCAACTATATTTCTTTTTGATATATAGGCAACTGCTGTTATCTTGAATTTGTTAAGCTGGGTGTTGTTTTGGAAGGAGGATTTATCCCTTTGGAGATGAGTTTCAAGAGTGGTGGGGATCTCAGCTTCATCTGATGCCCATAGAAAGTCATCCATGACAAAGCAGCTTAGAAGGGGGGCAAGATTGGGCTTCTTGAAAAAACTATCTTATTGAACAATGCAGATGAAGAGCCATTTTCTAAAGTCAATTACCATCTAAGCTCACTAATACCTTTATAGTTATGCTCTTAAATTTTCCTTTAAGTAGAGGAAAAGTTAAATGTGCTCTTTGTCTTGATGTATATGTTGAACATTCCACATTGCACCCCATAAATACGTAAGATTATTGTTCATCACTTAAAGATTAACCTTAGTGAGAATTAAAGCTATAAATTGGATTGTGTTGCTATCATGATTACATAGTGAAGAAATTGTTCATTTATATATAGAAAACACAATTCCAAAAAATGAACATCATGCCAACAATGCTGGGCTGCTTTGAGTAATTATTACCAATATTTACTTTCCTCCTTTTCTCAAAAATGAATGCTTTAGGGAGTTTTGTTGTTTATTTGTTTTGCTTCTGTTAATCTCCACGATAATTATTATGATCAGGGGTATGAATCAGTGCTGAATTACTCAGTTACCAGGTTTGATCATACACCCTCTGTAGACAGCAAATTGTATGTACAAGGACTCTGTCTTGATTTGTGGGTTTTTTTTTCATAGAAACTATCTGTCCAAATGCAATGTCAATTTAAATTACACTGCTTCAGCATGCCAACATGGGAAAGAGAAGACTAGAAACAAGATGGGTAAAATTCCAGTCGCAGGAAAAAAAAATGCAGGTTTCCAGATGAAATTATTACTCTATTCTCTGTGTCTTGTAATGGAATTGTCGCAGAGATATCACAGAGTAAAATTATTCCTGAAAAGATTGTCATTTTCTAAGAAAAGAAAACTGTGAAACATGGCTCAAGGCCAGGTGTATATACCTGAGGATGCGGAGTGTGCAGTGGTACAAGACTGAAGTTGACTGTGCATTCGCGCACTCAGAGCCACTGAGAGAGTTGGCTCCTACAGAGTATAAAGCCCTGCCTCTTCGCAAAGGCCTGTCGCAATTTGGCTTTAAACCATCCTTTCTAAAATGACTTCAAGATTGGAACACACTGGTCTTAAAATAAACCTTTTCTATCCCACCATGAATACACTAACACTTGACCCAGTTATTGACTGTCTGGGACTTTTCTATTTATAAAAATCCCATACAAATCCTATTCCTTCTGAAAACAACTTTCGAGACCCTCTGCTCTCTGATTGATTTTGCCCTATATTTATTAATAGTGACCTGCATCTTGTATTAATCTCCATTCAGTCCTATTTTACTTGTGTATTGTTGTATTAGTAACTGTTATTTTCTGTTCAGACTTCTTCCCTACTGGATTTGAACATTGCAAAAGTTCTCTGTGTTACACATATTGTACATTCTAGTACTTGCTAGCATGTTTGTCTATCTCACTACTATTCTTTATTATTTAAAGAGAAAAGGGAAATTCTAATTCATTCATATAGGAATAAATGACTAAGTGAGAAATAGGGTGAAAATATTATAGTATCCCCTTCATTTATAGTTTAAAATCTACCTCTACTGTTGCTCTCCATATATCCCATTATTTATGTTCACAATGGCATTGGATGCTAGGATGTCAAAAGTGTTTCTTCACATTCTTCTAGTCAAAAACTTTCTTTTCTCTACTTCAAAAGTTCTCAGCCTGTAATGCTTTGGGGGACAAATGACTGGAGCCTAAGACCATTAAAAGACCCAGATATTTACATGACAATTCATACCAATCGCAGAAGTGTTATAAAGTAGCAACAAAACAATTTTATTGTGGGGGGGGGTCACTGCAATACAAGGAACTGTAGTAAATAATAGCAGCATTAGGAAGGTGGAGAACCAGTTTATCTCAGTGCTACAAAGAAATTGTAATACTATTTGGCATAGATAGTGGGAGAGGGGCTCTGTGTAGTCTAAAAGCTCCAATAGATTAAATATATGTACTTAATTCTCTGTGTTACACATATTGTACATTCTAGTACTTGCTAGCATGTTTATCTATCTCACTATTATTCTTTATTATTTAAAGAGAAAGGGAAATTCTAATTCATTCATGTAGGTATATTATATATAAGTATATATATATAATATTTTACAAACTGATATTCTGATCACAACATGAAAAAATCAGTTATTCATAAAACAAAGAGCAAGAAAGGTGACAATTTTGCTAAATTCGGGGAATAAGAGATAAAGAGTGGGTACATGTACTATTAGAAGATATGGGGTAAACCAACTGACAGTGAAATTTGTTCCCAATCTGTAGATTTTTTTTCATTGAGTGTTCATAGTAAAAACAAAAGAGAACAACAACAAACCCATTTCTAAGCATTTTCCCATATTGGTGAATACAACACATACATGACTACTGAGAATTAATGTGGGAGAAAGGAGGGGGCAGGGTGTTCTCTTTTTCATAATTGAATATAGATTCTTCTCTCATACAATACATACCAAGCACAGTTTCCCCTCCGTCCACTCCTCCCAGCAATACCCTGGCTTCCTGCTACTAGTCCGCTTCCCCTCCATTTTATCTTCAGAAAAGCAAAAGACAATAGCCAAACAGGATAAAACAAGATATAATAAGACAAGGTAAAAGCCCTCATCTTGAGACGGGACAAGGCAACCCAATAGGAAGAAAAGAGTTCCAAGAGCAGACGAAGGCGTCAGAGACACATCTGACCCCACTGGTAGGAGTCCCATCAAATAACCAAACTAATGCTCATAATATATATGCAGAGGGCCTGGTGCAGATAAGTTCAGGCTCCATGCTTGTTGCTTCAGTCTCTGTGAGCCTACATGAGCCCTGATTAGTTGATTCCATGGAACATGAACTGGTGTCCTCCATTCCCTCTGATTTCTACAATCTTTCCTTCCTCATCTGAAGGTTCCTCATCTGCTGTTGGAGGAAGCTTTTTTTTTTATGACAAGTAGACAAGACCCCAGTTTCACAGTATAGTAGAATATCATTAGGAATTATTCACTGACTTTTTTCTATTAGTTGTGTTTGGTTCTACCGTAGTTCTCTGGGCTAGCCAGTTTCTGGTTCCTGGCCATCCAGGCATTGTAGGACATGTCCTCCATCTTGTGGTGTGGGTCTCAAGTTAAATCACACATTTTTGGCACAAGTATTTCTGTATCACAATTTCCCCAGGAAATCTTGCATGCAGGAAAGACTGTGATTCAGGGGATTTTGGCCAGGTTGGTGTCCAGGCTTCTCTTTCCATAGCTTACAAATTACTTTCTCAAGCCCAAGTAATCAAAAGGTAGAGGGGAAGGCTCCATGCAGGCAGACACCAGCTCAACCGTTCTACATACAATGAGCTATATGCATGTTTTTCTCAGCAACAGAGCCCTCCTATCAGTTTTCAGAGAGCAACCATCTGTTCTAGCAACAGCCTGGGTTGTTTAGGGATCTCTACGGGACCCCCTTGGCCATTGCTAAATTCAATGAAGTCCCATTACTAGAAGCCTTGCCATGCTTCAAAAGATGGCCAGTTCAGATTCTTTATCCACCATTACTACAAATCCTTAATAAGGTCACCCTCATAGATTCCAGGAAGTTTCTACTGAAGTACTTCCACATATAACCCAAAGCTCTCCAATTCCAATTGTGTCTCCTTGCACTTTCCCTCTTCCCTTCCCTCCGAAACACCTGATCCCTCTTGTTCCCACGTCCACCCAAATCCAGTCTTCCCACAAAATTTATTCTATTTAGACAGTGTGAGCAGACCATCAGTGACTGTATGCATGAACGTAAAGGAAAAATGAAGACAAGGTAGCTTATTGATCATTTTCCCTCCTGTCTCTAAATAAGGTCCACTATCATTAAGTATCAGTCTTGAAGAATTAGAACTGGATCAGGGAATAGGAATTAAAATAAGGAAACAGTTAAAAATACAGAAGAACAATTGACATTAGTTGGCATAACACTAAACATTCATTTTTTTATACTTGTTTTGATAAAAGTAACAGAACACTAAAAACATTGTACTTGGAGTTTATGAAATATATATTTATATATATTAGGAGTCCCATCAAATAACCAAACTAATGGTTTTATGCATATATATATATATATATATATATATATATATATATATATATATAATAACAGACACACTGAACTTCAATGTCCTCAGTCCTGAGATAGAAATATTTGATTTCAATTATACAGCTCAAGAGTTAACCTGAGAAAATCAGACATGCCTATACTTTGGAATTTATTAAATTCAGTCCCTTCTTGGAAACAAAGTTGACTTCAGGGAAGTGCTCCTTAGCTGTAAATTTTTGTAGAAGCTACCTGTCTCTGACATCGCAGAGATAACATCGCATAAGATGACTCTCACTTATGCCTAGCACTGAATTGATTAAAAGGCTAATACAATCCAAACTCCAAATTCTATTATCATATTTCTAGTCTAAATTAGGCCCATTAGTAGAATTGAAATAATAATTTCATTGCATAGTTTTCTCTCTCTTTCTGTCTCTCTCTCTTCCTCCCTCCCTCTCACTCCCTCCATGCCCTCCTTAATCATCCTGTGATTGAAATGAACCAGTCTCAGGATCAAACTGATTCCATGGGAGACAGGGAGATGAAAAGAATGGAAATTGAGCTGACCCTTTTGAGTCACTTTCAAACTCCTTTATAAAACTTCTACCTTTGAACACCATGGTTACCGAATATACTTAAGCAGAAGGACAATAAAGTTTTCATTTCACTGTTGAAAAAATGCCTTAAAAGGGAGAATGTTGGGGGCCTGAGGGGTTCACATATTCTAATGAATCTTGCTTAATATAGAAAGTTATCTTAAATACTTCATTTAAAGAAATTATACTAGTCTGGGGATCAATAATTTCTTAGCTTTAAGTGTATAAAAATGTTACTTGATTAGATAATTAAAAAGGAAGGAAAAAGTTTGGATGGATTCACTGATTATTGTCAAGGGGCTGAACTGGTAGTTGGAGTGATGGAACACATTGTAAGAAAGAATCTACATCATGTTTTTTCATTTTTATTGGATATTTTCTTTATTTACATTTCAAATTTTATCCTTTCCTCGTTTCCCCTCTGAACCCCAACCCAATCCATTCCCCTGCCCCTGCTCACAATTTTAAGGTTCCACAATTTATATTTTATAAATTATAGCCCATGAAAATTGTACAGTTAAGTAGATGTGACTTGAGTGAATATTTCTACAATAATAAGATACACATGAAGTAAGTCTTATGACACGAGAAGCAAGCACCCTACACAGAATGGCCATCATTTCCCTCGAAAATTCATTAGAAAACCACTTGACTCTCATGAAGACAAAGGAAATACAATATAGTTCACCTGAAAGCCAGAGACAGTGACATACACCTGCAATTCCCAGTTGCTTGGGAGTCCAAGTCAGGACAATATTAAGTTCAAAGCTCGTCTGCAAAGCAACAACATTACAGTGAGATGCCTTATCTATTCTCGGTAACAGACTTTGGGGTTAGAAACTCTAAGTTCACCAGTTACCATGTGATTCCAGAAACTTCCTTAAGTGCTATAGGCATCCATCTGCCAAAATAATAAATCAAATTAAATAGCATGCTTACATAATACATACATTAAATGCATATGCTTAAATTAATAAATGAAATGTGACAGAGAACATTTCATAATTTGAGGCACCGTAGTTTATGTGTTCATATCGCCCTTGCCGTTTGGAGTGTTTTCAATGAGTGCCAGAGTTCCTCAGCTCTGTGACAGCCACACAGGAGAGTACTAGTTCTGAGTTCATCATTGCAGTAGGATGCCTTATCCTCCTTGTTCTAAGAATCTGGGGTTAGAAGCACTAACTGTACTATGATTTTAGAAATTTCTTGTGATGTAACAATCCATCTGCAAATAGGGTCAGTTCCAGCATGTATTTCATAAATAGTTATAAAGATTAAACTAAACTATGTGGCAACAATGATTATTAGGGCCTGAGGCAGATGACATGGTTTAAACAACAAATGGCCAAGTGGATACTAAGTGAGTGAAAAGGCAAGACCTAGTTCTAATGACTAAGCACTACTCTCTGCACATTCACCATCTGTGAAAGAGGGTCCCAGTGAGTCCTAGCTCAGTAGACCCAGTATAGTTGTCCAGTATATAATTCTTTCTGGCAAAATTCATCATATCTGCCTTGTATCTGAGCCTCTGCCATAGCTGGCAAATGGCTCATTGGAATCCTAATTGTAAATATTTTAATTGCTGTATGTTTTCTAACCATGACTAAAATTGGTATAGTAGTAATTCAGAAGGGTGTTTAGTTGATGACTATGAGTCTTTTCATAATTTTGTAGGAAAGGTGTCTCTCTGACTGCAAGTTATTGTGATATACTTTAAGCGCATTGCTAATTTTGAAAGTTCTTTCTTTTGTGATATACTAATAGGAATTTTGAATTAAAAAATGTATAGCCTATTTTAAAAGTCCAAAATCAGATTCCTTCTGATTATATTCTTTCACCTCAGTAATAATCCTCTGAACTGAGAATATATTAAGTGTTTAAAATAAAAACAATCATGCCAAATTTAAGGAATTCAACATTTGCTTGGAGTTCATATCTACTAAATTGCTGAAGTCTTGATATTTTTTTGCAAGGAAGCAATTTAAAGGAGCATATAATAAAATGCTAGTTAACATTTATTAGTGTTTCATGGTATACTAAGGGTTATGGCAACCATTTCTACGTACTACCACAGTTAAATACACAATAGCTCCATTAGGCAACATTTTATTATTCTCATTTTATGAGTATAAAAACAAGTTTAGAGGATTATCATGTGACAAACATAACATCACACAGTGAAGCTCAAAGTCTTAAGACTCCACTCATGACCACTACACTGTGTGAGTTATACTACTTAGCAGACTTTGTAGATGAGTTTATGCTGCAAATTTAGAGCGCCTGGAAATGGACTCTGAAGCTCTCCTTATCTTCTATATTCCAATTTTTGCACAAAATATCTGATTTTCTTTTTTACTCTTGTCCCTTCCTCTCATTCCCATAACACCTACTTCATGCCAGCCATAGTATCTTAGAATCAAATGCAATATTTCAGAAATGGACAAGACAATGCTTCTCTTCTCTGATGCATCTACTATGGAAAGAAACCAGCTAGCTGTATATACATGAGCTGTATCAAATGTTAAGATGAAAAAAAAAAAATCACATCTGCTTCCAAGAGTAGAAGCAGCATTGGTACCAGGTGGGAACTTCCTAAAAAAAAATCCAAACAAACAAACAAACCATGCAGGTTCTTAAACTCCATCTCAGAGATGCCAGTCAGTCACCTTGGTACAATAGGTATGTCTCCACAACAGCCATGCTTTAGGTTGTGTTTCTGTTGTTGTAATTAAATAGGATGATAAAAGCATCTTAAGGGAGAATTTATTGACAGGGCTCGCAGTTTTCATTGAAAGAAAGTGAATGGAGCCAGATGCTTGAAGCATCTGGTCCCTGGGTATCCACAATCAAGAAGAGAGGGCACTGAACACATGCTGTTTTGTAGCTCCCTTTCTCCACTTATGTAGTCAAGGATGCCAGCCAAGCAATGGCCTGTCCTGCCAAAGTAAAAACATTCCAGAACAGAGATAAAAACATAGCTGTTCAAATCAGGTATTAAAGAGTCATATAACCATTCATGTCCTTCTTCTGTGGGATTCCTGAGCTTCACCTGATGAGTTTCTGCATCTGTTTCCATCAGTATCTAGATGGAAACTCTCTGATGGTGAGTATGCTAATCCTGTCTATGAGTGTAACAGTGTATGGTTAGGAATCATTTCTTTACTTTTTTCCTCCAGGTGTGTTTGGTTCAATCCTAGATGTCTGGGCTATCTGGCCTCTGGTTTCTTGGTCTCCAGGCAGTGTCAGGGGTGGGGTCACTATCATGGAATGAGTCTTAAGATGGACCACTCATTGGTTGGCCATTCGAACAATTTCTGTACGACCTTTACCCTAACACATCATGCTAGCAGGATATATTTTAGATTTAAGGTCTTATAGCTGGCTTTGTATCCCATTTCCCCCACTGGAAGTCTTGCCTGATTATAGGAGATGACCAATTCAGGCTCCATACACCCTATTACCAGGACACTTAGCTAGGGTGACCATCATCGATTCCTGGGATTTTCCATTGTACTAGGTTCTAGGTTTCTACCTTGCCTCTGAGTTGTTCCCCAATTCCAGTTGTCTTCCCCAACCTGATCTTTACTATTCCAAGGCTCACCGGCTCCCAGTCCACCCAAAATATCTCTTTTATTTTCCTTTCCCAGAGAGATCCATGTGTTCCTCCTTGAGCCCTCTTTGTAGACTTTACCTCTCTGTCTGTGTATTATAGCATGGTTATCCTTTACTTTACAGTTAATATCTACTTATAAGTGAGTACATATCATGTCTGTATTTCTAGGTCCAGATTACTTCATTCAGGATGATGTTTTTTTCTAGTTAAATCTAAGAGATCTACAAGAAAATCCAAAGAATCAACACATCTGAACTCACAGAGGCTCACTGAAACTGAAGGGACAACCACAGAGCCTGCATGGATCTACTCTAGGCTCTATCCATTCATGTTATAGTTGCATAGCTTGGTGTTTTTACGGGAGTCCTGTCAGAAAGAATGGGAGCCATTTCTCATGTGTTTGCCTGCTTTGGAGACCTTTCTCCTCCTACTGGGTTGTCTTGTCCAACCTTGACATGAGGGGAGGTACCTACTCTTATTGCAATTAGGTATGTCATGTTTGGTTGATAACCCTGAGAGTCCTGCTCTTTTCTTTAAGAAAATGGAGGCAGGATGGATAGAAGAGGAGAGATGGGGGCAGGGACTAGAAGGAGAAGAAAGAGGGGAAATGGAGGTCAGGTTGTAATTTGAAAAAATAAATTAATTTAAAAATATTGTAAGCTGCTGGGCATGGTGGCACGTGTCTTTAATCCCAGCACTTGGGAGGCAAAAGAAAGCAGATCTCTGTGAGTTCGAGGCCAGCTTGGTATACATACTGAGTACTGTGATAACCAGAGCCTCAGAGTAAGACCCTGTCTTAACAAACCAAAAAGAAAAGTGAAAAGTCTTACAAGCATGAGAAATTCAGTGATAGTCCATCTTAAAGCAAACAAAAACACGATAAATAAATAAATGTTTGTAGATTTAGTATCAGGAAAACGAATCAGGTAAGGTTAGATGACGGGAGATTATACCTTCAATGAAAGTGAGAAAAGAGATGCTTCAATATTTTAAAAGAGCAGTGAGGTTGAGATAAACTAACAGGTATTTAAAGATGTCTTGATAAAATTATACTTGCTCATGGGAGGTGGAGGCCAGGGTGGGAAGGATTCAGAATAAGCCCCAAGCCTACCTTGAGCATCCCCCTGAGGTATATGCCTTCATTCTATATGGCTCTTGCTTTTTCTTCAGTTTCTGTATTGCGTCTGCTGTTGGGAAGCCTCAGAAACCTCACCTGAGTGATGGAAGTTAAAAGGTGTTAGTCACCACAAGGTAATTCATTGAGAAGAGGAAGTCAGGAGACAAATATTCTATGTTTCCTTTTTGGCGAGATAGTGTTAGGATTTATTGTAAATAACATCCCAAGGTAGAACTTGAGGTCACATACTTATATTGGCTCTCTTCCTCACTGTATTATATTTGATTCTTACTCATGACCCAGGCAATTACACTTTTGAAAAACATAGTAGGAAAAATCCTATGCACAGTTTCTTTCTTCTGATGATCTTGAGAAGATTCACCAATACCAACTTGAGCCCTTTGTGATCTTAATGTTCCATGCAAAATCATGCATCACGTGTGACAATCAAACTGACAAATTTAGTGTCCTGATGGGCAATGCAACTGCTATGGCAAAAAGAGACAGGACAAGGAAAGATAAACTGAATTGCAGGCCTTCATCTAAAGAGGTTTAAGAGACTGATGATATTTGTGCTAGAGAAATTATTGGGATCCACTAGTTAAAGAGAGTGGTAGAAGTCATGTGAGTATATGAGAAGATGAGCAGCTAGAGGAGATGGTGAGGTAGCAATGTAGGGTGGGGGGAGCAAGCTGTAGAAAGTTCCAGAACCACACTACATGATAGTGACCCATCATCTCAGAGCTGCATCCTGCTGAGCTCTTGCTTAAAAGTCTCTAATATATTTTTCTTTGAATTTTACTTAAGGTTTTTCCTCTTCGCTGGCATTTTCTTTTCCATTGACTAGCAGCTATATTTCAGGGAGTAGAGAAGGGAATGCTAGAGAATGCACAAAATGTATCTATCTCAATTTATATTTATACAAACTACCTTCTTAAGTAAATGCTTGTTTCTATATGCAAAACAAGAGTGAAATGCTACTTTTGGCTGAGTTACAGATAAAAGGCATGGGTGGTAATGTATAGTATAAGCCTTCCTGGTATCACATTTTCTCTCCACTGCACATGTGGAATAAATACACTCTGGCAGGAAAGAAACAGCTTATGCAATAGCAAGCAAAAGCCAAGAACTCTAACTTTCTGATTCCCAAATGATCTGCAAAGCACATTCTCTTCTAGGTCAGAAAAAATCTTGCATAATGGTGCAAAGCCCTGTTTTTGTTGGTGTTTGTTTGTTCCTTTGGTTTTTGTTGTTGTTTTTTTTTTTTCCAGTTCTCCAGAGTCTCTCAGAGTATGTGACCAAGTCATTCTAGGCCCCACATAGCTACACCTTCAAAAGCTACTTTCTTTACACCAAGAGCACTCAGAGACTTCCAGAGACAGAAAGCCAGACCACTCTCGTCCCTCTCTCTTCTCACGATCCAGAAGAGTCCCATCCTGCATGTTTCTTTCACGATGGTAGTAGATCAGTGACCAGAAAAGCACCAGACCAGAACCGAAGCCCTTACTGCAGACATCAAAACAAGTTCATAAAACGGTGACTTAGACCAGTGCTTGCCAAATGCCTGCAGTATTAGGGGAATTTGTGAAATCGATATGCAGAATCTATAGGTCTGAGGTGCAGTGTGTGCATGGCTCCCATAGATATAATCATCTACTCCCAAGCCTCAGGCTATTAATCTGCTATATTGAATTTGCCATTATGAGATGAAGAGAATACTTGAAAAGTGAATGCCAGAAAGCACTACTTGCTGACTCTTTTACACACTTACACACACACACACACACACACACACACACACACACCTAATTGAAAACAATTATTTATAGGATGTCACGAAAGACCAAGTCTGAGATTCTTCACCTAGAACAGGCTCCCATGTGATGTGTATGCTGCCAGTTCCTGGAACACATTTTGAGGAGAAAGGGCTTGATGCACTGGTTCTAGGAATAAATGGCCCTCAGATTACATTTTTATTTCCTTTGAATAAAAAGGGTGTGGCTTTTAAAACATCAACAGGGCAGCTATTGAAGTGTGACATCCCATCATGTGTTTGCCAATATGATGTGACACATTATAATCTATTTCTACAGGCTCAGTTTTTCTATCTATAAAATGGAAAAGAGAAATAGTTCCCTATTTCTCAATACTCTACCAAGCAGAACAATAAGCAGTATATTTTAAAAACATTGCCCTTCTGTAGCATAACCACCAGTAAATAACAAATTTTGAAATTTTCACTTCCCAAACACAATCCTATAAAATTAGACTTGACGAAATGAAAGACAAATAGTTTGTTAGAGTGAATAAATAAATCATGTGTATTTTCATTGTATATTTTATTCATTTCACTGCAGCTTTTTAAATAGGTCTGCATCTGTGCCTGTATCTGTATGTATGTATGTGTAATTTGGGTGTGCTTGTATGTGTGTGCGTGTATTTGTGGGTGTGTGTGTTTGTGTGTATGCGTGTGTGTGTGTGTGTGTGTGTGTGTGTGCTTTGTATATGTTTGGGTGTCTCTGTGTGTGCTTATATGGTATATGTGTGTATTACATGCGTGTGTGTGTGTGTGTGTGTGTGTGTGTGTGTGTAAGTACATGTGCTTGTATGTATGCATGAGTGTGGAGGCTATTGGTCTACACTGGACATTCAGGCAGGATTTTCCTATGTCAGCCAGAACTGGCCTGGGTAGCCCAAGCTTGTGTCAAAGCCATGATGCACCACCTCAGGCTCCTGAGTGCTGAGCTTGAAAGCACATACCACCAACCCTGACTACAGTGGATACACATCTCCAACACCTCTGTCTCTCTTTTAATTCTCCCTTTTAAAATTCTAACTCCAAAATAGCAGGATTTGCAGATATTTGCAGATGAAGGTGAAAGTTAGGGGGTGGAGGAAGAAAAACATCTAATTTTGTACTATGCATGTCATGGAAAATACAAAAGTTTTTTTTTTTTTTTTTTTTTTTTTTTTTAGAAGAAAAAAACATTCTTTCTGTTCTCTCTTTCATGAAGATAAAAGTGTTTCCCCTTGACACGGAGACAACATCAGGCATTTTATATTTCTGAAGCCCATCGTATGCCTTTCATCCCCAAGCTTATGAATAACTTATATTCTGGAGGGAGGGGGTTCTCTTGACTTCCTATGATGCAAAGTTTGCAGTTGCAGAAGCAACTTTTCCCAGCAGTCCCCTGCATGGCTCCAGGACACCAGGGTGACAAGCACTCACCTGGGAGAGTGAAGAAGAAGTGTTTGTGTTGCCTGCTGCTTTTCAGTTCCGGTAGTAAGTTCTCCCCGAACATCGCCAGGACAGAGCGAGATAAGGCAGGAATCATAACGTACAGGAAAGCATGGTTTCCATTCAGGATGTGATAAAGTTAGCAACAAATATACCCCACGTTCGTTCAAGGAGCAAAGAAAAACAGACAGAAAGGTGCACATGTCAAAGAATGAAATCCACATAGATACCACTTTCTCCTAACTCTCCTGAAAAGATAATTATAAGAAAAAGTACATGCATGGGATGCTCATTACAGTAAATAATGCTAGCAGGCCACGGACGTTTAGAGAGGTATTTGTTAGCCACAACAGTAACTGCCAATGGTTTTCAGTTTTGTTTTTGACATCAGCACACTGGAAGAAAGAGAGTCAGTGTAGTTAGTGACAAAGGCCTTGGCAATGACAGTTCCTAGGGAGGTCAGGGTGTGTCTTTCAGGGACGGTGCAGACCTGCAGGACATTGCTCCAATTATCCTTGCTGCCATTACATTCCTGTTGGCAGGGAAATGAACACACACCCCAAATCTATCATTTATCTATTCTTTGTCTCTCTCTCTCTCTGTTTTCTATGTGCTTTGCACACTACTTTCTTGGTATGAATGAAGGGATTCTTTTTTTCATGCCAGGGTGTTTTTGCCTATGTATATCTATGTGTTCCATATGCATGCCTGGTGTCTGTGAGAGCAAGAAAAGGGCATCAGATCATTTGGAACTAGAATTACAGATGCATGTGGGCTGTGTAGGTTGGGAACCAAAATGAGTCCTCTGCAAGAACGGCAAGGCTTTTCACTTTTGTGATACCCCTTCCAGCCCTTAACTGAAAGGATTCTTGAACAGAGCCCTCCCCAAAATTCCCCAAAATATTTCTGCACATCCACTTTAGGGCTTAAAATTGTTTCATGTGCACCCCCCCCCCCAGAAATCTATGTCCCTTAATTACCCCACTCCACTGAAGGGAATCTACAATTCTCTGTCCTGAAGTTCGCGTTTCTGTTTGAGTTTATCAGATACCAAGCTGCAAAGATTCCTTTACTACAGTTCCAGTTCCTATTGTCCTTGTGGGTAAGAACTTTTAGAGAGGTAACTGGGAGAGCTCTAACCCCACAGAGTTCCTGTAAAACTAAAACAAACTGTCAGAAAACAGGCATCAGAGTTGCTGGATCAATGAGAGCCTCAGGACCTGCAAGGTCCTTGACACATGAGACTCAGATTTTCCTCTTAAGAAAGGAAAGCAGACTGGGCAGTGGTGGCGCATGCCTTCCTTTAATCCCAACACTTGGGAGGCAGAGGCAGGTAGATTTCTGAGTTTGAGGCCAGCCTGGTCTACAGAGTGAATTCCAGGACAGCCGGGGTTATACAGAGAAACCCTGTCTTGAACCCACCGATCCCATCCCACCCAAAAGGAAAGCAAACCAGTCCTGGGTCCCATAGAAGAGTGTGGTAGAGTGCTCTCCTCATATGCATTGAAGCCCTGGGTCTGGTCACCAATGCAGTATGAACAATACTAAAAAGAAATTTTAGAAAGCAGAACATGATGTGATAGAGGGAGGAGGGAGATCCACCCCCTTCCCTCTCTTTAGGACGACAGAATGTGCTACATTTTGAAATCCTTTGCTTTCTGCTGGGCAGCATGGGTCATGTAGACTCTGCTCTGTTTCTCTCATAACTGTCCCAGTAGCTGTTGCATTATCACGCTGCCCTCTCACTTGGCATGTTTCTCTTCAAGGCTCTTTCGCTTCCACCAAAGTTAAACATCGGAGTGAAAGTGGCCTGAGCAGTTGGTTGTTAGAATCACTTGGCTGAGCTGAGGTCCCTCTGGCTTCATTTCTTTCAAAGCAGAGGGCTTTTTGTTTGTTTGTTTGATCCCCAAACTGTTACATGCTTCATTTTGCTCCCTGCTGAACAGCAAGAGATTACTGTTGAACTCAGTTAACTTTGACTTTGTTTATGCACACAGGGAAATTTGGAAGTGGAGGAAGACACCGGGGAGCACCAAGCCAGCAAGCTGAGGGTGGAAGAAGCCTTAACCCACAGTTAGCGGTGCCCTGTAAATGACTCCTACCAACCCACTGAGCAAATCAAAGAGGGAAAGCAGAGCAGCCAAGAAAGCAGAAGGTGGCCAGGGAGAAAATTCTAGCTCTGTTTCAAATGGAAGAGCTGCCCAGGAATCTTTCATGGTACAGTGGTGCTAATTTCTGAAGAGCAGTACAATTTCAGTGGCAGGCAGAGTGATAGCATCATGCAGATGCAGACAGATTACCAGCCTTGAAGGGAAGAACAAAATCCAAGCCAGGAGCAGCTGCAGAGGGGAGAAGGCTGAACTGTGTAAAGAGGGGAGAGGACACAAGATTTTATATTTCAGGTGTCGTCAGTAGATTCTAGGTCATTCTTTAGCTAAGAACTATATGGGTAGGTTTGGTACAGTGGGGGATGGGGAGTGGGACATCCTTGTGGAGATGGGCGGGGCAGGAGGAGGTATGGGATGTGGAACAGTCAGAGGGTGGACCAGGAGAAAGATAAAATATGGAGTGTAAAAAAAAAAAATTAAAAGAAGAACTGTATTTCCTGTTAGCTTCTTTTAACTCAGAGACCACCTACCACAGAGAAATAAAAACATTTAGGGTGTCATGATATCACTCCACTCTGCCACTGCTCAGTGTGTATCAGTATAAACTAAAGCATTTTCTAATAAGATTTGCACCATCGTCCCTTCACAAATTTTCTTTACTATCATAACTTTAAATTTTTGTTACTTATCCATATCTTAATAAAAGCTGTGAGAACAGTATAATGATTGAAGCATAAAGGAGAATATAGATTATTCAACCTGACTTAAATCTTAAACAATGTGTACATCTGTTATACATGTCCATCTGTTGTACATTGTCCCCAAATTACATGCTTTTGTATCAAGTAAACAAATAAACAAGCACATAAATAAAGTTGAGAAGCTTCCATTCACATGAGATTCTACTGTTTTCTAAGTTACTCTGTCTTTCCATATGATGAGTAAAATAGACGTGAAAATTGGTATAAATTTTGTTATATCAGGTCTCAAAATGGTAATGACAAAATGCACAGCTGTTGTTTCTGGGTAATGAAGCAACCTTCTATAAATTCAATATTTTCCTAAAATTTCCCTTTGTAATGGTAGACATGAGATGTCTGCTGGTCTGCTGGTCTGGAGGAGACAACACTAGGCAGCTGCAGTTGTCTGTGTCTCACTGTCTGTTCTAGTCTGATGTTCTCCACTGCACTTCATATTATAAAAGAACATCTTCCAGAATGTGGTCCTCAAAACACTGTTCTTTGGATACTGCTGGAGAAAGGAGTTTCTGTGGTCAAATTAGAAAACCACTATAAATAAAGGTCTTTTATAGCAACCTGGCATCCACTAATGCACAGGACACGCTCACATGCTGGTATGAGCACTTTTTCTCTGAAATGTTCCTGGCTTTGTATTCATTTTTCTCTGAATTCTTTAAAGAAGTGGTTCTCAACATTCCTAATGTTGCAACCCTTGAGTATAGTTCTTCATATTGTGGTGACCCTGGAATATAAGTTTATTTCACTACTAATTCATTATTTTCCTACTATTATGAATTGTAATGTAAATATCTGGTAGCAGGATATATGATATACAACCCCTGTGAAAGGGTCATTCAACCCTCAAATGGGTGGTGACCCAAATGTTGAGAACCACTGCCTTGAAGGAATACTTTAGAAAGAATATTATTTAAACATGAGCTTATCTAAGGTATCAAAATCCCAACATATGCATAAATATATATTTAGATATATAGGATACAGTTCAGTTCCATGAAACCTTAGCACAAAGCACAGATAACCTTATTTGTTAAAAACAATTCAATAAGATAAAAACAATGGGTTGGTAAGAGCTATTGCACAAGCTAACCACAGATAATAAAAATATATTAGATTCTTGAAAAGCATGAGCATAAATTTGAAATGATATCATCACAAAATATTATTAATACGTGAAGCACCTATTTTTGTTTTGGCTCAATTGAGCCATTCTAATACATATATATATATATATATATATATATATATATATATATATATATATATATTTGAAAGCATCATTATTTTATAGGCTAAATATGTACAATTATTACTTGTTAATTAAAATTAGTGTATTAAATTCTTACTGGTAATGTCTAATAGATATTTAAAGTGCCCCTTCCCTATGTAATGTTTAGTAGCATCTAATTTATGAAGTACAAATTTATTCACTGAGTGCAACAACCTTGAGTTCTGTGGACATAACCCTGATAATGCATTTGGACTTGTGTATTGTACTGAAATGTTTGCAAAACAGCCACTACCATTAATCTAAGATCTTCTTGAGGCCAGACATGCTTTATTAAGCATCTTCATATTGCTGGCACATGCTGGTACTCAAGAAACATGTACTGAATACATAAAGAGGAAATTATATCATTTAAGGTGAATCAGACTCTAGGAGAAAGAAACAAAAGGCTGGCGCATAGCCAGTGTGCTTTGGGGGGAAAATTAAGTTGTTTTTCAAGAGTTAGAGGAAGAACTGAGAGTTCTCATCCTATAAAGAATTCATAGTTGAATCAAATTAACCTAGTAAAAGTTTTATACAAAAATGAAACTGACAGGGCAGGTCTTCCAAATTAGCTCTAAAACTTCTTGAATCAAGTTTGTACTAAAATTTAATAAAAAACTATTTGGGACAGAGAAGACAGCTGTTATCTTCAAGAGATGTGTATTGTAAGACACAGTGAAATAAATCATCTGTCCCCTAGCACAAGAAGTGCTCAAGGCCCAGGGGAAAGGGAGGTAAGTTTGAAGACTGTAAAGGAAAGTGTGGCCTGCAGGGACATACATGACCCTGAGGACAGCAAGTTGACTGCTCTGTTCTTACTCATGCCTCACAAGCTCTCCTAGGGGAAAAACAAACTTCACTGAAGCTCATTGTGATGAAACGTGACTATGTTACTACAAATGAAGATTCTACCAGCCTTGGAGTTCAATGTTTCTGCTTTGGATATCAAAACAACTCATATGAAAGTAGGGAGGGGAGCTGGGATTTAGTGTGCCTTCCGGTTGGCCTTACATCTCTTCCCTCTTGTCATCTCTGGGATTGATAAAGGGGTGTGTGAATATCTGTCTGTACCCTCTGACTTTCATCATTCCTGCAGACATTCTTCTGCCCACGGCACAGCTGATCTAAGTATGAGCTGATGGATAGAAATCATTACGCCAAAGACACACTGTCAGGGTATAATGCCTTATTTTGTGTTGTGCTTTCAGATGCCTCGGGATGGGACATGTCACAGGATGGGAATATAAGCAGTACTCTCCTTTGACAATTGGGATATTCCACTGGTTGCAGATTTTAAAAACTCACTCAAACAATTAACTACATATATTGGTCAAATATCTATATGATAAAAAAATTTACAAAAGCTACCATCACTTATTAAGCATCTCACTATGATTTCTAAATGCTCAGATATTAACATTGTGTGTTGCTGTATGCAGCTAATAAGCTGCTACCCATGAGATGCAATAACCTACCCATGGTCAACAACTTTTTGGCACTGGGACATATATACATCATTTCTTGAAATCCCAGCTTAATCCTATACTGTGATTGCCTTGTATGATTCAAGTTCACTGGTATGTTTTAATTTAGTTTAGTTTTAAGTTTCTTTCATTTTCTCATTAAAAAAAAATTAAAAACCTTACTTGCAGTGGCGACATTTGCCTTCAATCTTAGCCCTCACTAAGAAAACAGAGCCAGGAATATTACTGAGTCCACACAAGCCTGTGCTGCCTACCAAACAAATAAAAGAACAAATGAGAAAGTATCAAACTGGTTCTATATAGAGAAGATATCCTGAAGTTTCACAGAGTTTTAGTAAATTTTAGACAATTTAATACCTGACTCCTGAACACTAAACCTCTATTTCCTTGGGTATCTTATTTCAATAAACTACAATTTAATATATTACATTTTTCTTATTTATTGGGATAGAATCCTCTTCCAGCACTTTGTTGGGTTTGGCCTTCCCAGGCAACTGACACCTACTCTTCTGAAATACAATTACAAAGTCCAAGACGTGTAGAGTCCCATGTGCCTTTCTTAGCTTTGACTTCTAAATTTAATTGTGTGGATGAGGTGGCTTAAAATAGGAAAAATTTATTATATGTAGCTCTGATTCTGAGATCAGAGTGCCAGACAGTAGGATTCTAGTGAGAGTCCTTTTCTGGGTTGCCAACTGCTGACTTCTGGTTAAATCCCTACACAACAGAAAGCAGACAAATACAAGCTTTCTAGAGACTTGGGAGGGCACTAATGTCAATCACCGAGACCCTGTCTTCATGACCTTATTTAGTACCAATTGCTTCTAACGACCTATCCTCCCAATTCTTCACCCTGGGAGTTGGAGAAGACTTTAATATATGAATTTTTGAGAGCACAAACACAGTTCACCAGAGCCTAACATCCTTTAACGACAACCAACAAGCTCAGATGCTACCACACCAACCATCTTGTCCAGTAGCCTATGCCACCATACCAACCATCCTGTTTACTAGCATGTACCATCCTACCAACCATCCTGTTCACCAGCATTCCTAAATGTCGTCCACAAGCTCAGTGCCCAATTCCCTGCTTTGTACTAGCAGACATGAACTAAAGATCTCTTCTGCATTTAACTCCAAGCATGGCCTTGTGCTTGCTTAAATTGTCTAGTATAATTTTTGACAGATGTTAGTGAAGTATTGGTTTTGAATGGGAGATATATTCATACTATCTCATAATCTTACTCACTTAGCTAAATGCAAGTGAACAACAGATAGTATTTGTGCTGAGATGTGTTGGCAAAATACTGTGTTTCTTTATTTTTCTACCATCAATTTCATTCTTCATGATAATAACTTTCAACTGTGTACCCATGATTCTTCAAAAGTCTGTTTTGTATAACTGTTCTTAGCTTCTTGTCTGCCTAAGAGGAAATGAGCAGTAGAAGTAGGTCACAGTCTACTTCTTGTCTTGCCTTTGAGCCTCATAAACACCACTCTTTTGTTTGAAATACCCTCCGTCCTGAAAGCTCTGAAGGATTTCCAATCACCTATTCTGGACTGGTGATTTTTTTAATTTCTTTGACTCTTTTTTCATACCTTTCCCCAAATTCCTCCAATATTCTTCACAGAGCCATACCCATACAACTCTCCTCCCCATCCCTGTCTGTCTGTCTGTCTGTCTCTCGGTCTGTCTGTCAGTCTGTCTGTCTGTCTTTTTTCTCTGTCTCAATCTTTATCCCTCCTCATCCCCATCTCTCTCTCTCTCCCCCTCTGCCTGTGTGTGTGTGTGTGTGTGTGTGAGAGAGAGAGAGAGAGAGAGAGAGAGAGTCAAAACAAACTAATTAAAAACAAGGAACCAATAAGACAAACATACCAAGAAAAAAACAACATAAAGCACGCATAAAATCTATTTTAGGTTTGTCAAGTATCCCTGGCACAGGGCTTTCCCTGGGGTATAGTTGAACCTGTGATACTCCACTGGAGAAAACTTATTTCCCATTCCCAGTATCTATCCCTTTTGAAACAACTGTGTTTGGGAAGTGTCCTTTGTCTACTCCTGTCCAAAATGCTGACACATATGGCTCTGAGAGAGTGCTGAGAATGCTGGCTTCTTGGTTTTTCCTCATCTTCCAGTAATCCATACCCTAGAAATGGCAACCCCTTTGGGTCCCCTGTATCCAGACACTCAAAATAGACATTAAACCCATCTTAGCTGAATCAATAGTAAAATGGGAAGTCATTGTACTTGTTTTTCCTTTCATAAACACACACATGCATATCAAAACAAACTGTTTTACTTATTTTTGGTGGTTCTATAGGACAATAAGATCTCTCAGCAGGAAAAATAGTAAGAACTTATTTGGTGTTAAGCATGTGGCCTTCAAATTATACAAGCACTAGGATCGACTCTGAATCCCAGCTCTGCACTTGAGAGGTAGAGGACTCTAATAAGGTACACTAGAATTTTCTTCTTGCTTTTCTTCTTGCTTTTCTTCTTGCTAAAATAGGGGTGAAATTACATTTCATAGCTTTATTGTCCAATTTAACTGGTTGCCTTCTATTCCTCTTGCTAATCTAAAAATTTACCACAAATGTGATAACTTCAAACAGTAGAATGTGTTCTCTTACAGTTTGTAGACTCCAAGTCTTTTTTTTTTAATTAGATATTTTCTTTATTTATATTTCAAATGTTGTCCTCTTTCCTAATTTCCCCTCTGAAAATACCCTATCCCCTTCCCCTGCTCCCCAACTCACCCACTCTCACTTCCTGGACCTGGCATTCCCCTATTCTAGGTATAGAACTTTCACAGGATCAAGGCCTCTCATCCCATTGATGACAGACCAGGCCATCCTCTGCTACATATGCAGCTAGAGCCATGAGTTCCACCATGTGTTTTCTTTGATTTGTGGTTTAGTCCTAGGGAGTTCTGAGGGTACTGGTTAGTTCATATTGTTGTTCTTCCTATGGAGCTGCAAACCCCTTCAGCTCCTTGTGTACTTTCTCTAGCTCCTTCACTGGGGATTTGTGCTTTGTCCAATAGATGGCTGTGGGCATCTACTTCGGTATTTGTCAGACACTGGCAGAGCTTCTCAGGAGACAGCTTCATCAGGCTCCTGTCAGCTAGTTCTTGTTGGCCTCTGTAATAGTGTCTGGGTTTGGTGATTGTTTAGGGGATGGATCCCCAAGTGGGGCAGTCTCTGATGCATTAGCAAAGTTGGCTATATCTCGGGGGTTTGTGGGAGACCCACCCTGCTTCTTCCCCATCTTTGGGTTACTCTCCATAAGTCCTAATCCATTAGGATTAATGACACGTACATCTCTGCCTCCATGAGGTCTTTAGCTCTGAGTGTGTGTCTCTAGTCTATATCTTTTTTTCTCTATTAATAAATAATACCAGTTAATAGATTTAGGATCTAATCTAAATCCAGGAAAATGCCTATCTAAATATCTTAAACTATAGTTTGTATTAGTTTTGAAAGTGACAGCAATGGTGTACCACTAAGTAGAGCCTTAGGACAACATAAATGTGCTTTCTAACAATTTTGAAGGTTGCAGACTTAGATTTTCTTTTTATAAGCTTTACAGTCATCTCGAAAAAGAGGGAGCCTTAATTGAGGAATTGCCTTCATCAGATTGGCCAATAAGCAAACCAATTTGACATTTCCTTGAGAGGTATCGAAGGGCCCACGTTACTGTGGGTGGTATCACTGAGCAGGAGGTTCTGGGTTGTATATGGAAGCAGGTTGAGCAAGCCAAGGATGGCAAGCCAGGAAACAGCACTCCTCCTCCGGGGTCTCTTCTTAAATTCTTATCTCTGTGGTACCTTGGATTTCCTTAATGATGGACCATATGGTGAAATAAACCCTTTCTCCCCCCCACCCCCAGCCACTTTTGGTCAGTGTTTTATCACAGTAACAGAAAGCAAATTAGGACAAAGGCCACAGGTCTGAAACAAAGCTGTTTTCACAAATATCCCTCCAAAGCTCCTGGGAAAGACTGCTTCCTTAGCTGTTCAATTGTCAGGGGAACCCTGCCTACGGCAGGACATTTGTCTTCATATGTCCTCCCTATTCTGTGTATTTTTGTCTCTGTATCTGTCTTCTCATGAGGACACAGGTCTTTGGGCTTAGATCTCTCCCAACACAGCTACTGTTCTCATTAATTTGTTGCCATTCTTATTACATTTATTTATACAATTCGCTAATTGCATTTCCATATATTTATTTTCCAAATAAGTTAAATTCTGAACTCCCGAGTAGACATGAATTGTGAAGGACACTTTCCAATATACTATGTATCTGGGAAAGTCTATCTCAAATCTCAAGGTAGACACCAGGGGTTAGAACTTGGTCATATTAGTTTTGGAAGACACCATCTTTAGAGGGTAGCACAGTTCAACACTGTGCATAGAAAAAAAAGCCCTAGGCACAGGACAAACATCAGTATTGTATTAGTGCCAGCACTGTATTAGTAGTAGCTTGTATTAGGGGTAACATTGTATTAATGGTAACTATTCTTTAATTCAGTGCTCTAATAAGTGTCCAGTGATGCATACTAAGGGAAAGAAGGTAATAGGGCCCAGACTCAAACTCAGAATTTAACTAACTTGCTAAAGAGGGAATGTCAATGCACTATAAGGAGCCTCTCGTTTTTCTGTTCTCAGAAAGCTGTATATCTTTTCCCAATGTCTGTTTTCTGCAACCTGTTACAATGTAACCTACATGCTGTCCCAGGGAAACAGCAAAATATTCCAGACTATTTGTCTTTAGATGAGTTTAATCAAAGAATCTGTTATCTGTGATGGCTCTGGAGACTTTTTTGAACGTGAAATAACTCAGAATGACCAAGCCATGAACCATAACTGGAAGAAAGTAGCATCTGTGAATGGGAAATATACCCCTTTTCTGGTTAATTACTCACTTTTCCACAGAGATGCCTGTCTATGAATCAGGAACAAACTCTAACGATACACCCTATTTTGTATATCAGAAATCTTGAGACTTAAATGCCCTTTGACTAGTAATTTATTAATATATGGATTTGTATTGTTTTTCTCAAAGATATGAATAATTCATATTTTATCTTTTACATCTTCTAAGCAAGATGCCTCGTGCTTTGTATTTTCTGGCCTCTTGCCTCAGGCCAGCTTTGCAGGGTGGAAAGCAAAGATAAAGCTGCTTGATATTAATAGATCTCGGTTTTGTCAAGAGCCTCAAAATATTAAAATAATGTTATTATGTTTGCTGTTCTCAAAAAAGGAAGGAAGGAGAGTAACACTCTCACTGAGAAGTGGCAGGTGTGTGGAAACAACATTATCAATAAATGCACAAGAGAGTAAATGCCATTAGCATGTGGACCTGGACCTTGGCAAGAGTTCTCACATCCCTAGTGAGCATCCCCAAAGCGCTACTGTGAACAATACACCTTAGTACTGCTTCAGTGTGGGGGTCCCCCAAATAACTGAGAATCTCTTTTCTGACAGTCCAGAGGGATGAGAGTAAGGAGCAAAAATTTCCTGAGTTTAATTAAATGGTGGTACTTGATTTCTTCACACATTAATTTGTGTGCAAGGAATCTTCTAATATACACGTGTACCTGTTTTTCTATTACCCTTAGGACCCATACTACAAGGCATTGTTTTATCACCTTGAGCCAATGTAATAACTGAGGATGTGAGGTGATTAAACTAAGCCCATGGAGACCAATGCGCAGTGAAACAAAGCCCGGAAACTTTGACTCCTAGTTCAGTGTTCTTTCTACCACATTTCAATATAATCCTCAGGGTAGAAGATAAAGCAGGTGTGTCAACACTCTGCTACCCTTGCCTTTGTGGTGACTATTGTTCTCTCTATTGCATGTTGGGAGAGCTATTAACAATTTCAAACACCTATTACTCTCAGCAAATTGCTGGGATACTCTGCTGTGGTTAACCTGTGATGACCATCCAGCAACACTCTTCTCTTTGTGAGACAGTGGAGGTAAGGACTAATTGCTACCATGGCTGCAATTATCATCCCGTATGTGGAGCTCACATCCAGGACAGCCATGTCTGCCAGCCTCAGCTCTGCATGCCCAGGGTCTAGCCTACAATTAGCTTCATTAAAGGGCTTAGTGAATATTTACCATGGATAAAACGAGAATACAGGAAAATAATTCCAACAACTGAAAACACAGACCTAAATGGCGGAATAAGTCTATAAACACTCCTAATAATATAGGCAGAGGCAACTGCAACTAGTTATCTGTTTCAATAACATTACTCATACCACTGAATGAATCAAAGGTAACTTTTCATTCAGGTAAACATTGTGAGGTTATACACAGGGCACATAGGGTGGATACATGATTGCCATGACAACTAGGCTGGTGGTTCTGGCAAACAAGACAGGATCCTAGACAGGTACTTGAAATATTTCTGCAACATTTGTTGAAGTTTCATTCTAATACTTGTGTTTCTATGAATTATCTTCCCACTGGGATAGGATCCTTACAGCTATAATTCCATGACAGCCTAAAATATCATTCATTGGAGAGGAGAACTTTGTGGCATTTGAGGCACATAACTGGGTAGAACTCAAACAGACTTATCCACATTCCATCCCAAGTCTTTCAAATAATAAAACTCTTCACAATGTTAATGTGTTATGTTTTCCTGTTTTTTCCCACAGTATCCACTTCCCATCAATGTTCCCCAAAGTCCCACCCAGTCTAGACCTGATGCACTGACACAGAACCTTAAAATTAAGATTCCATATCCCGAGCTTACAAACCCTGGATCCCAAATGGGCACAGGATACCAGGCCCTGAAATTTTGAGACACAGTCCAACAATAAGTACATTTCATAGTCAGTGACACCAATTCCTCAAAACAACCCTGTCTTCTAGGACAAGTTCACCTTAGAGGACAGATTCTCAAATGATAAAATTTAAGAGTCTTTTACTCTGAGGCAGCGTTTGTCTTTGTCCTTAAGATGGGTTTCCTGTAAGCAGCAAAATATAGGGTCCCATTTGTGTAGCCAGTCTGTTAGTCTAT
>NC_034604.1:36287896-36292896 GCF_900095145.1 Mus pahari
TCTGATTATTATATGCCGGGAGGAATTTCTTTTCTGGTCTAGTCTATTTGGAATTCTGTAGGCTTCTTGTATGTTCATGGGCATCTCTTTCTTTAGGTTTGGGAAGTTTTCTTCTATATTTTTGTTGAAGATATTTGCTGGCCCTTTAAGTTGAAAATCTTCATTCTCATCTACTCCTATTATCCGTAGGTTTGGTCTTCTCATTGTGTCCTGAATTTCCTGGATGTTTTGAGTTAGGATCTTTACTTTATTCCTCCCTAAAATAGGGAATAAAATACCCATGAAAGAAGTGGCAAAGACAAAGTTTGTAGCTAAGATGAAAGTATGGACCATCCAGAGACTGCCACACCCGGGGGTCCATCCCATAATCAGCCACCAAATGCAGACACTATTTCATATGCCAGCAAGATCTTGCTGAAAGGACACTGATACAGCTATCTCTGTGAGGCTATGCCAATGCCAGGCAAATATAGAAGTAGATGCCCACAGCCATCTATAGGATAGAACACAGAGACCCCAGTGGAGGAGCTAAAGAAATTACCAAAGGAACTTAAGGGGTCTGCAACCCTTTAGGTGAAACAACAATATGAACTAAGCAGTAACCCCCAGAGCTCGTGCCTCTAGCTGCATATATAGCAGAAGATGGCCTAGTCAGCCATTGTTGGGAAGAGATGCCCCTTGGTCTTGCAAACTTTATATGCCCCATACAGGGGAATGCCAGGGTCAAGCAGTGAGAGTGGGTGGGCAGGGGAGAAGGGGGGGTACAGGGGACATTCTGGATAGCATTTGAAATGTAAATCAAGAAAATATCTAATAAAATAAGTTAAAAAAATTGAGAGTGAGCTGCAGTTTGAACCTCAGCATCCCTCCAAGCCCATCTTAATCTTAACTGTACCAAACCTGACAGCCTATGTATACCAGAAAGTCTGTCTATTAACAAACAAATCACTGGTAATAGAGAAGCAAACAAACCCCATGGAGTGGTGGGGGATGGATTTGGCTGACAGCACCCATGCCCAGCAGATTGCAGAGGCCATGCTTAAATGCACAGCCACATCCTCAAAAATATGACTCCATCACTAGAGGCAGGCCTGTCTCCTGCCTACTTGCATAACTTTATTCTCTGCTCTAGGCTTACATACACTTTATCTAACTTTATTGTCATATTTGGTTAAATTTTTTACTTTGTGTAGCAAATTATGTTCAAGTGTCTAGAGGCCCTAAAATACATGGTGCCAAAAATTAAACATTATTAAAATCATAGTTATTAAATTTGAAAGGGTGGAAGAAATGTGGAATATTGACATCATGACTGCCAAATACATATTATTCTTTCTTCCTTTCTCTTAAGTTCCTCTTTCCTGTCCCTCAGAGATAAAGACAGGAGAACATTAAAATTAAGATTCCATATCCTGAGCATACAAAGGCTGAGATACATAGATACATGACTAACTGTGAATATTGAAGCCTAATTAGTACCAAAGACAAACTGATGAATTAGTGTATTCCACAGTTATCTTCAAAGATGTTCTTAGTAATTATGTCTTCACAGCTCAAATGCTAAACAAAGTGTTTCTTCAAAAATATGTCTTTCATAGATCAATTGCTAGACACCCTCTCTCTCTCTCTCTCTCTCTCTCTNTNTATATATATATATATATATATATATATATATATATATATATATATATATCTGTGTGTGTGTGTGTGTGTATGTAGTTATAGTTACCATTTATATATGTAAAAAGTTGAGACCATTTGTAGTTAGCAAGTTCGCAAAAACCAACCCATGAAGCATCCTTAAGGAAGCATAGAGGAGACTTGAAGGGTCTTTGATGGTTCTCTTCCTTCCCAGAAAGAGAACTTTAGAAAGAACATAAAAGAAATCTCTTTGTGTATCAGTCCTCCACATTGTTCCTCTCTCTTTTTGATTATGACTCAATGATGTAGAGATAAAGTTTTAAAACTAAATATAAAAAAAAGTGACAGAATAATTTTGGAAATGTTCTGACATTCTTTTTCTTCTTATTATTATGACTATTTGGTTTTTCAAGACAAGGTTTCTCTGTATAGCCCTGGCTGTCCTGGAACTCACTTTGTAGACCAGGATGGCCTTGAACTCAGAAATACATCTGCCTCTGCCTCCTGAGTGCTGGGATTAAAGGTGTGTGCCACCATGCCCCACTATGTTCTGACATTCTTAAAGTTCAAGAAACGTAAAAAACACAGGAAGGGCAGGAAATTTGTTATCATCTTGGCGTCTTACACCCAATCCAGTGTGTGTGACAAAACCTCTGAGAGATATTTCTTTATTCTTGATCTTTCCACTTTTACATCTTATGGCTGGAGAGAAAACTGTCAATAAATATCAAAACCTCTTCTGGATTTTAGCAGTCCTGCAGGAGCCCTGAACCATCCCAAGTGTGCAGTGAGTGTGGAGAGGCCGCTTGCTCAAGCTACTATGGGGATCTTGGTAAAATGAGGTTTATGATTCAGGATACCTTCCACCCTTGCACACTGTTATTTCAGCCCTGGCCACTCCAAATGGATAGGGGTCCATTAGTATCTTGATCATTTTTCTGTTTCTATGAAGAGACACCATGACTACCAAAACTATTATAAAAGACAGTGTTTAATAGTTTCAGAGGTTTGGTGTATTATCTACATTTAGTGTACACCTGGGTTTTCTGTATGGTGGAAAGAAGGACAAAATGCAGGCAGATGCGGTGCTGGGGAAGATTTTTACACTGGACCTTCAACCAACAGAATTTGAGAAGGTTATTGGGCCTGAGTTGTGCTATTGAAGCCCATGTTCAGTGACTTCCTCCAACACACTTCCTCCAACAAGGCCATACCTCCTGATCCTTCTCAAGTACAGAGCACTCAAACATATGAGCCTGTGGGGGCTATTTTTATTCAAAACACCACAGTTGTTCAGTGGAAATATTGTATTCTGGTTATATATATATATATATATATATATATATATATATATATATATATATATATATATATAGCATTACCTGTGTTTTGAACACTATAATGTTATTAGGAAAAAGATGACTAACTTTTTAAAGCTCAAAAGTAATGTTATAGAGGTTGTTGGTTGCAGGAGATGGAGAAAAAGCTCAGTGGTTAAGAGTGATTGTGAGCCACCCTGTGGTTGCTGGAATTTGAACTCAAGACCTTCAGAAGAACAGTCAGTGCTCTTACCCTCAGAGAAGCAGGGAGAGGAAGGATGGGATAAGGGGTTTCCAGAGGTTGGAGAAACCGGGAAAGGGGATACCATTTGAAATGTAAGTAAAGAAAACATCCAAAGGAAAAAAAATTAGTGCTTACTACTCCTGCATAGTACCTGTGTTCTATTCCCAGCACCTTCATGGTGAGTCACAACCATCTGTAACTCTAGATCCATGGTATCCAATATACAATCTGGCCACTATAGACTTCCATAAGTATGTAATACACATGAAGTCATACACGTGCACACATGCACATATTAATAGTATTTTTTTTTTTTTTGGTTTTTTCGAGACAGGGTTTCTCTGTGTAGCCCTGGCTGTCCTGGAACTCACTTTGTAGACCAGGCTGGCCTCGAACTCAGAAATCCGCCTGCCTCTGCCTCCCGAGTGCTGGGATTAAAGGCGTGCGCCATCACGCCTGGCGGTAATAATATTTTTAAAAGAAAAAAGTTTGCTGAATATTTGCTGACTACACAGCTTCTCCCATTGATTATGCTTCTCTCTGAGCTCAACAGCACCACAACCCAGATTGATTTTAGGGGAGGGGGGGCACTTCATATTTATTTAAAAATACATTTGGCTAAGTTAAATCAATAATAATAAGACATCAATCTCATTGCCTGGCATACAGTAAAAGTACAATAACTGGTTTATGGCGACCACCCTCTATTGAGATGGTTTGGGTAGAAAGTCGGAGGTGATTGAATCAAACGGTCTGTGTGAAACAAGCAGGGTCAAGCTTGTCAGAGAACCAGGTTCCCTTCTATGATTCGGAAGGATCACTCAAGTGCACCCTACCCAATCCCTATACCCAGGTTGCTCTCAGCTCCAAAGAAGCTGCCTTCTGGTTCAAAATTGGACACGGCTCCTGACAGCAAGGACTTGAGGAAGAGTGGAATGCTTCTATGAGCATA
The DNA here is from genome assembly GCF_900095145.1 of Mus pahari. Classification (NCBI taxonomy): domain Eukaryota; kingdom Metazoa; phylum Chordata; class Mammalia; order Rodentia; family Muridae; genus Mus; species Mus pahari. Next base: position 36,292,053 of record NC_034604.1, read on the forward strand.
GATAGCTGTTGCAGGTTCCATCAGCTGTAACTGAGGGGTCTTTCTAGAATAAATAGGCAAAACTTGTATAAGAGAGAAGAGGGGTCTTGGGAGATTCAGAGCTTAGGGCAGAGTTGATGGTGCAATTCATTTTATATGTCTGCTCAGACCCAAGCTGACAACCAAACTATCTATAAAACACTCACTTCTTGAGAGCAATTAAAGCCACATATGCCCAAATAAGGAGGCAATTCTGCTTTGTCTAGTGATTAAATTGTTCTTGTATAAGTATGATCTGTTTTTACTTCTTTTTCTAACACTCATATTTTTTACTCGTGTTCCAAAGACCAGGATTAATTTGCTGTCCATGCCATTCATATTGACTGCGTTCTAGTTTTTGCAGTCATGTACATTGACTAATCTTTGCAGAAGAGGAGATTAATGTAAAAAGAATAATAAAGCACTGGCTGATGTTGGGTGCTTGTCATTCTTCATCAGGTGCCCTCAGTCACCTTTATTAAAGTCCTGCAAACAGAACAGACCAAGCTCTGACAATAGTCCACCCAGCATATTAATAAGCAGAAATGCAAACGGAAGAAGCCTTTCATTTTGCTAGAACAAACAGAGGGGTGTGGGCATCTCCACCTCTCAGCTCTCTGTATTTTCTCTAAGGGCTCAGTCCAATTAGCTATTTCATATTAATCACTATTTGTGCAGTTGATTCTTCCTGTGGCAGCTTTCCATTTTCAGATGCCTGGAAGACTGGATGACATTATATTTTCTTGGACACTCTACAGGATCCAGAAGAATAACAATGTTTCACGTGTTCATTGCACCTTATTCTCTCCAAAGTCATTTCACGGCT
>NC_034604.1:36295786-36297524 GCF_900095145.1 Mus pahari
TATTGTTGTTCCACCTATAGGGTTGCAGACACCTTCAGCTCCTTGGGTACTTTCTCTAGCTCCTCCATTGGGGCCCCTGTGTTCCATCCAATAGCTGACTGTGAGCATTCACTTCTGTGTTTGCCAGGCACTGGCATAGCCTCACAAGAAAACGCTATATCAGGGTCCCTTGAGCAAAATCTTGCTGGCATGTGCAATAATGTCTGGGTTTGGTGGCTGATGGTGAGATGGATCCCCAGGTGAGTTAGTCTCTGGATAGTCCATCCTCCAACTGTTGCTTTTTGATGTAGAGGAAACCTAGTTAGAAATCATCCATATGTTCCCCTGCTCTCCATTTTCTGGCCCACAACTCTGCCTGGATTCCCAGATGCCTACTGGCACCAAGAACAACCAGGTAAGACCATGACCCCCCCCAATCCTCTGCCTTCTAAGTCACCCTAAAGCACACTGCACCCACTCATCTGGGATTCATTTTCTGTCCTACAACTCTGCCAGTGTTCCTGGAGGCCTGCCTGCACCTCCATCAGGGCCAACCGGATGGCTAAAGGCCAGCATAAGAAAACAATCAACAACAGCCAGGGCAATATGTATCACCAGAGTATTCAGCTATACTACTACAACCAGCCCTGAATATTCTACCATAGCCAAAGCACAACAAAATGACATCAAATCATTAAATCCAATCTTAAGAAGTTGTTAGAGACCTTTATATGGGAAATGAATAAATCCTTTCAAGAAATACAAGAAAACACATTCAAACCAGTGAAGGAAATGAAGAAAATTGTTCAAGACCTGAAAATGGAAATAGAAGCAATTAAAAACAAAAACAAAAAACAAAGAGAGGGAATCCTGGAGATGGAAAACCTAGGCAAGGGACAGGAACTACAGACACAAACATCAACAACAGAATACAAGAGATGGAAGAGAGAATCTTAAGCATAGAAAATATAATAAAAGAAATTGATACATCAACCAGACAATGTTAAATCTAAAAAGTTTCTGACACAAAATATCCAGGAATACGGGAACTCTATAAAAGACCAAACATAAGAATAATAGGAATAGAAAAAGGAGATGATTTTGAACTCCACGACCCATAAAATATTTTCAATAAAATTATAGAAGAAAATGTCCCTAACCAAAAGAAGGAGATATCTATAAACATGCAGGAAATTTACAGAATATCAAATAGAATGGGCCAGAAAAGAAAATCCTCCCACCACAAAATAATTAAACCAGAACAAAGAAAGAATAGTTAAAGCTACAGGGGAAAAGGTCCAGTAACATAGAAAGGCAGACCTATCAGAATTTTATTCAACATTTCAACAGAGACTCGAAAAGCTGTATGGGTCAGAGCAGATGTCTTGTAATCTCTTCTGTATCTTACCTGACCACCATGGTTTAAAGATGGACTTCAACAACAAAAACAGCAATAAACCTTCCCACATGAACTAAGTGCCTTCATAAAGAAATTAGTGAGATCTCATATTAGCAATTTATCCTACTCACCTGAAAGTTCTAGAAGAAAATGAATTAAACATACCCAAGAGGATTAAATGGCAAGAAATAATCAAACTCAGGGATGAATCCAATAAATTAGAAACAAAGATAGCAACAACCAAATTAAGAGCTGATCATTTCTGGATATAAAATTAACTCAAACAAATCAGTGGCCTTCCTCTACACGAAGGACAGACGGGATGAGAAAGAAATTAGGGAAACAACACCCTTCACAATA
>NC_034604.1:36300709-36316394 GCF_900095145.1 Mus pahari
AGGGGTATGGGAAACTTTCGGGATAGCATTTGAAATGTAAATAAAGAAAATAATAATAAAAAAAAAATTAAAAAAAAAAGAAAAAAAAAAAAAAGAGCTGATCATTTGAGAAAGCTGATAAACCAATCCTTAGTCAAACTAACTAAAATGCAAAAAACAGTACCCAAGTTAACAAAACCAGAAATGAAATGTCAGATACAACAGGCACTGAGGAAATTCAAAGAATTGTTATATACATTACTCTGAGTCAGAGGCCTGGAACAGTATATAATTTAAGATTACACATATGCATTAGCTTTGGTTGGAAAAGCTAATTACATGGGAAATCCAAGGCAAGTTAAGAGGCTGTTACATTGTTCTCTTACAGGCAGGTAAAACTAACAGACTGCATACATAGTAGGATAGCATGTTAAATTTTATGTGATCTCAAAGTATATTTATTAACTTGCCTATGAGGTCCAGCAGAAGTTCTTGTCTCTTTGAATGTAAGCTATTATTTTCATAAACTATATCACAAAAGACGTCAATGGTTTAGTGGCTGCCTGATTCTAGATAGAGGAGGGACTGCTCTGTTTAGGTCCTAGGAGTGTGTCCTGCATCTGAGCACTGAGGAGCCTGAAATAACATTTGACCACATCCATGAGCCACTGAAAGCATTTCTACTGATTCAGTCTCTCATACCTCGGGGCTGAAGCCAAACCGACACTCAGATTTACAAACTTCACTTTCCATATGCTTGACTGGAGATTGCTGCTAGACAACAGTTGACTGGTTACTCTGTGGTTTTATCTCCCTGATGGCAAATTGACCCAATTTTCAGCAAGTATCTGTGGGCTCTAAGCTCACTGGATAAAGAAGGGGAAATCCACCGAGACTCCAGTGCAGTCGAGCATTCCTAGCTTCTACAAAAATCAAATCTCCACATGCCAAACGTGGTTGCAGTGCCGGGAGGCTGTGTCAGAAGACATTCTCTACTTGTTCAGGTGATAATGACAAGAGCACTTGGGTCGAGAAAAGTAGGATGCATTTCTCTAGATGACAGTGCTAAAATCTGATGATGTGAAACCCAGGGTTGTTGCTCTGATGTACAATCCCAGGTGAACGGTCTGGGACTTTTATCCTCTCTGTACATATATTCAGCGGATCCCCACTGCAGGTACACTGACTCTATGTTACTCTGGACACACCAGATCCTTTGTCTTCTGACCTTCATATTCGCTTGGTGTTTTGTCTTTTACAATTCCTTTCTACATTTCCTACCAAATTCTAATAGTCCCCAAGATCTCAGACTTTCATGGCCAGACTATGTCTATAAACACTGGCCTGCTGCTATGGTTCTAATTCTTAGAATATTCTGTTATTTCTTTCTATATAGTTTTCAACTAGAGAAGGAGGAATGAAGAATTTACTCAGGAAGAGTGTCAAGATACCCAAATGTTACAATTTCACCTACTTTGTCTCCCTTGATTTTTGTGAAACTGGCCATCAAATGTATAATTTTCTTTTGTTACCAGGGAATGATCTGCAAACTTTGAACATGAGAGGCATAGACAATATATATATATATATATATATATATATATATATATATATATATATATTTTAAGTGCAAGTTTGTGTGTGTGTGTGTGTGTGTGTGTGTGTGTGTGTGTGTGTTGCCTTCTAGTATGTACACCAATTGTAAGCTGTGCTCACAGAAACTAGATGACATCAGATCCTCTGATATGGACGTCACAGACAGTTGTGATCTGCCCTAGAGGTGCTGCAAAACAATCCTCAGTCCTCTGAAAGAGCAGCCAATATGGCTAATCACTGAGCCATCTCCACCTCAGCATACATACTGTCAACAGTCTTAGTTAAACCTAATAGGACTATATTCATAAGAAAGAAGGCAGACAAGAGAGAATCAGAATGATGCTCAGTGGAAATATGGGAAATTCACAAGGTGGGATCTATTGCAAGTCACATTTCTGTAAGTATGATGTACAGTGAGTAACCCTGATGGATTCTGTAGGACTGAAGAGCAACCAGAGTACATGAGTCAATGCTATAGCTTTGAAGTAGGAGTTATTACTAAGCTGAGAGCTGAATAACAATTGGGTTAAGTTCCCACTCCCAATCAAATACATTCATATATGTGTACCACATATTTAAAAAGAAGAAATTTACTTCCTATATCAAAAATTTCAGTATTTTACTAGTAGTATAAAAAGTGTGAGTTCACAATTCTCTGCCATAAAGTCATTGCTTACAATGAGCCTTTTAAAGTAACTATCAAGTAAACAGACAGGACATGGTGTCACCATGTTGCACTAAGGTAAATCTGTAAACACAGATGCCTACCAAGGTAAAAATATCCATTAAATGTCCGTAAACATACATATTTTAGTGCTCAATGACAATAATCTAATCTACTAAGGTTACTTCCCAAATCATGTCCCCTTAAAATCACTTTAAATTAAATGTGTTTCATGTCTGAAACTATTCACAGTGTAATATTTATTTGAAAGATATTTTGATTATTCATAATATGAAGATAATTATGGTAAATTAAGCAATCTATAGGACAACTTAATATAGTATTTCATAATACATTACCCTTTATTTTCATAACTCTTTATAAACTTCATCCTTTCTGTTCAAGGGAAATATAATCTTAAGCTGGTTATATATTGATCTTATTTGCAAGATAACTTAAAGTTCAAGTTAAAAGGAAAGACAATTTCATCATCACAGTTAGGGTTCAACTTAAAGTACCTGTAATAATGGTATAGAAGAGTAGAACTTCATGAGTCTGTTTTAGAAGAAAATGGCTAAGACTAAAATAATTGTATGAAATTAATTAATGGTGTCTTTAAAAAGGTTAAGGAAAGTAAGTCATTGTTTCTATGTCTGTATCATGAATTGAAATGGGGATTATAAAGGTCCTAGTTGCTTATGGTTGTTTTGAGGTGCATGAGTTAATCCAAAACATGAGAAAGGCTTATAAGAGTATCTACCTCATAGTAATTGTTTGGAAAAGAATAGCTATTATTATGACAAAGGAGAAAGTTAGTGTCTTATTTTTCAAGGAAACAGAAATAGGCCTTTGAAATTGAGAAATAACAGTGAGACATGTTATTTCTAGAACCAGAGGTACAAGTTAAGTTGTCTGTGTTCTAGTCTTGTTATGTTTCCCCTGTATGGGTGCTACAGCATTAGAGGGAACATTCCCATTGTAATCTCTATGCAAATCATTCTCCACATTCTATACCATCTTAATCTTTTGAGACATATCTATATATTTAATCTGTTGTTTTATTCTATTCCAGCTTCTTCTCTCTTCTGTCCTTATGTAATATATAAAGTTTTTTAATGAGAATACAATCTGATATACCCTAATAAAACCTCATCTCCCATTCAAACTCTCATGCACAGGCACATCATATTCTGTTAGATAACTCCTAAATGACTGTTCCTCAGGTCAAGATTGGAACTCAACCTACTAGAAACATTCTCATTTCAAGCCTTGACTAATTTTGTCTAAGCTGGATAGCAGTTTGTATATCTCTGAATGAAGCTAGATTGTTTATTGTGCATTAATGAGTATTTTCATGTTACCAAGACAAGGAACTATAAAATTAAGTTGATTAAATCATCAAAAGAATGATTTTTTAATCCAAAACTCAATGAAGTAACTCAAATGAAAAATATGTGTCTACTATTAATTTCATCCTTAGTATTTGTTTTAAGTCATCTGTCCATTGATATGATATTTGAATATGAAAGAGAATATGACAGCACAATTCTGATTTAAGTCCTTAAGTTTAGTAATGGTCACATATAATGATATAAACTTATCAAGTGAACATTAAGTAAAATTTAAAATTTAATTGCTCAGCCATAATAATACCATTACAAATTCTCAGTAGTCACTTTTGACTAGTGAATTTCATAGTGGTCAATATAGAATACTTTCATCAAATTCTATTGCAAACTATTGGATTATAGCGTCAGCCCAAAAAACTGTTGAGTACAAGTTTGAGTTAAAAGCTTGTAACTGAATGTGTTGTCCTAATATTAAAATCTAGTATGTGTCATATTAATGGAAATAGATACACTTTACCTTAATTGTTTCACTAAAGAGCATTTCAATGAAGGCTTTACTCTTGTAATATTTCTTAATTAAATAATAAGCATGAGTTATTGACGCAGATAGAGAATAGTAGTGATGAAAGTGCTGATACCAAAAGAGGTGAAATGAATGGAAAGAGAAAGTATTGCTGATCAGATCCCAATGATAGCTAAGTTTCCAGAGGGCAAAGAGTGTCAGGAGCAAAGATCATGACTATACAGATGATTCTAGAATCTAAGTGTCAACGTAAGTTCGAGCAGGTGTGAGGAAGAAAATCTCTGACTGCTGATATCAGGACAGAGCTTTAGTGACTCAGTTCCAGCTAATAAACAGTAACTGGATGAGGTCTGCTTTCCAGGGTGGAGACCAGGGAAAGGAAAGGGCTAAGACTAATCTATAAGGGTAGGCAGTTAAATAATGACCATGTTGTCTTATATGACTTCATTTATCAGTTGACAGAAACTTAACAATACTTATAGATTCTGTAAGAGCTGTTTTAGTCTTGCCTTCAATGTCTAAGCAGATGGAAGTGCGAAGATCCAGTTGTATTCAAAATGATCTGCTGTATACTTTGAAAAACTTTATCCAGCTCATATTAGGTGGGCCATTCAGAAGTTGGGGTCACAGACACACATGGGAGAAGTTTGTTTTTTGTATTACTATGGTATGTATATAGATTTTAACCCTTGGATTTATTTCACAAAATAAAGAGAATCCTTTCATATATTTTAATACCGAAGCCATGCTGTCATACCTTAATACAACTGTCAGTGTATCCTCTAGTAGGTTTAGCAAGCACATTTTTTTCCTTTTGCTTGGCATACGTCTTACCCTGATAGAACAAATACCTGACAAGCTGGTTCGCAACAACAATCGAAGTGTGATCAAATGCACAACAAACGTACCACTTTCTTGAATAACAAGGCAGTGTCAGCTGTCAGATATCCTGGCAGAATTTCTGTGAAAATGGATTTTGAGGATTCCAAAAGAACACATAGCACTAAATGGTATGAAACATACCAAACAACCTGGGTGACAAATGTGAGCACAGGAGGTGTTGTATAAATCCACAGGGATGGAGCTACCTTAATTCTATCTTCTGCTTCTCTGTGTGTCAGACACAAAGGGGAAGCCCACCTGGTGTCATTACTCACACTGTGCCATCTCAGTGGGACTGCTTTCACATGATTCTAAAGCTTCATCCTTCTGTCAAGTTAAGTTTGCATAGCATCTCACGCAGCTAATGTGTAACCAGATCTTCTGTGCAACACGGAAAGCAAGAACGGGAGCACAAGTAGTTCCATTTCTAAAAACCAGGAATTCTCTATCTTTCTTGCTAATGATGCTTTGGGGTGATCTGGCTAGGAATTGAATAATCTGCGGGAGGTTGGCTAAAATGGCATCGGTTCCATTTCAATGGGAAAAAAAAATGAAAATATTCTATCAAAATGTAGAGTTTGTAAAGTTTAGGGCCAGGATGACATATTTGAACTTTTGTGTGTTTTTATTGCAGCCTGATTATGTGGTATGAGGTATCGTAATGTAATAGTTTAGGGTTACCTTGGATCAATTAAGAAGACCTATGGAGCATAGTGGAGTTTGATAATGGAATTCTGGAACAGATTTCTTGTGTTCAAGACTTATTTCTTCTTTACTGCTAGAGGCCACTGGACAACACTCCATCTGACCCTGCTGACAGTCACCCCCCCCCCCATCCTCAGCAGGCAAATGGAGTAATGGTAGTGTCTTAAGTACTTTTAGGATAAGTGGCATCTCAACAGCAATAGCCCTGTAAAATTCGGATACTATTCTGTTAAGATTTTTGTTTCTAATTTCCAGGGGCAAACAGTCCAAAAGACAATCTCTACATTGAAGTTTTTGTGTCCCCCTTATCCATCTTCAACCCAAGCCATCCAGCAGATGTACCCAGAGAACATTTCCAAAACAAGGAATTTGCCTAAGATCATCTGTGGTATTCAAACATTTTCAGATATTTAGTTGGGTTCCATTCAGCTTTCATCCTCAAGTTCTTGTGAATTTTATGTTATCAAAGAGTTTTCTCAGCCTTAGCTACAAGTGTCATGTAATATTCTGTCACTGAATGCTCGCCCAAGCTCACACAGAGGCATCAAAACTTGAAAGATACAGAAGTGGGCTTGACTCACTCTCTGCTTAGAAGGCAGAGTGAGGAAGGCAGCACAGAGTTTACCATAGCTCAGAGGGTGGTGGCAGTGGGCACAGCTCATCTAAGTGCTGACTTGGGTTCTCAGACAGCACAGCAGGATAAGGAACACATCCCTCTTCTGAGTCAGCTTCCTGGGATCCAGGCAACAACAGATGCTTTCCTCCTCAATGATACTTCCTGGATTTCTCTTCCCTATTCATGTGGTGTTGTGCATTGAAATTCTGAAATTTTGCTGAAAAAGTCATGCTGATCTGTGCAAGATCGACCATTTTATTCCCATTCACCGAGGGAAAAATGTTGCAACGTTCCCCCCAGTATAACGGCTTTTCTTGGATTCTCAACTTATCAGCGCTCTTCTCATCCTCAACTCCAAAGATAAACATCATCAATGATTTATTGTTCTTCTGTGACCTGAGGGAAAAGTTCTAAAATATGAAAATGATGATATATAAAATTAATGATGATTAATGACTCAAGTTAGAGTTGTGATTTTAGTCGTTGGAGAGAATACATATACCTTGTTTAGAAGTCAGAGGATAGTTCTCCTCTTCACCTTCTATCACACAATTCTTGAGGACCAAATTCCTGTGATGGGGCTTAGTAGCGAGTGCCTTTACCTGCAGAGTTATCTCACCAGTTCAAAATTTTCTTTAATTTCATAATTTAACCAAGAATATATGTAATACAAATGAGATTTGTTTTAAAATTCAGGTTCATATTTTCATACTTCCTATAACTTTTGAAACTTTTAGAATTCCCTTGGTCATTTTTATAAAAGGCATACAATTCTAAAAGACCCTCCTGTCTGGTTAATAAAAAATAAAACATAATGCTATGAATGAAAAATAATAAGAGTAAAGTTCTCTAGAGAAAGTACCCAAGTACCTGAGGGGGGCTGCAACCCTGTAGGTGGAACAACAACAGGAACTAACCAGTACCCCCTGGGTTTGTGTTTCTAGCTGCATATGTAGCAGAAGATGACCTAATCGGCCATCAGTGGGAATAGAGGCTCCTTGGTCTTCCAAACTCTATATGACCTAGCACAAGGCAAGGCCTGGGCCAAGTAGTGGGAGTGGGTGGGTAGGGGAACAGAGGTGGGGGGAGGGGTATGGGAAACTTTCGGGATAGCATTTGAAATGTAAATAAAGAAAATAATAATAATAAAAAAAATAAGAGTAAAGTTCTCAAGCAGAAAAAAAAATCGAAATTGCAGCAGGATTGAACAAATAAAAAATTTCAGTTTGACTTTCTATGTCTGCAAGCAAATTTTAAAATGGTTTATTGTCTATGGTTTGAGGGATATACAGTATTAAATAGTAAAAGTAGTGAGTTGCTTATAGGTTAATAGCAACTTAATAAAAGTAGCCAATATCAAGAAAGCCTGCATATTTTATTAAACTCAGAGTCCTCTGGATCCAAATGCCCAACTTTCTGTGGCATAGAGTCTGTCTCTGAATATCTATTCAGTCAAATAATAAGCACCAAACACTTCTTAGTACTAGACCTTGGCCTTCAGGGCTTAGTTGGGGAAAGGAGTAGAAATTGCTATGAATGTTGTCCCAGCTCACCAGGGGAAACTGCCAGGTATAGCAGCTTCACTGTGACCTTATAAACCTTGAGAGAGAACAACCTTAGAACTGAACAGACAGTTTTGGAAAATTATACTTCTCACCCACTGAGGAAACGGGTTTGTCTATAGAGCTTACTTTAACCAAGGATAGATGAACAAAAGTGAATGAAGTTATTCTTGACAGGAAGACTTAAGCTGTGTGATTTCCCATGTGATGGGTTCCCCTTTCTGTGATGTTCAATTATGGAATTATATGTCAAGTGCAGTTTCCATCACCCGTGATTCTGAGGGACCATACTGAGAAGAGCCTGCCTGCAAATCTTCTTTGGACACTCCACTATAATAATACCTGTTTCAATAATATTACCCAGCATACTATAACTTATAGACTATTACCAGCATGGACTAGATATTGGGGACAAATAGAAAAAGGCTCACTCATATTTAAGAAAGTCTAGTTGTCCTCATAGGACAATGTCCTGTAATGAGGATGCTAGATGGTTTGAAAACAAACAAACAAGAACAGAAAACAAAACAAGCTGACCATGCTCTTGGTCTTAGAGGAAATGTGGCTTCAGATAAACACAGAATTATGTGAATTTGGTTAAAAATGGGAATTGGATGAGGAAGAAATTTTTGTGTTTTCACAAGCACAGAACCAAGTGAGTCTAAGATTGTCCTAGTGAGAGATCGAAAGCTGTTGGAGTATAGTGAATAAAGTATGGGAGAGAGATAGAAGAAATTGGGGATTGCCAGAAAAATTGTTAAAGTGCGTATTTTGAAATAACTTAACCTTCATAGAAAATCTACAGTAGCAGAAAAAAAAGTGTACATATAAACTTTGCCCACATCCAATTAATTGTATTTACCAGATTAGCTATCTATTTTTCTTTATCTCTTTGGGGAGAGGAGGTGGTAAATAGACAGGTAGATGGTAACTTTGTTTATGTCCCAAATGCTTCAGATAGGATAGTTTATAAAGAATTTAAATGTATCATGTGGCAGAAAACACCTCTGGTAGAGGAAAAATAAAATAGTACCTTTAAAAGAAAGGAGCAGATGGCGGCATACATGCTCCAACACCCTTTTACCTCAATATTAACTAGGTCACGAAGGCAGCAAACTCATCAACAGGTATTCCCCAGAAGTCAAGGAGGAGTAGCCAATGTGGGTATAGGCAAGATTAAGCTTTCCATTTAGTACATGGATTTTTATATGGCTCTATTTTAAGATGTGAAAAATTGAAATGGAGAAAGAAGACAGAGAAGAGAAAGAGGGAAAGAGAAAAAATATTTTAAGCCATTTTAACTTAAAATGAATGCCTACTTGTCCTTAATAAATATACCCAGTGTTACAAATATCAATATCACCAGATATTTATATCAGAGATTTACACAGAGATATCTTTTACTCTACAATAAACAGAATTCTATCCTTCCTATTGTTCCAACAGTGACCCCAGGGCTGTTTTGCTGCTGGTTTAGGATCAGCTTTTGGTCCCCCATCATGCATTGCACTCAGTTGTCATGTCCTTTTAGTCTACACAAGTTTTATAGCTCTGCTCTGGAATCCTTGGTGTTGGCATCTTTGAAGAGAATGCAAACTTTGTCATGAAGATGGTCTCTCGATTGGAGCTTGCCCAGTATGTTCTCACGTTAGGGTTTGGCCTAACCCTTTTTTCATTAACCATGCAAGTGGGGTGATGTATATGTTATTTGTTATGCTACTACTGCTGCCTCCACTGATATCAGAGTCAACATTTACTGTCTCTCAATGTGGACTGGGGACCACCTACCCTTGAGGAACCTTCATGTTTTCCAGTGTCAGACTGAGAATGTTGTGGTAGTCAATCAACCCTATAGACTTATCAACTTCTGGTTATTGTTCCCACCTTTAGTGAAAAGCAGCCTCTGGGGGAGTGTTCCTATGCCTCAAAGACCAAGGACCACCTTTCCTCAACTCTTAGTTGTGATTCTGTTGTTGTCACTGTCTTAAAGCATCTAATAAACTAATAGATGCATACATGAATATTCATGCTCTTGGATCTTCTCCCCTAGAAAATACTGACTAACATATGAAGAATAGAACAAGGAATCATGAGGCAGTAGGCCAGGTAACTGCCCCAGAGGGTGTGCAAGCAAGATGGCCTCAGAGAGCATTTCAGCCCATTATACGTATAAGTCTTAAATTGCATTGTGAGTTATAATATTAAGTGAAATGGTAAGTATGGTAAAAATAATACAGATAATAGGGGAGGGGTGATGAAATATCCATAATTCTAATACTGCTAGTAATAAAAAGTAAAGTGTTTATGATGTTATTAGAAGGTATCATAATAAAGACATGTATTGCAATCACTAAAAAAAAAAAAATCCCTTGAAAGCACTTGAGATATGAATGAGAAAACAATGATAAAAGTAAAGGTAATATTGGAACTGGATAGGGCTCGGTGGTTAAGGGTAAGCAGGCCTATTAAAGAGGACCCAATGTCAGTTATAAAAACCTAGATGAAACGGTTCACAACTGTAACTCTAGCTCCAGGACATCTGCCCCCATGGCATCTGAAGGAACCTGAAGTCACATGCACGTACCTACACATAATAGACTTCTTCATGTAAACAAAAATAAAATAGCAAACATTTTCATTAATTAATTTCTTTATATTCTGATTAAAGCTTCCCTTCCTTCTGTTCCTCCCAGCTTCTCCTTTTCCCCTCTCCTCCCTCTATAGCTCCCTCCTTTTATCCTCAGTGTAGGAGAATACTCCCATAGGTATCAACCAGTCTTGGCATACCAAGTTGTAATAGGACTGGGTGCATCGTCTTCAATGGAGACTAGACAAGGCAGTCCACTTAGGAAAAATGGATCCAAAGTGAAGCAGTGAAGTCAGACATCCCTATTCCTGCCTTTAGAGGTCCCATAAGAGGAAGAAGTTATACTTGTGTTATATAAGTGTAGGGGACTAACTCCATCCCATGCATGCTTTCTGGTTGGTGGTCCAACCCCTGTGAGCCCATATGTGTACATGATAGTTGATTCTGTAGGTTTTTCTTGTGGTATCCTTGACCCCTATGGCTCTTTTAATCCTTCTTCCTGAATTTCACAAGAGTCTCTGAATTCTGCCTCATGTTTGGTTGTGGGTCTCTGCATCTGTTTTCATCAGCTCCTGGGTGAAACCACACAGATGATGGTTGTGCTAGCCTCCAATCTACAAGTATAGCAGAATATTATGAATAGTATCGGGGGGAGGGGGTGACCTCTCATGGCATGGAACTCAAGTTGGGCCAGTCATCAGTTGATCATTCCTTCATTTTCTGTTTTTTCCTTATCCCTAAACATCTAGTAGGCAAGAAAAATTGTGGGTAAGAGGATAGTTTTACAGAGGTGGTATCCCCATCTCTCCATTAGAGGTCTTGCCTGGTTACCGGAAGTGACTCTTCTATAACCTCCTATTGCTAGGACTCTTAGCTAGGGTCAACCTCATTGATTTCTTGGAGTTTTCATCTTCCTAGATTTCTAGTTTGTCCCAGAGATCTGACCCCACTGATTCCAGTTCTCTCTTTCCCACCATCTTCCCCAAAATTGATCCTTCCTGCTGCCCCCCCCATGAATTCAGTTCCCTCCATCCATCCACCCCATATATCTATTTTATTTCTCCTTCTCAGTGAGATTCAAGCATCTTTCCTTGGGCCCTACTTGTTACTTAGCTTCTTTGGGTCTATGGATTGTAGCATGATCATCCTGTATTTTTTGGCTAAAATCTACTTATAAGTAAGTACATATTGTATCTGTCTTTCTGGGTCTGGGTTACCTCATTCAGGATGATCTTTTCTAGTTCTATCCATTTGCCTATAAATTTTATGATGGCATTGTTTTTAATATGTGATTAGTATTCCATTCTGTAAATGTACCATATTTTCTTTATCCAATCCTCAGTTAACAGACATCTATGTTGTTTTAGCTTCTACCTATTACAAATAAATCTACTACAAACATGTGGAGCATGTGTCCTTTTGGTATGGTTGAACATCTTTTGGGTATGTACTCAGGAGTGGTATATCTGGGTCTTCAGATAGAACTAGTACTGATTTTCTGAGAAATCAACAAATTGATTTCCAAAGTGGATGTACAAGTTTGCCCTCAATTCCACCATCAATGGAGGAATGTTCCCCTTGCTTCACATCTTCTCCAAAATGAGCTGTTGCTTGTATTTTTATTTTAGCCATTCTGAAAGATGTAAGATGAAATCTGAGAGTCATTTTGATTTTCACTTCTATGATCACTATGGATATTGAACATTTCTTTAAGTGTTTTTCAGTCAAAAAGATTCCTCTGTTAAAAATTCTATTTAGCTGTCTGCCCCATTTTAATTGGGTTGTTTGATTTGTTGCTGTTTTATATATATATATATATATATATATATATATATATATATATATATATATATAGTCTGCCATTTTGTCCTCCTGATGGTATCTATTGATTTACGGAAGCCTTTCAGTTTCATGAGGTCCTATATACTAACTGTTGAGCTATTGGTGTTTGTTCAATAAGTTGTCTCCTCTGCCCATTCACTCAAGCCTATTCTCCACTTTCTCTTCTATGAGATTTATTGTATTGGGTTTTATGTTGATGTCCTTGATCCACTTCTATTTGAGTTTTGTGCAAGGTGGTAGATATGGATCTATTTGTGTTCTTCAATATGCAGATATCCTGTTAGACCAACACCATTTGTTGAAGATACTTTCTTTTTTTTTTTCATTGTATAGTTTTATTTTTTTTAATCAAAAGTCAAGTGTCAATAAGTGTGTAGGTTTACTTCTGATTCTTCAAATTGATAACTTTGACCAACCTGTCTGTTTTTATGCAATACTATGGTTTTTATTACTATTGCTCTGTAGTGCAACTTGAGATCAGGAATGGTGATATCTCCAGAAGTTCTTTTATTGACAAAAATAGTTTAAATAATATAAAATTCAATATTGAAAATTCATTTGTGATTACAAAAGGTATAGGAAAGTAAAGAAATAGATTTGAAAAGACCAGATTGTATAATTATAAAATAAAGCAAAGCTGGAGGATTTAAACCCAACTGCAGTCATTATTTTAACATTAAAGCAAAATGTCTATTTACTGAGCCATGTTGCCCAGGCTACCCTTGAGCTCATCATTCTTTTGTTTCAGGCTCTTGAGTCTTCATATAGCTGGCAGACCAAACATGCTCAGCTAAAAGCTAAAGTTTTAATTTCCCAGAGTTTTCCTTTCATGACCAATTGGTGAAATCTCTCTAAATGTGGACACTTACATGGATCCATCCTTCCCTGTAGTTTGAGTCCATCTGCATAGTTAGAATTCCACAATCCTGAGAACTATAATTTAAAAAGAACATTCGATTATGCCACTTTCTGAATCAAAAGTCATATACATGTTAAACTAATAGAGACAGAAAATGACCTTTTATTTCATTTTCAAAAGATCACAATGGCAAAGAATTACTTATTTTCACACTAATGTGGCTTAATATATCATTGGAAATCGAGAAAGTATGTTGAATAAAAGTCTCTCAAAGGATTTGTATTAGAATAAAAACATCTATTGATTAATGTGTCAATTAATAAGTATGCATGAACTGTAGCCATATGTACATGTTTCTTTTGTCTCTCTAGTCTTTGCACAGAAATTAATATTGAGAAGTAGAGTAATTCACATGATAAATCTTTGGGGCTGGTTTGAGGATGGATTAGGAAAAGGTTTGAAACTTTTTCCTGGAAAATTCTTTGAATGCTATAAGCTGTACTCAGTGAGCTATTCTGAGTACATTTTGGAAGGGTAAATGATGATAAAAATGTAGACAGTAGAGGCCAGAATATAAAGTGTCAAAGAACAAAACACTCTGGAGAATTGACAGAGATTGTAAAAGGAGCAGCAGAGGTTATATTTTGGCAAAGACTCTGACTTCATTTTGCCCTTGTCCTGAGAACTTGCATGAGGTTGAATTCAAAATCAATATAATAGTCATTTTATTGAGAAAAGTTCAAGGCAAGATAACATTGAACTTGTGATATAGTTATATTTAATCACACTTGTGTAAGTTTAGAATGAAAACTAGAAAGACTGATAGCAAGTTTTTTTTTTATTAAATGTCTTAATTAAAATTATCTGGTGAAAGTGATATGTTGGTACTATTATTTTGACTTAATAATGTTTAGGATTAGATTTTAATCCCAGAACATGTGGAACATTTTCCTTTAACTGGGAAATACATATTTCCTAGTCTAATAGAAATATATAATGAAAGCAATTATCCACATAAACAGTGGTTCACTAGTAATTGAACCACACAAACTAAACCAAAGTCACCTTGATAGAATGTAGTTTAATACTAACACATTCTATTTCTTCTATTTATCTAGCTTTGGGGAACAATTAAACCAAGACACAGCTAAGAAAATCTGCTGATTTTGAAAGCTAAATGACAATGCATATTTCAAAGCTTAAATGTCTCTTGCTTTTTGGGGTCAATACATTTCAGAAAAATTGGCTATAAAGTGAATCATCTTTCCCTACAGACTATGCGTGTAAAATCAGCAATATGTTGTTTTAGCCAGAAAAAGAGTGACGGACTTAAGTGATAAAAATAACTTATGTGACAATAAAGATTGCCAGGTTGTAGCATACTACATTAATTCATGTGCTCATTTAACAAATATTAAAGCTTTACAGTGACAGAGACTGAGGGCATGATATGCAAGTGCTAAGACATGATGTTTCTATATCACTTTGTAAACTTAGCATTCATACATCTATTAAAGGTTGAACACCCCAGCCAAACAGGTTCATTTGGTCTCTCTTCGTCACCAGTTTCCAGGATAAATTCTCCTTTCCCAAATTTTAAGGAAATATATACCCCCCAAAATGTCTACATACAGAAATCTGCATGTGGGCATTTCATTTCTTAGGTAAAGAAACAGATTTCTTTAGTCACTTTGTTGCTTTGTAAATTTGTTTTTGTGAGGGGATAAGTTATTCTATTTCAAATAAAAAGCATATTTTTGCTTGGAAATTATTTCCAAAGTCTCCCACATTAATCAGTTAATATAAAGATACTAAAGATATTAGACTATGGTGACAGCCAAGCACAGGTAACATCTCACTTTATGGGAACTGCATTTAATTGATGAGTTGAACTAAAGAAAGGAAAGAAAATTTACTATATGTACATTTTAAACACTCTAAAAAAGTAAATTTACCTTAGTTGAGAGTTGTCAGAAGGAGCATTTCTGAGAATATTGAAGGATTTTTATTGAGGAATCTCACATAGGAATGATGAGGGTAAAAGAATTCCAAGCAGAGAGAAGGGCAAGTGAAATGTGTTGAATTTAAAAGGAAAGTAATTCTCATGTCTGAAAAACAATAGATCCCCTGCATAGCTGAGATATATTTGGAAAGAAGGGCTGTAGGTGGAGTATAATAGGAGTTGTGTATAGAGACTAGAGACTGCAAGATTTTACACCCATTGGAAAGGGATATATAACCACTTTGGGTGAAATAAAATGGCCAAAGAGCCATGGTAATAATAATAACAACACTAAGAGTAACAACAACTTGTAAATGGCCTACAGAGAAATTGAAAGATGTAACATTTCCATTTTGTACTGTTTGTTTTGTATTGCTGGGGACAGGGTAGTGTCCTAGTCACAAAACAAAAATGTATAGCAGAAGCAAATGCAGGACTGGCCAGGTTTCATTACTGAAAGTGCATAATAAATATGTTCAATGTGAAGAAAGATGTTAGATCTACTCGTTTTTTTTTTTT
>NC_034604.1:36316464-36323964 GCF_900095145.1 Mus pahari
TAGCCCTGGCTGTCCTGGAACTCACTTTGTAGACCAGGCTGGCCTCGAACTCAGAAATCCGCCTGCCTCTGCTTCCCAAGTGCTGGGATTAAAGGCATGCGCCACCATGCCTGGCTATTAATTTGTTTCTTATTCACGACTGTGCTTGGAGACAAATTCCACCTGTTTATACCTACAAACTCATCATGTGGATCAAGAAGAAGACTACCATTCCTACCTTGTCTGACCAAAGTGGGACAAAGACAACAAGCTAGATGCTTCCAGAGGCAACAGAAGACTCACCTGGTTTCTTCCACCCTTTATGGTTAGCATAAATGAATACTTCTGTTGGTCTGTTTGGGCTGACATTTCTTCTCTAGCCATTTTACTAGTACCAACTTTTCACTGTGTGTACAGTTCATTTGTAATTTCTACTGGGAATAGATTTATGCTTCACGATTGACATAAATAATTTCCCATGGATAATTAATGAGGGAAAATATCCAAGATTAAGCAAACCTTTGCCTAGATCACAATAAGATTCTTAATAAAATATTTCAGATACTTCTCACTTGCACATCCACCTCCAAATTTAAGTTTCTTCTAAGAGAAGCTGTTGAGTTTCATCCTTATTTGTCTCCCAGACCAGATGGAAGGAACTTCACAAGCACTGCTGAACTCAGTCGAAACAGTAGGTGAAGTAATAGGGCTGACTTGAAGAAACACACAACTGCTGGGATGTGTTAAGATTGGCTGTGGAAGAGGAAGATAGAAATCTTAAAACTGGTTAGGTAGACTGGACAATGTGGTTCTGCTCACTGGAGTTGTGAAAAATGTATCAGGACAGGTATGGGGAGAAATGATCTTATATTTGGTCTTGGATAGATGGAATTTAAAGATGTTAACACTCTTTTTTACAAAAGACATGAAGTCATTTATTAATTTTAGACTACTTAATTCTCAAAAGAACTAAATAGTCAGCATTCGAAAGTAGCTACAAACTAAGTGAACATTATGAGACAGAGTTCTTGCACACTGTACCACACATGGACTTTACTCTGAAGATGTAAATGCTTAAAAGCTATTTCAACAGTGATGTGGGATGAAGGGGACTCCTGTGATACAGAAATAGGTGGTAAGGAGGACTAAGCTCAACAGGAACTCAGGGAGCATCTGTGACAAAATGGAATTTGAACTAAGACCTAACAGACAAGACACATGTAACTACAGGGGTCGGATTGGGGAGAGAAAGCATAATCATGTCAGACATATCTCTCCAGTTATGTGGTGAGTCAGATTTAACAAAGAGTGTGGCACATCAAGGAAATGAAAGAATGTCAACTTGACAGGACCAAAATAGATAGAAGTGGGTCAGGAAGAAGGCTAAAGAGCTAGGTATGCATCATTTTATGCTTTAAAAACACTGGATGGAGTTTGGAGTTGGAGGATTTTCTTGAAGACATTGGAGGGGGCATGAAAGGGTTTGACAAGTGATAGGGATGTCCTCTTCCAGGACCATGTCATAGTTCTTTTGTGACTTCTTGCTATTCCAAAATATGACCTTAATGTCTAATGCCTCAATGGAAAGAGGAATAGTAGAAGCTATAAATTCCCATGGCTTTCTGTGCATCACCTATTATCTACATACTTTCCCAAATATCTATCATTGGAAAATTAGCAAATGTACTACACACATTTGTTTAAAATATACATACACACATGTAAGTATATGTACATGCATATACGTTTCACAGAAACTACTCTGGTTTTCACTTGCTTGTGATCCTGTTCAAACTGCCAACTAGACTCTGTGCTGCTCTGTTTTACTGTAGCATTATCTATTACGTCATGGCTAGCAACAAATTTGGGTCTCATTGATCATACTTGGTTTGGGTCAAAAGACAAAAGCACATGCCTGTTTGCTCAGATAATTTTCTCATTTACATTAGTGAATGTGAGTCTAGCCTGGCAAATCCAATTTATTAACTTTAGGAACATTTAGCATCCCAGCTATAAATAGCTGATGGAAGTCAGCCTGGCTACACTGTACAGAACAGGCTATACTACTATACTCTAGCCATGTCTGAAAGCTCCACTGAGACTGTTGTCCAAATGCAGTCAGGCTAGAAGGCGTCACCCTGACTCTGATGGGAATTGAGCACGTGTCAGCGAGAGCCATTAAACAATGTACAATCACAGCTCAGACTTGAGCGCTTATGATACGGAATGCTGCACATGCACAGCCTCCAAATTGCCTTCTTCAAACATGAAAACCTACAGCTCTGAGTGTGCATGCTCTGAGAACAGGGGTTGAATGCTCATACCTTCCAGTTATTTGCATAATTCTTCCCAAGAAAACGTGAGTCCTATGAATTGCAAGCTTCTCCCATGTTTCCTTATTTAACAACACTTCTGAATGCTTGCATTCCTTACCGCCCACCCCACCCCGCTTTGAGGAGAAAGACTATGAGTGACCTTCATTATTTTTGTCTTTCCATCCTTAACCTGTCACCAAGTCCCACTAACTAAAACTAAAATTAACTAGGCTAATGAATATAAGAGCAGTGATGTGATGTGAAAAGAACATTTAAAGTAAATTCTACTTAGTCCAAAAATTGTAATGATTCAATTTCTGATGCCAGAACACACTTTTAAATCATAACAAGTTCAGTATCCCTGCCGTTATTATTATTCTCTGGACTCTTGCTACCTCTAATAAGAAGGAAAGAAAGCATTTGATAAGCAGTTTGCATAACTTAGCAAGATTAGAGTTGACTTATGGGAACTTTAATGGAGTCCATTATGGTATTTATTTTGATGATTTTCAGCCAGGTTAGGTGACTGATTCAGGCAAATCTGTAGACTTAGAGCAGTGTCCTGCTTAGCTGGAGCTCTAGAGATTTGACACACTCTGAAAGCGAATGCAATATTTATATCAGAAGAGGGTCAGTCTAACAGGCAGTTTCCAGATATATATTAATAGAGACAGATGTGAACCAGATATTCTGCTATTTGCCTGATCCTGAGGGAATGCTGACAAAAATGTTGATGCAGATGTTTGTGTACCTTCACTAAACACTACATTCATGCATACTTTATGCATTTGGTATCTGGCATCCTCCCATTAGACTTGATTTAGAAATAAACTCCCTTGTATCTAGTCATGAGTCCAGGCCTGTAGTTATGGAAAGCCAAGAGTATATCTCAAATCTTTCTTTCAACCCCATTCTTGGGCACTGGGGTTTTCCTGGAAGCACAGGTTTACTTAAGAAAGTTCAGTCTACATGTATCCTACCAATCCTCTTATAGCCTAGACTGCTGAAGCTAGACAGTTCCCAAAGGGATCTATTCATGGGGTCATATGAACATTATCTGCTTAGTAAAGCTGTATGCTGGTTAATACATGAGACCCAGTGAGCTATCAAGCATCAATGACAACCCTTAAACTTTCTTTACCCAAGCACGTAAAGGAGGCATAAAGATTATTTAATGTGAAATTCAAGTTTTGGGGGAAACTATTCCAAAACCAATTTAACCCTTAAAAGCACAATGAGATGGAAACTTCTCAAAGTTTCCTTTATCATTTCAGAGCAAGTGGCAGTAGTGCTGTTGACTAAGGATAGACAGAGACCATATTATAGCAAGAGTAATATAAACAAGATAAACATCAGCTAATCTTATACCAGCTGGTCCAGGGTACACTTCTGGGCCTTCCATTATAGCTAACCTATCTCTCCATAAAGCAGTAATGGATGCTTACCCAAACCTGTGGTACAGCTCTATCAATGAGTTATGAAACTATTCTAAAAGCTACTTTTGGGTCTTTCCTGTGACATCTGAAGACATCTGTGACATCCATTTGCTTATCAGTTCCTCCAAAGGAAATACCTGCTTTGAGTATCCATCCATTCTAGTCTATGAAATGAATGGAACATCCTCCATTATTCTGAGTCATGGTTAGCCATGCTTTGGTGTTTAAATCTGTCACAAAGGAACACCCATTTTAATGATAACCTTTAAAACACTTGAAAATAGCTCTTATGAACTCTTTAAATTCTCACCTAACTAAGCTAGCTATTACTTTGCAATCAGGACGAAGCAGACTTAGTTAACAGATCAGAACAGAGAAAACTATCAACAACAAACTTATTTTTTTAGGATCAACACAAACGGAAAACACATTCTTTTGAGTGGAACAATTCCTGAGTTCAAAATCCCAAGGAAATCCAAACAGACAGTATACAGGTTATGGGCATATTATCAGATTACAAATTGTTTTCATGGAGTCAAGCATGCCAGGGTACAAAAGGAACAATCTAATAGCTTTTAACTGTATTCTGGCCTCTGAACCAAAGATATTTTAGAGTACATTTTTACATATTTTTTTAAGATTGACATATAAAATTAAACATACTTATAGGGATATATATATATATATATATATATATATATATATATATATATATAAAATAAGTAAAACAAAGTTTTGCAGTCAGTCTTCCAGTCTCTCAAGGAGAAAGACAGAACCCCGTAGGGCTCCACTCCTAGAGTACCAAAGGGACCTGACAGGATTTCAAAAGTAAGATTTAAGGAATAAACCAGACATCAAGTAATTATAAGCCTAAGCACAAAATGTTAGCAGACTCTAGTGAGCATTGAAAATACCCAAGTATAAACAGAGCTAGATCCAAACTTTAAAAGACTAGGTATAATCATGGGTAAATGTTTGTATAAAATTTGGGAAGTCATAATTGTTGAGGAAAGGGGGAGAAAACAGTTTCTTTTACTTGTGTTTTACTGTTTATGATTTTTTTAATTAATTAATTAATTTATTTTATACTCCATATTTTATCTCCACCCCCATCCACCCTTCTACTGCTCTACATCACACACCTCCTCCCCACCCCCTAACTCCACATGGATGTTTCCATCCCTCATACCACCTGACCTCTAAACTCCCTGGGATCTCCAGTCTCTTGAGGGTTAGGTGCATCATCTCTGAATGAACACAGACCCAGCAGTCCTCTGTATGTGTGTTGGGGGCCTCCTATCAGCTGGTGTATGCTGCCTGTTTGGTGGTCCAGTGTTTGAGAGATCTTTGGGGTCCAAATTAATTGAGACTACTGGTCCTCCTACAGGGTCACCCGCCTCCTCAGATTTTTATTTGAAGAGTAAACTAATTTGATAGCATGTTTCTAACTAGGAGCAGATTTTCAGGAGACCACCATAACATAGTTCATCATCATCATCTTCCTTCTCCTTCTCCTCCTCCTCCTCCTCTTCATCCTCCTCTTCCTCCTACTCTTCTTGTTTTTGTTTTCGTTCTTTATCTTTTTTTTCACTTCAAACAATTTATTTTTCTTGCATGCATGGCTAGGCTCAAGAGTTCTTTTCTCATTTTAATTGGATATATTCTTTATTCTTTTTTGTCTAAACCATAGAATAGAGTAAAGACATCCAATAGAAAACTGAGTGTTATCTGGGAAAGTTTTATACATCAGTGTTTAATTTGGATGCATTCCACATAAAAATGGATATTCACATATAAAATTTCTTTTTTTAAAAAAGGCTATAAAGGAAAGACCTAGACCAGGAAGTGATGTTCACTTAACCCTTTTATACAACAAAGAAAAATGGAAGATAAATACATCTACAGGAATTGAATGAGGACACACAGCACAAACAGGGTGGTCCAAGGAAATGGGATTCTCTCTTCATGTGCGAACTGCTTGAAATACACTCTAGGTTAAATTTTTTTTCTCAGTAATTTAAGATGCCTCTTATCACTTTATGTTCATTGTTTTATTTAGTAATGAATCCAAAATGCACAAATGGGCAAACATTATTTCGAATACACCATCCTTTTTTCCATCTTTTTTTCTGGGGTGATATAGATGGCTCAGTATTAACAGTACTTGCTGCTCTTCTTTCATACAGGTTACAACCATGTCCAGTTCTGATTCCAGGGAACATAATAACTGTTCCTGTTTTTGTTCTTTTTCTCCTCCTCCTCCTCCTCCTCCTCCTCCTCCTCTTCTTCTTCTTCTTCTTCTTCTGAAAATAGATTCTTCTCTCATCTGATAAATCTGGGCTGCCTAGAGTCTGCCCTCCCTCCACTCCTCTCAGCTCCCCCATCCAGTTCCCCTCAGCTCCCCTCTCCCCCAGATACACCTCTCTCCATTTCCCCTCGGAAAGGAGCAGACTTCCAGTAGATGGTGGCCAAATTCAACAAAACAGGATATGTTAAGATAAGGCAAGCATTCTCATACAGAGCCTGAACAAGGCAATCCAGTAGAAGGGAAAGAGTCCCAAGAGCACCTCTCTCTCTCTCTCTCTCTCTCTCTCTCTCTCTCTCTCTCTCTCTGTGTGTGTGTGTGTGTGTGTGTGTGTGTGTGTGCCCTCCTTTTCCTTTTCTTCTCTTCTTTTGCTCTCTTTCATACTTTAAATTTCCCACTACATATTTTCTTCACTGAACTATTAATTTTATGAACTCAACTGTTCAAATGATGATTTGAAACCCACAACTGGTCCTTAAGATAAATCCTGTGCTGTTAAGCAAATGCATTCATTGTGAAAAAGTGAAAGCATTCCCTGTGTTAATTTTAGTAATGATTTCAGGCATTCACTAACAAATAAATACCCAATAAAAGTTAATTTTCCAGTCCAAAGTCCCTAAAAGTTTACAACAAAATAATGTGAACCCTCAGCAATGATAGATTCTTGTAATTATCTTTATCAAGTTAATATTTGTGTATAATTACCTACAATATAGAATAATGTGAAAACAGTGTGCTGTGGTACTGATTCCCAAAGCAACAGGTACTTTATCTTATAAATTAATAAGAATAATTTTCATTTTATAGACCTCCTCAACTATTGGTCACATTGCAAAGATGAAAGACTTTGACATAGCATAACATTCTAGAGCAGAAACATCATCCTTAAGATAATCCTTGAGTCCTTGGCCACAATGGAAGCCCACTGTTTGATAGAAATGTATGTTATTCTATTTCTCCAATTTGTTAAGAAGTTCAAAAAAAAATTTTCACCTAGTTGCAAACATTTCTTTGGTTAACTTGGACACTAAGTCTCCAAATTATAGTTGTAGGACCACAACTCTGTTCAGAGTTCTACCCAACAATTGAGAATGAAGACAAGTGTGTTCAAGTGTTCACAGAAGCTCTATCCATTGCAGATATCTAGGAATGGATGTTTTCTATATTAGCCCTGCCCACATTCACAGTGTTTTTTTTTTCTGGAGTTAATACAGATATATTTGCTCAAACCAGACTTCTAGCTATTTTATTAGATTTTTATTCTTAATACATGTAAAGCATATATATATATATATATATATATATATATATATATATATATATATATATTGGGGTCTCCCAGATCCTTGTTGCCGCCAAGCCTACCTTGCTGTTACACTAATCACTCTCCTTCAAAACACCAGCCCCCTACAGGCGCTGAGACCTACCAGAGAGTTGCTGTGACTCCACTGCCTACCAAGAGGAC
>NC_034604.1:36326464-36336572 GCF_900095145.1 Mus pahari
GTCTGCCCCCATGGACAGAAATTACTTTTCCCAAAGTGATGTTGATAGTATTAGCTCTCTATTCCTATGATTTTCTATTACTCAGAAGGACTAAGACACTGGGAAGATTAATAAGAATAAATGTTTATTTCAACACATTGTATCAGAGATTTGAGTCCATGTTTATTTAGCATATTGCTACACTGCTTTTGAGCAGTGGTAAGACAGTAAGTCGTAGTGGGAACTTATGGGAAAGAGAAGCAGTTTACCCCGGGGGAACCAAGGAGGTCAAGAAAGAGGAGAGAGAGAGAGAGAGAGAGAGAGAGAGAATGAATATATTGGAACAGTATGTGTCCAGGAATTTAAATATCCCTTTCAAAGGCATTCTTTAGGAACAACCCAGCTTCCTCCCACACTAAACATGCTACTGCCCTTACACAGACTGTGGAAGATCTTGTCATGCATGGTCCTCTAGGGGACACTTATCTATGCAATGGCTGTTCTATGAGGCTTGATAAGGTCTACCCTATATCATAGAACCTGTACTCAATGGTTGATGCAATTGGCCTCACTTATTTCTTACAGGCACTCCAAGAAGAGAATGAACAACAAGGAAGCCACACCCTGAGGAGTTCAGCCCACTGCAAGCTGTGAAGCAGAGGACCATTCGCAGAAACTCTGAGACCAGATTCTATGCTCTACATAGCATTGACCCAAGAAGGGACTGGTTAGAAGAGAAACTAGATGAAGGAAAAGAACCGTATTTGTTAATGGGAGCTCTTACGCAGCCTGAACATTTGCTATTCACACATGCAGTTTTGCTTACCCATATGACTGACATTTTGGCAGATAAGACCTATTCTTGTGTTGTTGGGAGCAGATAAAAGGGACGTCTCTTAGGTACTGTCATTTTGACTTCTTCAGACTACATCTTAACTAAGCTGGCCAACTTTCTCTCTAAGCAACCATAGTTCCCCAAAACATACCCATTAACAACCTACTCTCTAAGTAACAATCATTACCCCAAACACAATGTCTGTCCCTTACAACAGAAAGACTAAATGAATTTGATTGGTTGGGGAAAAGTACGTTCAATGTCATCTGACAATGATAGAACATTGGGGAAAGTCCCTAATTCTCAAGGTCTGATTGGTTAAAAAATGGATAACTGTAACTTGGCCCAGATGCTTACAAGTTTTATGCTTATGAGCCCTGCATCAGTTCCTGCTCTGGCTGTAAGAAGAAATATGTCTTACACATCCCTGTCTGATGGCCCTGATCAATCAGCGGCTCTGCTTACATAGTGGGAATCATGAACAATTTTGCTGTTTCATGATCCCACTAGTGCTTTGTCCCTTCTTCGTCTTGTTGCACAATAGCCACAGTATGGCAGGATCTCTCCAGTTTTAGCTGAGGTTGTGAGAAATGCTCAATAAATAATTTGTATTAATAAAAATATACAAGTCCCAGAAAATTACATTGTCTCTTTATGCTTTACAGTAACATACTTTTCATTTCTTCAATTCTTGATTTGGCAAATAATAGCATCCGCTCTGGAAAGTCTTATTAGCATAAATTAAATGAGATCATGTATTTAAAGAAATTAGTACAATTCATCATTTAACAGACATTCAGTGAAATTTATTACTATCAGGATTATTAGATCATACAAGTTTGTACTTTTTTCCAATTATAATAGATGTACATACATAAATGTTATCGCAGACCACAATTTCTGCTACTTAATGTGGCGGAATTTACCTTTTCTTTGTGCTCTCTTTTTCAAACATGGTTTTACTTGTGATCCGTGATCCTCCTGACTCAGACTCAGTGTAGGGATCAACAAGTGTGAAACTGAATTATTAGTTCTTGGATTTTTAAAGGTGATTGTTACATGCTGCTCATTTGCACAATGAGGATCTGAAGCTCAGAAAGACTTTCCCCTCCAACAGTGAGGCTATCTTTCTGCAGAAGTTCTTACTGTTAATCAGGGAGGAAGCATCATACTAGTGTGTGCTCACCATTCTGTTCTGACTGCCACATGGTAGGGCTTTCAGACAGGGGTAAAGCCTGCAGTGGTGGGGACACTGGGTCCTGGAACACGTCCTCTTTCACTGGGATACTACTGAAATATGTGTCCATTTCCAGGACTACATTCTTGGTTGCCTTACTTAATCAAATAACCTTTTCTGGGCTCCAAGATAAGGAAATCGGATTAGTAAGAGTTAACTCATTCCACTATCTCACAGTGCACTACACTACCACATCTACAGCAAATGTCCAAGCAATGAAGAAACATTGCTTTGAGAAACACAGTTTACTCACTGAGGGAGTAACACACTGCACCTGGAAGCTTTCAGTGGGCCACGTTCTAATTTTGTTTCTGTTGTTATGATAAAACACTGACCTGATGGAAAACAACCTGATGGAGGAAAACTTAGATTTGGATTAGATGGTAAGTTTTATCATTGTGGCAAAGAGGCAAGAGATCAAAGTAGGAACCTGAAGGCAGAAACTGAAGCAGAGACCCTAGGGCAAGATTGATTACAGGCTTGTTCCTAGGCTTACGTTCAGCTACAGCCCAGGCCCAGTTGACTAGGAATAATACTGTCTCTAGGAGACTGGACCTTTCTACATTAGCCAGAAGTCAGGAAATTCCCCACAGACAATCACACAAGGCATTAAATGGAGCCAAAAGTCAAGCTAAGGTTCCTACTTTCCAGGTGTACGGAGTTGATAATAAAACTAACCAGGACAGGCGCCCAGCTCTGAATGGTGTCATGGAATGGCCCTCAAAGCTGAGATCAGAGCATGATGACACCCTTCAGTCTTGTGATTACGCACTGGTTTTTCCTTTCAGATAGATACTCAAAATGGAGTAATTTGTTCAGTAGTCTACCTAAGCAGAGGTTTTATTTGTTCCTCTGGCTGCTGGAAAGTAGAGAGGGAAAAGAGTCAGCTGCTGTTTGACCCAAAGGCATTGGGACAAATATACAACTGGGACTTTCTTGTCAACATCAAGTGGTAATTGAATAATGTGTGTATATACTTTTGTTCAAGCATTCAATTAGTTATCATTGGACTGACACCCAGGGTCACTTCTTATTAAAGTGGCCATCTTTATTAAGAGAAAAAAAAGCCCTGTGAATTTATTAGATTAATACTGATAAACAGCAAGTACAAATACACCACTTTGATGTATTACATAAGTTAAAAAACAAAGCTCTTTAGACCTGTTATGGAAGAAAGCATTTTTCAGACGAAAGGGGTAATATACATAAAGGAAAATATATGTTCTTACCTCAAGTTATGTTTTTGTGGGTCATCAGTATCATGATGAAGAGTTTCAAAATATGGGATTAAAGTAAACAAAGGCTAGTACACAAATCCTGTTCATAACTTTAGATTAAACAAACTGGCCTAATTACATTTGCTATTAAGTATGTAGAAGGTGCCATTGAAAGTATCTGTCCTTAGGGACATTTGTGAGCAGGTCAGATGATCTGAGTTGGACCTATGCATCCCAAAATGAGGTATAAAAGAACAGATTCCTGAACACTGTTGGCTACCCTGCATGTGTACTCTGTGACAAATGTGAGCTTGTACACATATACACACTTGCAAAATAAAGAAAAATATTTTAAAAATAGATTTTATGCATATGAATGTTTTGCCTGCATTTATGCACAGAACCATGAATATGTTCCATCACATGACTGCCTGGTGCCTACAGAGGTCAGAAAGGGGCATCAGATTTTCTGGAACTGGTGTTACAGATGGTTATAAGTTACTGTGTCCCTGTTGAATCCAGGTCTTCCACAAGAGTAGTTAGTGTTATTAACCACTGGGCCCCGTAAATTTCTTCCTAAAGTGTGTAGACCCATCCAAAAGAGAAAAGAAACTATCACAGTATTTTTTGAAAACTGGGTTAAATGATATATATTATCATATACAGACACACACACATATATATATATATAACATATCATGACCTGACTTTTTTCATTAATTTATTGGCTTTACTTCGTGATTGCAGCTAAGTCTCCCTCCAGTCCTCCAAGTCCCACTCTCACAACCACCTTCCCCCCATTGGCCCCTCTCCTTCCCCTCAGAGAAATGAAGGCTCCCCTGTGGAGACCAGCTTGCCCTGGCTTATGAAGTTGCCAAAGGACTAAGTGCATCCTCTCTTACTGAAGCCAGGCAAGGCAGCGCAGCTAGGGAAAGGAGGCCAGAGGCAGACAGCAGAGTCAGAGTCAGCCTCTGCTCCAGTTGTTGGGGTACCCACATGAAGAACAAGCTGCACATCTGCAACAAATATATAGGGGAGCTAGGTCCAGTCCATTCATGCTCTTTGGTTGGTGGTTCAGTCTCTGTGAACCCCTACAGTCCTGAGTGACCATAGATTCTTTCTCTCATTACTGTCATTGAGGAAGAGCACTGAAAGGCTCCCAGCTACCATCCACAACCTGTAAATACTGTGCTGTCCCAGAAGATGCATGGAACTGAATCCTCTGTGAGTTGCAATAATGTTTCCTCTTTTTCTCTATGAGGATGACAGAGTAGTAACCTTGCCATGACTTTTGCCTCCATGCAAGCCTTGCCCTAAAAGGGTTCACTTTGTCAACACATTGGCACTGGTCTCACCCGTGAGATGTATAATTTGCTCATTATGATGCCCGTGGTCTCTTGGAGCCACAACAGAGCGTTGTGTTAAGAGCCATCACTCCTCTCTGACAGAACTCCTGTTCTGTCCTAAGAATTCCATGTCTCAACTCAGATCTGATACTCTAGCCTCAATTCCTGGGTACAGAGCTGGGGACATGTTGAATGGGGCCTGGGCATCAGTTCAAGAGCATGAGATGCAGGTGAGGAATATACTTCTGAAATAGCTCTTTCGAGTTCATGCCCAGCCACATAAGGGGAAACAAGATAAAACAAAACATAAACCATTGAGTGCAATGACTGTGCATGCCTAAGGCAATGCTTTCATCCATGCATCAATTCCTATGATTTTGAAGTAGCTCTCTGAAGGGCCATGACAAAAATGTTTGTGTAGCCATCACCAGAATCAACAGGGGAAAGTGACATAATTAATTAGTAATGACTGCCATTGGGCATTTGACGTGAGGGATAGTGACACAAATGACATGCTTGCTGGCTTACAGCCAATTTTTTTCCACCTTTCCAGGATCTCAAAGAGAGAAACACTGAGGTTTTCTATCCATTTCCTTTACCGGCGCTCTTCTAAAAATTCCTCTTTTCTCGAAGAAACTTCATATTCCTTGTCTTTTTCTTCTACCAATGACAGTCATCAAAAGCACACATTTTAAAAATCTTCGACAGAGAAACCATCCATGTACTCCTATCTCTGATTATTCTTTCCCATGCTTCTGAAAGATATGTTCCATTTTTCTATCCCTTGATGCATTCATTCCTACACAAAATACAAGCAGTACCCACAGACCTGTAGCAAATTTAGGGCTCTATACAAGTCCCAGAGCTACCAATTCTACCAGCTCAAAGAGGCTTAGTCTGAGACATAAATCTGTGACCATGGATGAATTTTATGCAGGAAATGGGCACCTTGCATGGGCCATGCTCCTTCTTACAAAACACCACCCTCCCACAAATTCTTGCATTGCCAAAGCGCCATCTACAGGTCTCTATTGTTGCTGTGAAAAGCAATGGTGCAAACCAAAAGGAAGGAATAGGGAAAGTGAGTTTGTTGCATACCCAGACTGGATGGTTACTCTTAATTAAATAAAGTAGTTATTGATGCCCCCAGTTTTCAGATGTGAAAGCCTGGATTCAGTTATTGGCTCAATTGAAGGAGAATCACAGCTTCAAATCCTATCTTGCTGACACCAACACAACTCTCTCCTCTCATTCCTCAGCTCCTCCAACACAGGGTTTCATTTAGTGTTTTAGATTGTGGAATGTGTGTGTTTCTTCAATTGAATATGTCAAATTCAATGAAGGAAAGATCAGTACATGTAAAACCTCAGTCATCGGCAGAGATTTTTTCACGTCACTACTTTTCAGTCTCTTCTTCTCAGATGTTGGATAATGCCCCCATGTTTGAGTAAATGACTAAATAAGTTGTTTTTTCGTGACTCCATTCAGTCTCCTTTATAAAGAGTTCTTACCTGCAGAGTAGGTCCTCCACACCCCACTGTTCTTGAGAATTCTCAGGACACTTCTCAGGAATTGAGGACAAATTCTCCAGTCTCTGGCCATCAGGATTTGGACTCAGCTGTATTGAAAGCAGCCACAGCCAACTTCCTCTGAAGATGAAACAGTAGCAGTTTAAGTTAATTAGCATACTCAGTAACTACAAGCCCAAGGAAAACAGCTATTCTACTGTAAAGGTCATCCTGCTGTCTGAATAATTACTGACTTAGCTGCTTTGTGGATCTTGAATTTTTGATATTGATTTATGTGACTTATGAATTATAACTTCAGATTCTTTCTGTCTGTGTGTCTCTGTCTCTCACGCGCACGCGCGCGCATGCGTGCACACAGACACACACACACACACACACACACACACACTCACACATATTTTCTCTAATGTTCACTTCCAGCAACACACAATTAAACACCTGTAGTAATTTGCTGGTTGTGTGCATTGTCTCAGGGTGTGTGCTGGGCAGGGGACAGGTACTAATTGTTAAATTATTGTATAAACCTCTGGTTGTCACTACCCTATTTCTTCTCATCTTTTTTCTTTTATTGAAGATAAACATCTATTACACAATTTATTCTTCTTATTATACCCTTCCCCTTCCTCCTCCAAGTTACGACCTACCTCCCCTTCATCTAGAGACTAACTCACCTGGGGATCCATCCTATTGACAAGCACCAAACCCAGACACTGTTGTGGATGCCAACAAGTGCTTGCTGACAGGAGCCTGATATAGTTCTCTCCTGTGAGGCTCTGCCAGTGCTTCACAAATACAGAGGTGGATACTCACAGCCATATATTGGACTGAGCATAGAATCACCCAATGAAGGAGCTAGAGAAAGGACCCAAAGCACTGAAGGGGTTTGCAGCCCCATAGGAAGAACAATATAACCTAACCAGAACTGCAGAGCTCCCAGGGACTAATCCACCAAACAAAGAGCACACATCTTGGGACTCATGGCTCCAGCTGCATATATATAGCAGAGGATGGCCTAGATGGACAGCAATGGGAGGAGAGGCCTTTTGTCCTATGCCCTATGCCCCAGTGTGGGAGAATGCCAGGGCCAGGAAGCAAGTGGGTGGGTTAGTGAGCAGGGGGAGTGGGAAGGAGTTATGGGGAGGATGTTTTTCAGAGGGTAAACGAGGAAAGGGAATAATATTTGAAGTGTAAATAAAGAAAATATCCAAGAAAAGAGAAAAAAAGAAAAAATGATAACAAAGCAGATAGTACCTGGCCTTTGCTAGCTAGTCTTTTAAAGGAAATAATAATGAGTAACTAAAGGTTAAATGGTAGCTAGGACTATGATTCAGGAGTGGTTCTTGAAAGAAAGTGATTATCAAATGTCAACTTTCTTAAGGAACCGTGACAACTAGTCTCAAGGATATGGTGCCATGGAATAAAGAGAACATTATTGTACAGCACTGTGGGCAAGCAGAGACACAAGCACAATCTATCCTTTGAGGAAATACAGAAATGACCAACTCTTGAAGTCATCAACCACTCAGCTCCCTTCTGATATAATGGCACATGCTTCAGTGCCATTACAATAAATGTTGGATTGAATTAATTCCAATCACGTCATTGTTCCTCAGACTCTCTAGTATGAATCATGAAAAAAATAGAAATGTCATATTTTCTCTTATTATTTTTAATTCAAGGCTTCTCAGTAACTTAAACCTGGAGCTATGCTAAAAGATACTAACCCATACAAACTCTTAAGAGTTTAAAATAGATCTTTCTATAAGTCTGTTTAGAAAATTTTTAGATATTTGAGGTAAAGCTGAAACAAATTTTATCTTTCACTCAGTGATTTAAAGTAATAATTACCACTGAATGTGATTGACAGCATTTATACTTTGTGGTAAATTATTTTACTTAAAACTCTGTTCTGCAAGAGAATTCATTCAAAGTTGTTTCACAGAATTAGGGACATCTGCAGCCTCTTCCTCTGCAATGTATGTTCTTGACAAGCATAAATTGAGTCTTTCTCCTTGATTACTGCATACCAGGTTGGGTGAATGTGTGTGTGTGTGTGTGTGTGTGTGTGTACACATACATATCAGGGGTGATGTATATATCATGAGTAGGTGAGTACATTTTGGAATGCCTTAGAGTTTTGCAAATTTAGTGAATGTGCACACCTTTCTATCACTGTGCTGGGAAAATTGGTCTACATTTGAAAGTTTTTGCTTGGTGGTTTGCTTTTATACCATAGATGTAAAATGTTTTATATGAAAATGAGTGACAGTTTTAAATCAAATTCTGTTACATATATTAACCAATGTCAACATTCTGTAGCTTTTCAAGATTTTAATGTAAACACATACATACACTTAAAAATAATAATATCCTGGTTCCGGTCCGGTTGCGGCCACCCCTGCCATCTCTCTTCTGAACCCTAGCAGAGACAGCTGAGCACTCTGGAGGAATCTCCACAACACAGGTCCTTGGGATCACAGAGAGTGGAACACAATCAACTCCAGAGAATCCAGCAGGGGCTTGTGCCAGCAGGAACAGGGACAAAGGAACAGTGCCGCCCAGAGGCAGGGTTCCAGTCCAGTCGCAGCCACCCCTGCCTTCTCTCTTCTGAAGTCCAGCCAGAGACAGCTTGAAAATTAACACAAGAGATTTCCAGATGGCAAAAGGCAAACGTAAGAATCTTACTAACAGAAACCAAGAACACAGGGCACCATCAGAACCTAGTACGCCCACCACAGCGAGTCCTGGATACCCCAACATACCCAAAATGCAAGATGTGGATTTAAATCATATCTAATGATGGTGGTACAAGATTTGAAGAAGGACATTAATAACTCACAAAAAAGAATGCATGAGAACGATGCTAAACAAGTAGAGGCCCTTAAAGAGGAAGCACAAAAATCCCTCAAGGAATTACAGGATACCATTGCTAAACAGGAAGAAGTCCTTAAAGAACTACAGGCAAACACTACTAAAGAGGTAAAAGAAACACAAAAATCCCTTAAAGAATTACAGGATAAAACTGCTAAACAGCTAGAAGAAACACAAAAATACCTTAAAGAATTAGAGGAAAACACTGCTAAGCAGCTAGAAGAAACACAAAAATCCCTTAAAGAATTACAGGATAACACTGCTAAACAGCTAGAAGAAACACAAAAATACCTTAAAGAATTACAGGAAAACACAACCAAACAGGGGATGGAATTGAACAAAATCATTAAGGATCTGCAAAAGGAAGTGGAAACAGTTAAGAAAACCGACAGGGAGACAGCAGTGGAGATAGAAAGCCTAGGAAAGTAATCAGGAACCATAGATGTGAGCATCAGCAACAGCATACAAGAGATGGAAGAGAGAATCTCAGGTACAGAAGATTCCATAAGGATCATGGACACAACAGTCAAAGAAAATGCAAAATGCAAAAAGAACCTAACTCAAAACATCCAGGAAATTCAGGACACAATGAGAAGACCAAACCTACAGATAATAGGAGTAGATGAGAGTGAAGATTTTCAACTTAAAGGGCCAGCAAATATCTTCAACAAAATTATAGAAGAAAACTTCCCAAACCTAAAGAAAGAGATGCTCATGAACATACAAGAAGCCTACAGAACTCCAAATAGACTGGACCAGAAAAGAAATTCCTCCCAACACATAATAATCAGAACAACAAATGCACTAAATAAAGACAGAATATTAAAAGCAGTGAGAGAAAAGGGTCAAGTAACGTATAAAGGCAGACCTATAAGAATTACTCCAGACTTCTCACCAGAGACAATGAAAGCCAGAAGATCCTTATACAGATATTATACAGACACTAAGAGAACACAAATGCCAGCCCAGACTACTATACCCAGCTAAACTCTCAACTACCATAGATGGAGAAACCAAGGTAGTCCATGACAAAACCAAATTCACACAGTATCTTTCTACGATTCCAGCCCTTCAAAGTATAATAAAGGGAAAAC
>NC_034604.1:36336583-36338172 GCF_900095145.1 Mus pahari
TTGGAGCTAAGACGAAAGGATGGACCATCCAGAGACTGCCACACCCGGGGGTACATACCATAATCAGCCACCAAACGCAGACACTATTGCATATGCCAGCAAGATCTTGCTGAAAGGACACTGAGTTAGCTATCACTGTGAGGCTATGCCAATGCCTGACAAATATAGTAGTGGATTCCCACAATCATCTATAGGATACAACACAGAGACCCCAATGGAGGAGCTAGAGAAATTACCCAAGGAACTGAAGGAGTCTGCGAAAAAACAATATGAACTAATCAGTACCCCTAGAGCTCGCGTCTCTAGCCTCATATATAGCAGAAGATGGCCTAGTCAGCCATGGTTGGGAAGAGATGCCCCTTGGTCTTGCAAACTTTATATGCCCCATACAGGGGAACACCAGTGCCAAGAAGTGGGAGTGGGTGGGCAGGGGAGCAGGGTAGGGGGAGTGTATAGGGGACATTCGGGATAGCATTTGAAATGTAAATGAAGAAAATATCTAATAAAATAAGTTAAAAAAAGAAAATAAATAAATAAGATCACATAATAAAAAAAGACAAATAATAATAATAATAATAATAATAATAATAATATCCCTTGATGTGTGATCACTTGTAATTTGTATGTTCATCAGGAGTAAACACGTCCCTTTTTTGTCCTAAGTACACACATATCTTCCCGATGTAGTAGTTGCAGAATGATATGTTGTGCATATTTTTAATTTATTCAACCGACATTTACAAATGCCTGGCTAGGTTGCTTGCAAAATTTTGCTACTTAGAGTTGCATGGTTGAGGGATGTTAAGATAGCTTAGCAGGTAAAGGTACCTATTATTAAACCTAAGAACCTAAGTTTTTTTTTTTCCTCCTGGACCCTCATTGAAGAAAGAAAGAACCTACTCATACAAGTTCCTCTCTGATTTCCAGAGTCATGCCCTTGCATGTTCATGCACACACACACACACACACACACACACACACACACACACACGCATACACACAATTAGTGAGCATAGCAATAAACTGACTTTAATAGGATAGTGGAATACTCATAAATCAATGCTTAACTCAACATCATCAGAGAAATATCTTCTTTCACTAGATAGAAATCAATGCAGAGACACACGACTAGACAATGTGCCAAGTGTGAGAGTCTTTTGAGCACTCATCCACAAATGGAATATCTTCATCAAACCCCACCCCTCAGGGATCAAGGATCTATGTGGAAAAGGAGGCAAAAGTTATACAAGTCACAGGTTGTAGATCTTCCCAAGGAAAAATGTCTTCCAGACATAACTGGACTGATAGACTTCCATACACACATATGAACTCAAAGAGACTATAGTGGCCCAAGACCATATTACACATTTCTCAGCAAGAAGAAGGGAAGATACACACAAAATCCCACCCCAAGCCAAAAGGATATTTGTAATCAATACATGCTGGAAAGGGCAAATCATTTTTCTCTAGAGGAGTGTCACTGGGTATATCAACCACACTCTGAATGTGAAGAATAGTTGGCCAACTCAAAAAAGGACTCTCTCTCTCTCTCTCTCTCTCTCTCTCTCTCTCTCTCTCTCTCTCTCTCT
>NC_034604.1:36338310-36361960 GCF_900095145.1 Mus pahari
TCTCTCTCTCTCCCTCCCCGTGTGTGTGTGTCTGTGTGTGTCTGTGTGTGTGTGTGTGTATGTGTTGTTTTGATACTTTTGTCTTATTGTATTTAGTTTCATTGTTTTCCTGCTTTGATTTTTGCCTTTGTTGTTTTGTTCCGTTTTATGTTTTTTTGTTTGTTTGTTTGTTTGTTTTGTAGGGAATGATCACATGAGTTGACAGGGGCTGGTTGAGAGGATCTGTGAAGAATTGAAAGAGGGCAAACAATACAGTCAACATATATTGTATATAAAAAATAACTCAATATAAAATAAATAAATGCATTATAATAAATGTATTCTCCTTCATACTCCTCTCATTCATCTCAAACTCTTCTTCAGAAGACAGGGGAAGTAGGCAAAGGCAATAGCTCTAATAGAGGCTATGTAAGCTTATGTTTAAGTGTCACACTCTAACTGCTTTATAAACATTTACCAGTCATAGATATTACCATTTTACAAGCCTATGTGATACATAAAAGCATTTGAACACATTCACTTTTTCTTCTACACTGAGTGAGCAGTGAGATGATTCTGTAAAAGCTTCTTGTGGAAGTTAAGAAGTGGATTCTCAAACCAAGTGTGCTTGTCTCATAACCTGGTCCAGTCACATATCAGATATACTCCATGTATTCCCATGAACAAATAGCTTTTCATACATCTGTTTCCTGTTTCAAACAATTAAAACAAACATTTCATTGCTTGCTTGCTTTCCTGGGGATAAAATTAATTGATATATAGATTGACTCAGAATAGCAGCTGGCTCAAGTAGAAATTCTAAAAATGAAATATTCCTGTTATTTTAATTTTCTTGGGAACACAAATAGACTTTTAAACTCCATTGTATTTGCATACATGCACCCCAAGACAAGACTGTGAGTTGAACTGATGTGTGTTGCTTTTTCTATTTGTACCTGAATCAAAGACATCTTCAAGACAAGATGCTCATTCATTTGCTTGTCAGCCAACCAACCAGAGTCACTTCCAGACATCTAAAGATGGTGGGAACACAGTCGGAAGGATCCTGGAACTATGAATGACCAGGGAACAAAACTCTGCCACCTATTGATTATACTGAATTATGATCCAGTGGTGAGAGATTAATGTATTCTGTGTCCATTTGAAATGCTCATTGTCTGCTTATGTGGGAGTTTTTCTGAACAGAGTGAGCTGCCTGTTACCAGTTATTTGAGATCAGACTATCTGTTTGAAAAAATATTTTTTTTTATTTCAGAATAGGAAGGATCAATGAATGAAAATAATTCAGGACCCCAATTAAAGCAGATAATATACACTCCAATAACATAAATTCAACAGAGTCATTTGTCTTTCTGAAATGTTCTTTACCCATCTTTTCATTTCTTCCTATGCCCCATTTTGGCTTCTGGCTACAGAGGTTAATCTTAACACAGCTTAATGAGTTTATTCAAATTAAAACTGTGAATTCATCATATCCCACTTAGCTTTACCAGTGAATATGGTTTTCTTACATTTACTGAAAAGCCTGGACCATAAATATCAAGCTACTAGCTGAGAAAACCCAAGAGGAAACATTTTTCATGGAGAATAAATATTCAAGAGAAAGACCATTGTATTGTTTTAAATACCCATAATGGCACTGTGGTTCTGAAATGTCTAAAGAAAACCTATACTGAAGAGGAATATATTTCCCAAGCTTCCCTCCCGAAGCCAATAAATATGGAAGAACAATGCTCAATTTGGAGCTCTGTTTATTTTGGGGGGAAAATTTATTTCTTACTAAAGGAATAAAATACAAACAAAACCACAAAATGAACATATATATCACATAATTTGTTAGAATAATGAGAACCCATGTATAATAATCATTCAGGCAATGATTCCTTCAAATGCAAGCCATAAAGAACTTTGCATGTGGTCCATGGTCTAAGATTAAAGGAGCTCATTGAGAGAGGCTGAAATTATCCCCAGAGTATTTCATTCTCAACAGAGCACAGGACAATTTAGAACATCATGGAGTACATCTCACTACACAGAGTTTAAACAACTCTCTCTTTATACTTGCATTCTGATCTGCAGTATGTTTTGACATAGGTTAAAATTACCAACCCATTGAAATGCAGAGATGCTAAAGGCTTTATCCAAGGTTACCTGGGCAGTGCTCGAAGGCAGTGCAAGCAATCATCCACTCTGTGATCTGTAGGCTTCAGTTTTCATGTAAGAACTTGGTTCAAATGGTTAAAGTGATAGCTATGATCAAGGTCATCAATGTAACTGTTACAGACATGCTTCTAAGTGAAAAATAACTAGCAAGGCGTGTTCAAATTGTCCTTCCTGCAGAAGAACAGAAAAGAACAACCGAATGCCTCCATGAAAGTCAGCTAAGCTCTGTTCTGAGAATTCCTGTAAAAATGCCAGAAAAGCAAATTTTCTACTAAGTGCTAACCCCAAGTGCATGTTTGTTTCAGGAAAGAGAAAATCAAATGAATTTTCAGGTGCATAATGTGATTTGGACTTTTGTGATGGTGTGTTTTAACCTCTCTGACAAACAACTCTAACAAATATTTATACATCTAAGTCCTATTTCCCTTTTATTTTCTTTATTCCACTTGAGATACAACTCTTTAGAAAAAAAGAAGAGTGAGTCGGAAACATTTCTTTTATATAAAGTCACAGAAATGTAAATAGGATGGCATTTAAAGGAAAATTATACTTTCTTGAAAATGTATTAAGAATAATCCAAACAAAGCACTAAGTAGTAATTCAGAGTAAGAATTGAAAGTCATTTCAATGTATTTTGTTGTTTGTATTTTGTGTTTAATTGAACAAATAAACAGAAAAGGAGGTAGAAACACTTTTCTGGTCAAAATTAGTTCGCCAAATATTCAGCAAATAGTTTCATTAATAGAAAGTATGCCAGCAGAAAGTCAAATGGGAAAGGGGTTGATAAAAAGGCTACTTAACTGGCTACAAACAGGGTGGGGAAAGGGAAAGATGAGAAGAACTTAACCTTTGACAAAGTAAGTAATGGGAAAGAAGGCTGGACTAGAGGTTCGGTGACACAGCCCTCACGTCTGTGAGGTTCTAGGATTGATCTACAGTCTGTTTCTACAACAAATAAACAAAATAGAGCACCGAGGCCTAATCCCTAGGTCCATGTAGCAATGCATGCTTGCTGTCTCAGTTTCCCGAAAGAAGAGGGGGAAGGTTCCTTTGGGCCAGGAGTTCAAGATTAACTGGGTAATATACCAAGATATCAATCTCAAAAAAGATTTTTTTTTTTTCATTTTAAAAGACAGGATTGGCACCACAAATTTTCTTTGATGATTTGGAAGTTCAGCTTCAAGAAAGATATAGTCAGCTATAATACCTCCCTCAATATCATCCTCCTCATCACAATACGTTTCATTCAATGAATGACTGGCCATCTGTCATACTGAGTGATGATTAGTAAAATCAATGTTGAGTTTGCATGGGAGAAGTAGAGGAGAGAAAGGACTACAAACCCATGCATCCTGAAGATGGTGATACATCCAAAGACAGTTAGAATAGAGAATTAAATACAGAGAAGAAAGCAATAATAGAGCCAGAAAAACAGCAATACTAGGGAAAAATGAAGGGGCCAAGAAACTCTGGAAGGAAGATCTGTGAGTTGTAATGAACTGTGCAGGTGTGGTAGGGAAGGAGAAAGGCAGGAGACAAATGAACTTCTAAGATTCTAATCCCAGATGCCCAGAGGAATAATGAGATCATTAACAAATAAAAAAGGGAAGTTAGAGAGCAAGGTACTGGGAATGAGATAGACAAAGCCATTTCTCATTGCCCTGATTTTAAGCAGACAGAATTAATGAGACAGACTTGGGTTCAAATCCTAATTTAGTACCATGCGGTTGAGAAATTATGAGCCTTTAGTTTCTACTTTGAAAAAAAACTACTGAATTTAGTGAAGTTTCACAGTTTTCATTTTCTCTTAATAGAATTTCTTCTTTGGAGCAATTTTAGGTTTATACAGAAGTTGTTGAAGTTCAGGGAGAGTCATTCTACCTTCTTACATGCCTCAAGTCAACTTTAACTATTCCTAACATCTTATATCAGGACAATACAGTTGTTATACTCTACAAACCAGTAATGATGCACTGTTTTCTACTAAAGTACATGGTTACATTAGGCTTGACTCTATGTGTGCTTATTTTCTATATGTTTGAATGAATATAACACCTGTATCCATCATTACAGCATAACACAGAATTTTTCACCACCCTGAAACATCCCCTCTGTCCAAATATTTAACCCCTTCCCACACTTACTGCAGACACCCACTGTGGAACACTCATCTTTAACTCTCTCAACTGCCCTGCCCTTTGCAGAAATCAAACTGTTGGAACTATCCCAAATGTGCTCTTCTCAATTCGACTTTTTCCACTTAGCAACATGAAAATGAGGTTTTTTTTGAAGTTATTTTATCTTCTTGCTAATAATTAGTATTCAGCCAATGCTAGTTGCTGTTACTATTAATGATAGTGATAGTTTTTCCCAAAGCTGTTTTTCCTTAGATTTCACAACGCAGACCACGCATGAAGTCATGCTGGTCAGAGTTGCTACCTTTCTCAGTTACAGCTGCATCTTCAGCACCCTTTACTTCAGTATTTGTGGGAAGATGTCAATCTATCATTTGTTTGCTTTCTCTTTTTTTTTCTTCTGAAGATTGAGAGCTTGTGAGGATAAAACTACCTCTATGCTATGCTCTACCTGTTCCCAGTATTTAGCACGGTTACAGATGCTCCACTAACAACTGAAAAGTGAATGGGAGTTTGTTAGGGTTACCCTGGACTGATAGGACTTAATAGAAAATTAAGTTTCCAAATAGCAGAGGAGATCTCACTTATGGTATATGATATCAAAAACTGGAAACTGTAATATATCAACCATAGGTTTAAGGGATTACAGTAGCATACTAAACCCAATTCAAATCAAAGCTTTCTTTATCCTAATTTTCATCTGCCCCTAAAGCATGTTTTGCCTATTCCTAGCTCTACTTGGAACAAAATCAGTGCTGCGGGTTAGGAGTCTTTAGAATTTACTATAAATAAAGGCAATTTTTATTTTTGATTCATTTCCCTTTTTGGCATCCTTCCTAAAATAGATGAAGTATCTACTTTCATCCAAGTACATATTCTTACTGTTTCATTTTTATTCGAATTAATGCTGCTGGTACTTCATGATGTCATTACAACAGAGAGAAGTTAAGAAGAAACTTTATCCTAAACCAAAATGTTCCTTCTATACTCTGCAGACTTTTAAAGCAAGATACTAATACATCTTGTAATTAAAAAATAATGAGCTTTCAGCGAGATTTATTTCCATAGGCTCAGACGCAATGCCAGGAAGGAAACTACACTTTATACTACTCTGATGCCCAAGAGAAAATACTGATAAAATACTCAAAAAAAAAATGTAAAGAAGCATCGATTTCAGCAAAAAGTAAAATGAAAGTAGAAATCATTGTTTTGATTCTATGAGAGACAGATTCATAAGACAGAGACATACAAGGCAGACAGACAAAAAAAAAGGCAGAAAGAGGGAGGGAAAGGCAGGGAGGGAGAGAGAGAGAGAGAGAGAGAGAGAGAGAGAGAGAGNGGAGAGGGAGAGGGAGAGAGGGGGGAGAGGGAGAGAGAGAGAGAGAGAGAGAGAGAGAGAGAGAGAGAGAGAATATGAATGAATGAAATAATATGAAGCAGCAGTACGCTGGGTTTGCTGTGGGGGCTTTATGGTAAATTCTCTTACTCGTCTGAGTCTCTGAATTCCAAAACACTTACAATCCTACTCCTTAGAGTGCTCTCAGTTAACTGAACAGTAAGAAAAAGAATGATAAGAGATTAGAGATCCTGATTAAGATACTTCTCAGAAGCCCCGAAGGATTGCAGATGACCGCACTGGGAAGGAAAAGAAGAAACAGAAAAAAATTTTAAAAGCCACTTTATTTGAAAGAAGTAAAATTTAGAGATTTAGACAGTTGTTAAATATATAGCATTGCAGGTTATTTGATAACACTCTGAACCTGAGATTGTGTTGTTCACTGGAAAAAAAAA
This sequence comes from Mus pahari, assembly GCF_900095145.1. NCBI lineage: Eukaryota > Metazoa > Chordata > Mammalia > Rodentia > Muridae > Mus > Mus pahari. Next base: position 36,344,400 of record NC_034604.1, read on the forward strand.
AAAACCAAAAAACTGTTCCTAGTTGTGGTACGACTCAGCCCTTAGTACAAACCTTTAATCACTCTGGCTGGACTATAGACATGCCCTTAGTACACATTTTAATCCCAAACAATGAGGGTAAAGTTAGTTTGTAGAAGAAAACACACATGTTTGAAAGTGATGTCTAATTGAGTGGCAGAAAACATGACGAATCAGAGAAAGATTTGAGAGAATAGGATACGCCCAACTGTCATGAGAAGAGACAAAAGGGAAGCTACTTAAGAGAGCAGTGTAGAGAGAAAGAAGGCGGGGCATTTTCACCAGGAAAGTTTTACAGGGACAGGTTGAAGAGAAAACACAACTAGAAACAACAGAAAACAGAATAAGTCAATGAATGAGAAGGAGCCAGAGATTAGAACTGATCGCCAGATTTGAGGTCAAGCAGAGCAAAAGGTCAGAGGCTGAGAAAGCAGCCATATTGAATCAATCAGCTAGCTTGGAAGGGGGTTCAAGCTAGAACAGCTGAGTTGAACCACCCAGCCAGAGTAGAGAAAGAACAAGAAACGGTGAGCTTATTCAGCAGTGAGTCTCAGAGGCTGAAGACATTCTGGACCTAGATGAGATTGTACAGAGGCTAGGGGCTTGAAGGACAACACCTAGGTTAGGGGACTGAGGCAATAAGCCTTGGACATGGCAATCATGTTACTTTTACATTATACACACTCACATACTGGAGGGAAACTGCTGGGCAAACCTGGGTAATTTACTTTATCTCTCTGAACATCCCTTGCTTTACCTATAGAATATAACTAATGGTTCCCCTCCTTAGGACCATGATATCAGTGCCAAAAGCACAGAGGCACTCCAGTCACTTTCACTTTTTATTATTACTTTTCTTGTACTGGTCCCAGCTAATCCTCTCCAAGGCCTGTGAAGGAGTTAGAACCCTTGACCTAAGAGCAGTGAAAGAGCCCAAGGGATCTGCAGCACGAGAATCTTGATCATCAGAAAGGGGAGGTTTTTGCTTAGCAAACATACAAAATTGGGGTTAAGAATACATTCGATGATAATTTGATTCCAAGAAGAGCAATGTTTAAAGGTGGCATCCAAAGCAGCCGTTGTCATTTTCACATGCATAAAGCTGGTCCTTGTAACAGGCTAGAGCTGAAGGCAAGGCAAAAAATCTGATATGGAGTGCCAAGGCTCTAGTCCACTCTTCCAAGGCATCCTTCACTGCACTCTGTATTCACCTATCCATCTGTAGTCTATTGACTTTGGTCCCAACCTCCTAGATACCTCCTATTGTCTACCAAACCAAACACTCCAACAACAACAACAAAAAATCCATGTGGATATCAAGCCCTTACTTTCTCATGTAAGCTGAATTACGCTTCACTCTTGCCAGCACTTCCTGACATGACAAAAGATAGCATATTTCTCTGACCTGTGAATATTCAAAACCATTGAGAGACAGTATGACACATACGACACAAAAACCTGTCATCATACCATTTACTATTAATATCTAAATTAGCATACACATGATAGCTGAGTATTAGAACTATTATTATTATTATAGTTCTTCTTAACGCCATTAAAGAGTGTTTTTTAAAGACATGATAGGTGTGTACCAGGTTTACAGTCACTTCTGAGCAAGTAGCACCGCACAAGGCTCTGTAGCCTGGCTTGCCTTATTCTGCTATACAACTCAAGACGAAGCAACACAGACAAGCCTGCTGTAAGGTACAAGTTCAATAACAGAGAATAGTTTAAGACTATCACCAAGGTTCTGACATGTCCTATGGAACACATTGCTTGGGAAGTAAGTTTGAACACTTTTCTCAGTTTGTTTCTCAAAGAAATGCAGGAAAAGATCTACAAAAGGCAAAGGAAGTATCTTGAAAAGTGGGAACCATTAAGTCTAATGAAAGAGAAGAGGTGGGGGAAAGAGAAGCCTACCATGGAGTTTGAGGGAACATTGGCATTGGCAGGTAGCTGCAGTCTGGGGAGTTTGGCAAGAAAACCATAATTAATGTAGACCTTGGAAAATACCTAAGTGTTTGCAATGGTAGAGAGATAGCTTAACTAAAGAAAAAGTAACAGTGATAATTGACAATGATACTTTGAGATGGTCTCCATGCAATATCTAAGTACTTATGACATGATGACAATCAAACATGGGAACATCTCTGTTTCTGTCCCTTCTCTCCTTACACATGCAGAGATGAATTGGAAAAATTCTACCTTAGGAAAAACCAAAGACCTACTATGCTCATGTCACTTTCTTTGCTTAGATATATTTTTTTATATTTTGCAGGAGAAGTAGATGTTTTCTTCTCTTAAATTTATTATTGTTGTTGTATGAATGTGTGTGTGGCACACACATGTGTGCCTCTGTGTGTGTGTGTATGTGTGTGTGTGTGTGTGTGTGTGTGTGTGTCCATGCATATGAACTTAGGTCAGCAGCTCAGTGCATAGCCTTCAGGAGTTGGTTCTTTCTCCTTGCACTGTGAGTTCTGAGGGTAGAACTCACACCATCAGGCTTAACACAAGATAAGTGTCTTTGCTCTCTGAACCACCTTTGTGACCCAGATTGGTATCATATTGATGAAAATGTGCAGTATTTGATGAGACCAGGAAACAGCCCTCCATTATCATGGGAAAAGAAGCCAAGAAACAGTTACTTTTTATGAAAGTTTTCTCTCAAGAATACTTTATTCATTACAACTCCAAAGAAACTAACCCACTGAAGCAACAATTAGATTCCATGTCCCACATTTAAGAAGAACGTTTCACGAGAACACAGTGAACCTCCTGATGGCAGCTTATTGTTATTCCATGCCATTGTGTGTTTCAGTTATAAGCTTTAAAACACAAAAACAAAAAACAAAAAACCCAAACCAAACAAACCAAAAAACAACACTATGTTGGCATTTGCTCAGAATGAGAAGTCATTCCTGTCCTCGTGTCTTCAGCAGATCTCCTGAATATTAATAACCATCACTGCATTGTCAATGAGCCTCGTTGTTTAAACAAATTACAAAGTCACAGATTAGTGATGTGCTGAAGAGAAAAGAAGCATAAATTCTCTTGTTTCTGTTAATGCGCCAAACCCGGAACAGATGAAGCTGAAGAACATGAATGTGTCTTACTCCAAAGCATACCTTCCTTCCTGTCAGCCAGTCACCATGTGGTGCCTTTGTCCCATACTGGAAACTCTAAAACCTGTCGTCTCTCCACCTCTTTATACTATGATTTTGTAAGTCGTCTAATTTGGTCAAATTTAAGAAGCCTCAGCCTTCCACTCAATTTCAAATAGTTGAATATCTAACACACTGCTATGTGATTATCATTTAGAATTCTCAAAGGAAGGGAACATGGAATGCTATGTTCCCATAGTTTATTTTCTTTCAGTAGTGAAAAAATCAAAATCATATATTTTTCTCTCTCAGAGTGATGGCCATTTCAAATAAAGTAATTATTTTTTTCTCCTCTACATAAGTCTAGGAACATTGTAACTGTTTTCGAGAGAAATAAATTACAGTGCTAAGCTGCAAATCTGTAGGTTTCAAGGTTCATGGCTCTTTAGTATTATTTTAAAAGAAAAACACTGTATTTCAGCCAGCAGAGAAGGCTGGTTCTTGGGTCTGCTCTCCACTATTAGGCTCACTCCCATTTTGCAATGCCTTAAGGGATACTACAATTCTTTCTACAAAAGATGTACAATTTGAAAACATTGGACATTTGCTTCAATGAATAACAAGGGGTTTGAGGCTTGCTGGAACTGTCATATTTTCTCACCACTATTTCCAATTCTTTCCCTCCCCTCCCCACAAATGGTCAAATTCAATGTGCATACAATCTTGCTGTGTGTATTTAACTGCAAAGCCAGAACCTGAATGTTCCTTTCTTTGTAGAATGAAATTTTCTTCATATGTGTCAACTCTATATGAAGCAATTTGAAAGAAGCAATAATTTTGTATTGGTTTGCACTCCTTCCAAAAGGAAACTACTACATTTCTATATTACAGTAATCAAAGCTAAAACATATTCTCAAGTGCACACAAACTGTGTGGGGCAATAGTTAGGCCTACAGCAGGCATGTTGCTACTTGGAGGACCTCTGTATAATGTATCTGACTTGAATAACATTTTACACCTTTAAGTACATGAAAATATTTGTAGAGAATTTATTCTATACCAATTGTTGTTAAGATTCAGCCTCTCTACCTTCTAAGTAAAGAAATTGGTGATATGAGGGATAGACATTGCAGAACATCTCGGAAAAAGAACATGGAAAGAGCCATGAATTCAGAGATGGAGCTGGGGGAGGTACTTAGAAAATTACACAGGAGAAGTGGCAAACGGTGGGGGGATAAACACAACAGAATCATTCAGAGTATGGGATGGGTTACAAACATTGTGTGGTTATAAACTAATCAGGTAACAACACTGGTATATTTTTTATAAGACATTGCCCAGACTCTAAATAAAATATTGTGTAGAGTTTGATTCTGGTAAAGCCAAGTGAGGTTAAAAATACACCCTCAATAAAACCCACACTGATCACTTGTGTGTCAGGAGTGGCAGGAAATGAAAAACTAGAATATTGGCTTGTAACTTGTAAGTGTAATCTCTGACACAAATATATAGCAAATATTTAGTAAATTTTCTCAGATCATTCAATAAATACATGATATCCTATAAGCATACACATTAAAGGTATATGTGTTTTGATATGTGATTAGTATGGACAACTGGGTCTTATGGAAGAGAAGGCATAGCCATCCAGGTCTGGCAGACAGCTTTTCCCCAGAAGATGCAAGGAAATGATTATAGCAAAATAAGAAAGATGTCCTTGATGTAGTCTCCAGTTTGGAAGACTTTATGGGAAGACCTCTGTTAGATATGCTTTGGAAAGCTATGAATGGCATATTGCATTCTGGGAGCATATGGACAGAAGCATTGTTTAGCATGGTGAATAATTTTCCTGATTTCCTGACGTCAGCAAGACCATTCATTATTTTGCATTTGTAAAATATACAATAAGTAAGCACACTGACTGAGCAGACTTTTCAAGTAGATGAAGATCTCCAGCTACTAGTGAACATTCCACTCGGCCTGAAAATGTTGCGGTTGTGTGGTTCATGACTTCAGGGGTGTGCTTCTTTTGCTTCTGTAATAATTTCCAACTACATTCATATTAAAGGCATTCTATTCATCCCTAAAAACAGATCCAGGTCAATTGGCTTCACATACTCACCTCAACTGATAAAGCATGGCCAGACAGGTGAGAACTCGCCTACTTATGCACCCTAGACATTTGGCATTAATGTTCCCCGTAGTCTTTTATTGGTAATTTCAACCTGAAGACTTGGGTCTCAGTACTGCTTGTGTGTCTAGGGCACAATTTTTTTCACAGACACTGCCCTGTTTGAAATGTCCAGTTTGAGCCAGGCGTGGTGGCACACACCTTTAATGCCAGCACTTGGCAGGCAGAGGCAGGCAGATTTCTGAGTTCGAGGCCAGCCTGGTCTGCAAAGTGAGTTTCAGGACAGCCAGAGCTACACAGAGAAACCCTGTCTCTAAAAACAAAAACAAACAAACAAAAACCAGAAATGTCCAGTTTGTCATGGCAGGCTTACTAACCAAACTGGGTCTATGGAACACCTGGTCCTTGATATCTATGGTCTCTGCATTTGTGTTTGACCAACAACTGGTTGAAAATACTGGAAGGAAAAGGAATTTTTAGTACACTAAAATATGTACTGCCTTTTTTTCTGGTTATAACTCTCTGAACAAACAGTGTAGCAACTGTTTGCAAGCATTTACATTGTACAAGATGATTTAGTGTATACAAGAGAATAAGTACACATTGGCCTCTGTACACATTCTACATCACCTTATGAAAGTTCTTAAGCATTGGCTTATGTTGGTATTCATGGAGACCCTGAAGCCAATTCTTCTCAGACATCTGATTCTCTTGTTACGTCTACCAACCCTTAAGTTAGAAGCCCATTCCCCTACCTTAAGCTCTCAGCTGATCTTTGTTTCCCCTCTCATCTCTCAGAATTCTATGATTGACCTCTGATAATTCCCAATTCCTCCTTAAAACTTTCCTGATCTTTGACCAGACCCTGCAGCAACTTTTCCAGATAAATTTTTCTCCAGTCACCAATTAATTATGCATATAATATGAGGGTGAGACTAGGTTCTCTGTTCTTGGAATGATCCTCACTACTCAAATCAGAAAAAAAAAATTTAGAAGCTTTTTACTCCAAATCTGGCCCCAAATATCAGCCTCACCTGGGAGCTTGTTATCTATGCCCCATCTTGGGTCCCAGGTCAGACTACCTGAATCAGCATCTCTGGGGTGGTGTACAGGAACTTGGGTTTAAATTAGCTCTCCAGTTGATTCTCCTGCATGTCAAAATGTAAGAAGCACTATCAATTGTGCTTTCTAAAAATGGAGATTTTTCTGGTCCTATTTTAGCAAAAGTCTGCATCAATAACAAGAACTTCAGGTGATGCTTTCCATATGGGATATAGATGGCCTGGGCCCAACTGATAGCTCTGCCCCAAGCCATCTGTCCAATCTTGAGCAAAGCTACTTAAGCTCTTTGTGATTTGATTTTCCTCATTTTTAAAATTGAAAAATTCTCTCCCTGCACTTATTGGGAGGATTAAATTAGTTAATACCTGCAAACATCTCAGTGTAATTCCCAGCATGAAGTAAGTACTCAGCAAACATGCATCTCTGTATTTCTTTGCTCTTCGATGGCTTTATATGCTTTGTTTTACCTTTTTTCCATATTCAGGAAGAATAGTGGTTTTAGAAGATAGTTTCTATTGAGAATATCTGAGATAAATGGAATAACTCCAGCCAGAAAAGAGAAATAAATGACTTATTATTTAATAGATACGCTATTGGTTTAGAAAATATAAACTTTATATGTCTAAAAATAGATATAATAATACAACATATGTCTTGCCACTATATGTATGTATGATGTATATATATATATATATATATATATATATATATATACATATACATATGTCTATGTATATATGTATATCTGTAGTACAACATATTTTGCTTATATACACTAGATGACAATTTATTAAAATTAAATACCTCTAAAGAAAAACATTAGAACCTCTTAACTTCTTGTGTGGTCTTTCCTAGAGAAACATGAAGGATGCATATTTACTCCAGATGGATCAATTACCAATGAAAGGCCTTGCTAATCATTCTACCTGAGGTCAGCTTATTGATCCCATGTGTCTAGGATATGTCAAGATCATAGGCCAAAAGCTACTTGGGCAATTTAGAGAGAAATACTATGACTTAAGATTAAGTCACACCAGCCAAGCAATCATCAGCTGCTGTGTATCTTCTAGAGAGGGCCAGGCCATCAGCTTCTCACGTGGGAATACCAGTGAAATACATCTTGTGAAGGTCTCATCTGCTCTGATTTCAAGACAACAATGGCCCTGTGTTACCCAGAGAACAGCATTCCACAGAAAAGCTCTGCTTGCAAACAAATTAGGACCACTGAGAACAATAAGGATGCCACTGAGGAAAAAAAAATTACATTAACAAAGTTTTGTTTAACGATGCATTTCTTGAAGATTTGAAGAAAACATGAAACTAACAACTAAGTTCTTGTTTTCCATGTAGAACAGATCCAGATCACATCTTCTAGTTGGGCTCCGTGGCATGAGTTCATGATTCTGTGGTTCCCTAGACTATGATGCTCTGAAATTAAATATTTACAAAGAACCGTGGTTGAACTCATGCTTAGGTGAGAAGATTTACAGTAGGAAGGTTCTCATGAAATACTGATTCAAGGTGAGAACTTTTAGTGTTTTATTTACCTAGTTGGCCATGATTAGAATATAAAGGTATAAAAACCTATTTTACAGATGGGTAAAAACCTCACCATCTTCCCTCAGAAGCATCCATTCTGTCTCTGTGGCTTGGAGACCTTACCCCACAAATCCCAAGCTAATGGTGTAAACTTTAAGAATACCTGAAACATTATTAGTTCATTTAAGAGACTTGAGGTTGCACAGCAAAGTTAATTCAATTCCCATTAAAATCCTTGGGGATTATTTCTCTTGTCACATTAAGTTTCTCTGTTGACATTCTCCTCTGTGAATTCTCCATTCAACTGGTATAACATTTATAATCTTTAAAAAGGTGTTCCTATGTCCAGGAATATCAAATGTCCTATTTTATAACTTTAAATGAATATATATATTACTTTGTCTTCCTAAAAACACATACTTTCACCTGTGAATGAAAAATAAAATTGCATTGAAATACATTACAATCTCTTAGACTGCTGTGTGGTCTTTCCTGACAAGATGTGAACAATGCTTATTCACTCCCAGATAAGCCACCAATGACAGGCTACGGTAATGATTCCTCCAGAGTCTAGCTTATTTAACAGATGTGTCTAGGATATGTCAGGATAATGATATAATTAAATTTGATTTTGATTAAAACACTTAATATTTCATTCTTTAGCTATATGATAATGTGAAGGACATGGGGCCTATTAAGATACACAAAGGTGACTCTCAGATTTACATACCAACTTTTAGATAACATTAAAAAATTACTGCTATATGGGGAAAATTATGTTAACACATCAAACTAAACAGATTGAGCATAGTAGTTCTTGAACTTGGTATCATAATTTGGTACATATTTGGTATATGTAGTTTAATGAGGGACACAAATGATAGATTATTATAATAGTGTAATTCATGCTCAGAGTTAACAGGTGTTTAACAACATAATCAATACAGAATAAATGGGGTAGTAATAAATACAATATGCTTTTGAAATAAAATTGGATAATTTCAAATTTTATTTTGACTCTATCATTGGTCATTGGATTTGTTCCATTATGTTGACTGCCTTCCTTTTTGGTCCACCATAATGTTGAAGTAAATATGTATGTCACATTTGGACTTGTAACTAAAACATCATTAATACTCAATAGTTTTTAGAGGATAGATACACATAAACATATGTACGTCTTCTACTGAGATGTTAAATTTTATTGTTAGTTGCTTTAGTAGAATACACATTTCCATTATTCTTTAAGGAATTCTGTGAATAATTCACAGAAAAGAAAGCAAACAGATTTAAAGTATGTCAGAGGCAGTCAGGTGGAAAAGAAGAGAGAATTAGGTCAGGGCTGAGATCCTCCTTCTGTGGAGTGCTGAGAGGCCAATATTACATGGACACACACTGCATGGGGTACACATAGAATAGCAATAACTGGCAAAAGAGAGCTGGATTCATAGGACCAGAAGATACTTAAGGACCTTCATCAGAGTGTAGGTAAGTATTTTAGAGAGCTGCTGATGAGGATGGCATGAAGATAAACTGGCTAAGATATCTTAAATTATATTTTCCAGGATTATGTCACAGGAAGTAGTCAAGAGAGATAGCTTCATCTTTTAGATGTTCCTTCCTGGTGGACAGAGGATCAGAGGACAAACTATGAGTAATAAATTACTAAAGGGAGTGAGGAGAAAAAATGTCTTTTGCAATACCCTCTCAGCCCATATACTCCATAGTCTGAAAAGAATGGCCTTGGTTTTGTCCTTCCAAACATTAAGGAGACTAGCAAGTTATCAGTTACGAGCATATAGGTCACTGTGATGAGTGGTCTGAAGATAAATGTTACTTATATTTAAGGAGCCACTGGGAGACCAATTGTGGAGCTTTCTTGGGGAAGGAAAAGTCTTATATGGAATGTATCAACAAATATGCCCTAAAGTCCAGAATTATCAGACAGAAGACACTGGGAACAGAATCACAGCTAGTACCAAGAATGGACATAAAAGCCCAGAGGCAGGACTAAACTGGAGTTAACAAGGAGACAAAAGAATACAGTGACCAGAGCATGATGAGTCAGAAGGACAGTGATGTATGACCAGGGCAGAGATGGAAGAATGAGGAGTCCTTGGCCTTTTAATGGAGTGAAGACACAAACAGACCAAGGGGTTAAATGTTTGGGATTTTATAACAATAACAAACCAAGTGAACCATTTCCTTGTTTGACTGCCTCTCATTGAAGTGTTGGACTTAGTGCATGCAGGTAGGGCACAGCAACTGTTTTCTTGACTTGTTGACACTACAGATATGCAAGACAGAAGAAAATGGTAACATGCCTTCTCTCTGCATTGCTCTATTTTTCAGCCTGCATTGTATTCACATTGCTGAAAACCTTTTTTCTCTACTAGGCAGGAAGATTAACAAGCAGTACTGCAGAAATATGGGAGTCATTACTGCTGATTAAACGATAATTTTCTAGAACCACATTATGCATCAGAAAAGAAAATAAGGAGCTCACTGGAATATATGGACCCCGTGGCTGCTGGAACAGGTTCTCCCCTTTATTCATCAACAGCTTCTGGGGTAAATATTGGAGAAGGTTTTATGGATGTGGACTCAGGCGTAGACATAGTGATTAAAAACTGGGCACCTTGGCAGGAAGGTTATGGAATTGGCATCAGTCTGTGAGAAGAAATAAATGTTTCTGAAGACAATAAAATTTGTTTGCATATATTGTGTAGTCTACCCTTCAAGCCAATTTGAGATAGTCCCTCCAAAAAAAATGGAGAAATAAAATACAACAAAGCCTATTGGATAAAAGTAGTGTAAAGAGAAAGTTGTAGTTTGTCATGAAAACTATGGAAAGAAGAGTTGACGAGAGATTAGTGTGAAGGATTACCTTCAATCTTTCATTCAGTATGAGATTTTCCTAGAATGTAATAAAATATTACCTAAAGGCTGGAGGGATGGTTCAGAGGTTAAGAGCACTCATTACCCTTACAAAAAACAAAGGTTCAAATCCCAGGACTACATCAGGGCTCAAAACTCTCTGTATCTTTTGTTCCAGGAGATCTGATACCTTCTTCTGCCATCTGAAATCATCAGGCATAAAAGTGGTCCACATGTGTATATACAAGTAAACACTCATACACATAAAATAAAAATTAATCTTTAAAACTTTTTTTAAATTATGAAACACTGGGTGGCTTATAGGAAAGCGTATTTTTTTCACAGTTCTGTGAGTTAAAAGTTCAAGATCAAGGAATAACCCAGTTTAGTTTCTTCTGAGTGCTTTTCATTGGCTTGAAGGTAGAAGCCTTTTTGTACACCGTCATGTGGCTGGTCAATATTTTTATCCATGTCTTGTCCTCTGTTTTCTTCTTTTATAGATATTCATCATATTGAAGACATCACACTGGTATAAAACAATCTATTTCAAATAAAGACCCTATCTCCAAATACATTTGCTTCCTGAGTTATTGATGCTTAACACTTCAAAAACGTGAATTTTGAATAAGAGATATGATTTACCCACAATATTCAACAAGTAATAGCTTAGAAGTTCTCCATTGAATGTGGTAGAGACAAAGGAAAAATGCAATCTAGTCCTCACGAACCCTGGGAATTTCAAAGAAAAAGAGCCATCTAACATGAGATAACTTATGAATTCATAAGTGAGTAATATTGGCTCTGCAGAATGCTACAAGGGAAAGCATGAAATCCTATGTTAAGGAAACAGGTTTGGAATAAGGACGCATGATTCCATATCCGGAAGGTGAAAGCATAAGAAGTCAAGGAAGACTGGTGACCCAACAATAAGGAATCAACATGGCACAATGTATAATTCTTACTACATGCTCAGTGAACTTTATAGAGTTGTGAGGACAAACAGAAAAGATCCACATAGATGGCTACAAGACTGCAATAGTGAGGTTCACTAGAGCCAGGAACTCATTAGAACTGAAGGATGTTTCCAAGCTCTTTGTCATTTAGAAAGACTACTACCCACATATATTAAGAGACAGACATTCATTTTTACTTTAAAAATGTAAATATGTATGATATCAAATCTGATAGAAGTAGACTATACAAATCCAATTTGGCTTACCACTCTACTCCAAAACCTTAAAGTACTGTTCATCTTCCATAAAACTTAAAAGATGGACTTGCTTCATTCTTCACCAGTCCTTCCCCATTCATCATGAAAGGACCCCAGTGTTCACCAACACTCTGCCTCCCCTTTTCTTTTCAGTCCCCTACCTCTCTCAGAAGACACAGCCATGGTCATAGCTCCAGATGCTATTAGGGTAGCATGTCACAGAGACCAGGTTCCCTTTACCATTGCTGAGTCTATGTGACCAGCTACAGAAAGTGCTGCCAACTAAAACATTCAGACTCTTACCATTCTTGGGTACTGTTCTCAAGTAAAGATAGCTACTAACTCAAGACCACACCTTCCCAGCATAGCTGTGTGACAAGTAGAAGTGAAGAAGTGTTGCACCCTCTTGACCAGCAAGGAAGACACAACCACCAGTTCTTCTAACAGCAGTTTATTCAGCAAGCTTCAATCTTCATCTCCCCTGAACCCCAGGAAGAGCCCAATATATCATTCATGCCGACCAATCACACCGGGCAACGTAGCTTTACCAGGCAAGCAAGCTCAGCCAATGATCAGCAGGGATAACAGCAGCAGCCAAATAAGAACTTGTTTATTATAAGAACTCTCTTCCTGTAGGTGCAATGTTGGGGTGCGGCCCCAGAGGCTGTGGCTCCCCACAGTTCCCCCTGTTTTCTATTAAAAGGTGCAAGCAACACAACTGGCGAAGACAGAGGTCTGGTCCCTGGTGTGCAAGACATGGGACATTGTACTGGCATCACCCACACACTCATCACCTGTAGTGACCCAGACCCATCCCGTACCAATTTTCCCAGGGGAAGGATCTTGGGTACAACCTTCATGCACTCAGACATGTCTTCCGAGGGCCGCTTCACAGCATTCAAGCTAACCCTCGTGCAGTCAGTGCTCAGCCTTGCATCCTGAGTGTGATGATCAGGAAGAAATTTAACTTTTTATGGCTGCAAGCTAAATTTGGGGAGACTGTCCTGCCTCCACCGCTGCAAAGGCTTGAGTGACCATGGCAGTAGAACGAGCCTGGCTACGCTGTAACTGACACATACACCACAGGCTAAACATGCATATAGCACACAGTAAAATTTCCCCGGAAGACCATCCCTCCCCAATCCTTGAGGAAGCTGAAGGTCCTCTGGATCATCTTTAACCACTGCTGAGCAGTGGCAATCTCCACACGGATGTTATATGCCTGTAATTCTTTCATCCTGTTTCACGGGACAAATTAGCTGCATGAGAAAAAATCTGAAACTACACAGAGGTTACACTTAATATATGGAAGGCAGTATTTTGGAAGCACCATTTCCAGTTTTCAGCTGACAGTTAACAAGGGAGTTGAGCCAGCTGCTTTGATTTAAGTGGTAATGAGGGCAGCTGGCTCAAANATGGGTCTGGGTCTCCACTGTCAGATGATTCATCTAAACTTCCCTCCTCACTCTCTTGTTCTTTAGCCTCTTTTCTCCTCTGCTGGCTTCTCGTTTGCGTTTTTCTGCTTCTGCTGCATGAGCCTTTATGACACCAGGGACATAATTTTAGACATCTCACAGGAGCTGCAGTAGTTGGCCATGGGCGATTGGGAAAGCAATCTCTTTTAAAATACCCAGCCTGGCCACAGGAAAACTTTTCTAANTTGGTAGCATACCCTCCACTCCTGTCTGCCAGGCAAGATTTAATTAAATTCAAAATTACTAACAGCTGCACCAGCACTGCTCTTTCATTTTTTCTGCTGCAATCTCCTGCTCTCTTCACTTTTAAGTTCGTCTCTGTGCCGAGAACCTAACTCCGTCCAGTAACCCCGGGATCTTAACTTTGTCTCTGTACCGAGAGCTTTCTGTTATGTCTCTTTACCGAGAACCTTGTTAAATCATCCCTGCTCCAGGATCCTTAAAGGCCTTACCTTATACTTACCTTCGTCTCTGTATTTTTAAACCTTTCGACTTAAGGAGCTCCTGTAGAGCTGAAGAAATCGGGTGCAATGAAGATGCTCTCATGGTTTCACTTTTGCTTAGCACCTGCTTCCTGGCTACCTTGCTCTAGCCTCTGTGCTTCCCCGAGGTCCTTCCCCAAACTCCTGGGGTTGTAAGTCTCACTTACAGTGAACTTAACCTGCCGGCAAACCCTGGCTGTTGAAAGTTCTGAACTCTTCGGTGCGGGAGTCGGGTCCCGATATGGGCCACCATTTGTTGTGCCCTCTCGACCAGCAAGGAAGACACAACCACCAGTTCTCCTAACAGCAGTTTATTCAGAAAGCTTCAATCTTCATCTCCCCCGAACCCCGGGAAAAGCCCAATATATCATTCATGCCAACCAATCACACCAGGCAACGTAGCTTTGCCAGGTGAGCAAGCTCAGCCAATGATCAGCAGGGATAACAGCAGCAGCCAAATAAGGACTTGTTTATTATAAGAACTCTCTTCCTGTAGGCGCCATGTTGGGGTGCGGCCCCAGGGGCTGTGGCTCTCCACAAAGGAGTATGAAGTTGTCTCCCTTGTCTAGCCTATGTCAACTTCAGCACTTATCTCACTTTCATCCCAGAGACACTGTTCATTTGGGAACCCTCAGCTGCCTCTAATCCAGAGTGTGGAATTCTAACTCATGTTGTTTTCTACTTCTTCAATATCTGACCCTCCATTGGGTTCTTCTAGTGATGGAGAATTCCAATCTCCTTTGAAGCCACAGACCATTACTTTCCTTACCTCTTTCTTGGTAACAATTAGCAGCATTGTACCTAAGAAGAACACATGAACCCTAAAGAAAAGTTCCACATAGATGGCTGCAAGATTGCAATAGAGATGTTCACTAGATCCAGGAACTCATCAGAGATGAAGGATGTTTCCAAGCTCTTCCACTTATTGGCAGAATTTATTTCCTTGAAGGCTGCAAGAATATGGCTAGTTTTTCCTTGTTGTAAGCCACAATTCACTATGGGATCCTTTCTACAGGTATTACACTACAGTTCAGCTTGCTGCCTAAAGCAAGTTCTAACAACCAAATAAACTAGTGGGTCTCCATCACCTAGAAGCAAATTACTGAGGCCACTTGTACTAAAGGATAGTGGCCCACCTAAGTGGGTTGAACATGAAGAGGTGGAGATCTTGAGAGACAGAGAAATTTTTCTACTAAGGTTAGTCTGTTAATATATTAGCCATAGTGTCCTGGTGCTTTTGTGGGCTACTATAAAAGGATTAGGAAATTCATAATGAATAAAAATTTATACAGCTGTGATATTTTAAACCAAAGGGTTAGTTTTGGGCAAATACCTTCTCATTACATTGTCCTAGGGTGAGAGCCAGAATAAAGAGATGGAACGAGATAGATAGATAGATAGATAGATAGGAAGATAGATAAATAGATAGATAGAAAGATAGATAGATAGATAGATGATAGAGATAGACAGACAGACAGACAGATATAGATAGATAGATAGGGAGGGAGGGAGATAGATAGATAGATAGATAGATAGATAGATAGATAGATAGATAGATAGACAGAAAGATGGGTAGATGGGTAGATGGATAGATGGATAGATGGATGGACAGATAAATGCATGCTAGAATATCTCTTTTTAATAAGGACTCACACATGCCCTTCATAACAGTATTATTCCATCCCCAAAGACAAATTTTATAATCTAAATATCTTTTGCTAGTCCACAGTTTGTACACTGGAGGTCAGATTTCAAAGATGCAAATTGTGAATTTGGGCAACACATTTAAGCTAGAGTACCTAACTAGGCTGTGCTATACTTTTTAGTGAATAAAAAGTATAATTTTTAGAACAAAATCTCTCTGTGAGACATTTGTTTCTAGCCTTTGTGGGATATTTGGCCTGTAAATATAAGGAATACAAGAGATTTGACAATCTCTTGAAATTGAGAGAATTTATCCTAGAGTTTTTTTTTTTTCTGAGAAGTTAGAGGTGATGTGGGAGGAGGGAGCTCTGTTCTTTCTTACCTAGAACAAAACACGGTGACAGTGTAATATAGGAGAGAGTGCACAGCACCAAAAGCCTGCTGTCCAATTATCAAGAATGCTGAGTGGGTTACAATTTTATTACCCATATTAGAAAGGACTTCTTAGTTCCTGCAGCTCTTTCTTATTCAGCATTGTTATACCTATAACTTTGCAGAATAACAGGCCTATAAATTCCTCCATTGCTATGTCAGTATCTCCCAGTGATCATTCTCATGTGTCTTTTCGCAAACTATCTGAAAAGCATGAGGGCATCACTTTTCCTGATTCTGAATGGCAAGTATGTTGGTACGCTGAAGGACAAGATCTTTTGTACAGAAGCAGTGAAGACTTCCTCTTTATAACAATATGATCCTACAGAAGCTCCTTGACTTCTAAGTGTTTTTTTCCCTAACCCGTAAAAGGCAGATAATAGCAGCCTGTAAATGCCAGTGTTGAAGTGAGGCAGGAATATACAAAGCATTTAATTTAGTGCTTTCGAAGTGTGTGGATAGCTTTCTACAAATGCAAGTACCTAAAATTCATATTACCATCACTGCCAGGAATAACAATTAGCTATCAGACCACATAAGGCTGGCAAATTTTTAGGGTACTTTTTTTCTGTTGAATGTAATTTAAAAGTATGATTCAATATCTTCACTGTCTTATTAAAAGGAAACATACTTTAAACTAAAGAATTGGTAGGATAAAATCTTGAATTAATAAACAACTTTTTAAATAGAAAAAATGTATTTTTAGAGGAAAAAAGATCCTCACTACCCAACATTCATTTTCTCTGTCCTTCCTCAGCTAAGTAGAAAGCTCATTATGGAGATCAAGTTCGGGCAACTGCTGGATGAGAGGCCAAAGTTGTTCTACCATAGCCAGAGAACTCCCTTCCTGCCATTTTGAATCTCCATCACTAACCAACTGAGTGATTGACTTATCCTACATCAATACCTGGTTTTCATTCAAATGCCTGAAATACAACACAGCCCCAGCCTCTGAAATCATTTTGATGAATTTTCTCTGAACCGAACCAATAAAACTTCCCATCAAGTGGCCATCTTCCTTTAGTGGCAGATGAGGTTCAAGGGAGCCATTATAAATGGATAAGCTTGTCTAGGCCTTGCTGTCCCCAAAGCTCCCTAGCAGAGAATTTCAGCATAGAAAGGATTGATACAAAACCTCACACACATTTTAAATACAGACACACACTGCAATCTTTCTGGTAAATTACACTTGATTGGGATGAAAGATAAATGTCACAATTGAGAGCAATTTGTAAAGATGAAACTGGAAACAATTTCTTGTCTTGTGTTGTTAAAAAAAGAAACAGTCTCACCAGCAGCTTTAAACAGAGCAGTGATCCTTCTTAACCATTAGCTGCATGGCCAGGCATCTAAGTTCAGGGAGACTGCGTATTTATATACATATGTAGACATGTGTGTTGGTATGTTTATTGGCAGTACAGAAATGTTGTCATTTAGTTCTACTGTTTCTGTCTGTATGAGGAAAGCAAGAATAAAGATATGTTTTCTATCTTTCAATTTACTATCAGAACCTCTTAGAAATGTACATCTTGCTTGAGAAAGAGAGGGAGAGAGAGAAAAGAGAGGGGGGAGGGGGAGAGGGAGAGGGAG